>NC_132794.1:13116470-13417058 GCF_048418805.1 Vulpes vulpes
GGGGGAGAATATAGCCCACGACATGATGTGTGAGAAAGAGCCAAATTGATGTGTGAGGTGGATGTTCCCATCTAGACACAAAAGTACCTGGGAAGGGAACATTAGTTTACTGATCATCATCTTGTTTCTTGAAAAGAGTGGAGGCGATACACTTTCTCCTGTTGCCCCATCCTATGCCTCACACGTACCTGTTAGGAGCTGACAAACACAGGCCACGGGCTAAATCTGTCCTGTCACCTGTTTTCCTAAATAAAGTTCATTGGAAGAGGGCCACCCCCATTCCTTTATTCTAGTGGCTGCTTTCACACTTCAAAATGGCAGAGTAGGGGATCCCTGGGTGGCTCAGTGGTTTGGCGCCTGCCTTTGGCCCGGGGTGTGATCCTGGAGTCTTGGGATCGAGTCCAAGTTTTTTTTTTTTTTTTTTTTTTTTCTTTTTACTGGTTTATAATAATCTTAAAAACCCCATCACACCCATAAACCACCACAGGTGAGAAGATGAGGGAGATGGAGAATGAATGCTACAGTATGTGGACAGCATAGGGAATCCAGGTATTCCCTAGGGGCAGTGTGGGATGGAGGCAGGGAGTGTGGACAGGAGGCCCTGGCTTGGACCCTTATTGCTGGTTGGGGACTGGCTGGCAGAGAAGGGAGAGGGGCTCAGGGTGAACTAGGAAACATCTCACACCAAAGGGCAAGGGCAGTTGGGGGGGAAGTAAATGGGGGTGGTGTCACAGTACATTTTCCATGCAGACTAGGGGTGGGAGTGAGAGCTTCAGAAATTTGCACCCCTACACAGGAAGAGATTTAAGGGTTTGAGGTTTTGATTTAAAGCTCCCAAGTTGGTGTCTGGTCCAATTTCCTAAGATGGCAGCTCACCTCTCAGGGAGAGGCATTGGAAAAAATTACGGCAAAAATACCTGGTTTGGAAATCAAGCAAGGGATAAGGGGAAACAGTGGTGCCCTTTCACTGTAACTCTGAGAAGCGAGACCCAGAACAGGCCCTAGGTGAGATGGCGGTCAATGCCTGGGCGGGCTGGGGGTGGGGGTGGCCTGCACCAGAAGCTGCAGGTGCTCCCTAAGGGCTCAGGGACAGGGAGGTACCAGTGTTCGCAGACGGCAGGGACATCAGGAACAATAAATTAGGACTTCATGTTGCTATCATTTGGCATGACACAATCAGGCATTCAGGCCCGTGTTCGGGCTCCCTGCATGGAGCCTGCTTCTCCCTCTGCCTCTCTCTCTCTCTCTCTCTCTCTCTCTCTCTCTCTCTGTCTCTCATTGATAAATAAATAAAATCTTAAAAACAAAAAACCAAAAAAACACAAAAAGCAAAATGCAGAGTTGACGGATTGAATGGGTGCTAAGGCTGGAAATACTTCCTCCCTGGCTTCTTACTGAAAGTTTGCCAACCTTTGCTGTATATCCGGACAGTGAAATCTCAGCCATCCACTCTATTTAAAGTCTCTAGTTTTTCACGTTTGTTGGCTGCTTTATTTATTTTTAAGATTTTATTTATTTATTCATGAGAGACAGAGAGAGAGAGAGAGAGAGAGAGAGGCAGGGACACAGGCAGAGGGAGAAGCAGGCTCCATGCGGGGAACCCGACGCGGGACTCGATCCCAGGTCTCCAGGATCAGGCCCTGAGCTCAAGGCGGCGCTAAATCGCTGAGCCACCCGGGCTGCCCTGTTGGCTGCTTTAAACCCAACCCTGAGGTTCCTCTCCTCCTAGCTCTTGAATAATTTTAAGAGTTGCATTTTTTGGCGGCGTGCTCTTTCCCTCTCGAGGACATTGGAGATTGTGGAGGTTGGGTTATGATCAGGGGTCAGCATATTGTACTGTGGGGGCAGGAGAGGTTCCAGATACCTTCAGGCTGCAGGACAGCCTTACTCCACATGGCAGGAGCACATTTGCTTTTAGCACCACTTACCTGGTTTTCGTTTCTGTCCATGAAGTTTTTCAGGGGATCTTTGTCCCATCTCCTGGCAATGAGATTGTCCTTAGTGCTTTGCCTACCTTATTTTAGTTTATTGAGTTTATTTTATGTGCCTGCCAGTAGCATGGAGAACTCGCTCTAACTTATCTGTCATTACACACACACACACACACACACACACACACACACACACACACACACACAGTCATACACCTTCAGTGCTGCCTTCTATGGACCATAATGACTCTGCTTCAGTGAAATCCCAGGCCAGGATGCTTCTTTCATTTCTCAGACTGTTGGAGAAAACTTGGATCTCCGGTTCTCTCCTAGAAATCACCAGCCTTTGTAAATCCTGCCTAAAAAATAAATAAATCAACATCTTCCTAACTGCACTCCCCTCCCTCCCCCCACCCCCTACCTGGCCCTCATGGCTTCTGGGATCAGGCTTAGAGCTTTTCCTCAGAGGAAGTTGGCTGGACTTGCCCACCAAAGACAGAGGCTCAGCGGGAGAGGGATGTTCCTCCAGCCCCAAGACAGCAGCCAGGCTTCCTTGAGAGGTGGGGAGCAGGGCGGGGCTGCCATGGCAGGAGGGAGCAGGAGAGCAGGGATTCCAAGGGGAGTGGGGTTTGGGAGGGGTGGGGCTCATGGGTGAAGGGCTAATGTGCTTGGCATATGAGGAGCCAGAATCAGTACAGGGTGACCCAGGACTGTGGACCCTCCGTCCACCTAGAGACTTGGGAGCAGTCACTGGGACAACCCGCTTCTGAGATTTCCAGAGAGATCTAAAGAAAGGAGCGTGGGGTGGGATGGGAGGGTCATGGACACAGGTGGGGTGGGGTGGGGAGCAGTGTGTTTGACATATCCTTAGGACTACCAGCCTGGTGAAGCCCAGGGGACATTTGAGAGACACAGATGATGGGGTTTCTATGGCCTAGAGTGTAGTGCTCACTCTGCAGCACACACTGGAACCAGCTGGAAGCCTTGTTAAACGGAAGAACGCCTGCCCCTAGGGTTTCTGGCTCAGTAGGTCTTCATTAGGGCTGGGGAATTTGCATTTTTAACAAGCTCCCAGGTGAAGCTGTAGCAGGTCTGGGAACCACACTCCTCGCATAAAACAGAGAAACAGTGACACGAACCCGTTCGTGTCCGCAAAATGAAACTGAGCGAAGAAAGGATTCTAAGATGTACTATCAAGCGAATTATATATTAAGAACAGGAATTTGGTCCCCATCGGGCTGATTACTGTGTCATAATTTCTAAGTCCTAGAAAGGCTTAAGCTCTTCAAGTGCAGGGCTCTTGAGCAATAACATCATAGGGGAGACTTTCATTAAAATCTAATTCCTGTGCATTTGGGGAATTTATTCACTCTAAACAGGAAGAGTGTTTCAAAACAGAGTTTTGGCTCTTTGTAATTTTGAATGCTTTTAGCTGACTCAGTAAAGAGAGTCCCTCATTTGAACTTTTATTTTATAAATTTTTTTTTTAATTTTTTATTTATTTATGATAGTCACAGAGAGAGAGAGAGAGGCAGAGACACAGGCAGAGGGAGAAGCAGGCTCCATGCACCGGGAGCCTGATGTGGGATTCGATCCCGGGTCTCCAGGATCGCGCCCTGGGCCAAAGGCAGGCGCCAAACCGCTGCGCCACCCAGGGATCCCCTTTTATAAATTTTTTTTTTAGTTTTTTATTTATTTATGAACTTTTATTTAGAAGAGAAGATAATTCAAGGGTCTGAGCAGCTCCCTTCTTTTACTGTCTTGGTTTGTCCTCTCGATATCAGGATGGACATTTGATGGCCTAAATCAGACAAACTCTGATTTTTTTTTTCTCTTTTAATTTCTGACTGTAATAAAGATTGCTGTAAGGTTTTGGCCACAATATAAAAATAAGTAAAATACAAATAAAAGAATGCAAGACAGACACATAATAAACAGTGTAACTGTATGTTTCAGAAATATCCTGAATGCTATGGAATGATCTGGAATAAATGCCAGGTCTTTAGGAGCACTGATGGCGGTGCCTGAAGTTAGGATTTACCTTCTCTGAGATGGAAGCACATCGAAATGGCAGGGAATCTTTTAAAATGCAAACGTGCTAATTTCAGAAGAGCTCTTAATTATTTCTCTGTTCACTTTAGCCAGGTCAGTGATTCATGGAGTCCTTGAAAACCCTTGAAAGGATTAATTTGAGTGCAACTGACTATTTTGAAAAGGAGGGTATTGAAAACCCTGACCTTGGAATTGGCACCTGCTCCTGGTGGCTTGAGCCATTGACTTTGGGTTTTACCCAGGGTATCCATTCGGTCCTGCTTCAGCACCAGTGGTAGCAAGAGGGCTTTGGGGCTGGGTAACACTCTGGGTCCTTTAGAGCTACATTTATTCACAAGTTGTTGGGATTTTGGCCAAGGCGCTCTGACATCTCCATGTAGCCATCCCACCATCTGTGAACCCTATTGACGGTGTATAAATTAATAAAGTGCTCTGTGAGCACTTTCAGGGTGCCAAGAGGAATCATAATAAATAATATTAAACAACTCCAGGGATTTTAACAATATTTACAATTTTGGCTTTCACATGCTTAGGGATTTGGAATCATTTTTATAAAACCGGCTTGAAAAATCATGCATCAGGCTTCCTTTATGTGATTGGCAATATTTCAGAAACCACAAGGATCCCGGCTTTTCAGAGTTGTTTGTGCAAGCCCCGTCTGTATGGGTCGAAATTCTGCATCCCTGTAAGGCGTTTCTTTACTGGAATCTCTCTCTTGATCCCAGGGACGTCGGTGGTGATGGTGAGTGAGCATGAATGTGCTGCAGAAGAGAGACAAGCAGGGGAGATAATGGTGTGGCCAGGAGTTTCCGTGTTATTGGGGAAGCTGGTGTCTTAATAGAATTATCTGCGGAACTTGAAAAACTTGCCTGACCACTTGGGCTTTGGGCTTTGTGAGAGACAGTGCCCTGTTTTAGGAATTCATTGAGCTTTAAGGTGAAAGGTGAGCGAGGGAGGGAGGGGTAGGACTTTCACAGGTTTGTTCTGTTGGGGTTTTGTCCGGGTTTTTAGATTTCTCAATCTTAGGGCTTTACCACCTGTGACTCACAGGTTCTACATGAAACATTCAGGCTAGAGGCTGAAGAAGTGGTTCTTTGGGCTGGGGAAGCCAACTTGGTCTGCTCCTTTTCCTATCCCCATATTTGATAATTTATGGATTCTTCCAGAATAATAGCGGTGCCATCTTTTACCTTGGATTTGTAGAGTTTGGGACCTGAGTGCTCAATAAAAGTTTCTTGCAATAATAACAACAACAAAGATAATAATAACAAGTGGCAATTTATTGCACTAATATTAATAGTAGACAAATTTATTGCATTAATAATAATGGACAACACCTTAGGGTGCTCGCTATGTGGCAGATACTGGTCTGAAACCTTTTTAAAAAAATTTATTTAAAATTTATTTTAAAATTTTATTACAGTTTTTTTTGGTCTGAAACCTTGACCGACCTTCCTTCCTTCTTTCCTCTCTTTTCTTTTTTTCTTTCTTTCTTTCCTTTTTCTTTCTTCCTTCTTTCTTCCTTTCTTCCTTCCTTCCTTCCTTCCTTTTCTCTTTTCTTTTCTTTCCTTTCCTTTCCTTTCCTTTCCTTTCCTTTCCTTTCCTTTCCTTTTTCTTTTCTTTTTTCTTTTCTTTTCTTTTCTTTTCTTTTCTTTTCTTTTCTTTTCTTTTCTTTTCTTTCTTTTCTTTTCTTTTCTTTCTTTTCTTTTTTCTTTTTTCTCTTTCTTTCTTTCTTTCTTTCTTTCTTTCTTTCTTTCTTTCTCTCTCTCTCTCTTTCTTTCTTTCTTTCTTTCTTTCTTTCTTTCTTTCTTTCTTTCTTTCTTTTTTCTTCTTCTTCTTTCTTTTCATCAGGAGAGGGGCAGAGGGTGAGAGCATGAGAGTCCCAAGCAGTCTTTGCCCTGAGTGTGGGTCAGATCCCACCACCCTGAGACCACAACTTGAGCCTGAACCAAGAGTTGGATGCTCAGCCGACTGTGCCACCTGGGCGCCTCATGTATCCACTTATTTAATCCTCACAAAAGTCTCCTGGGGCAAGATCCTGATCCTATTATTATGTCCTTTTCACAATTGAAGGTTATTTGGGTGGTACATGGTGGGCTGTGAATCCAGGTAGATGCTACGGGGATTTGATCCCTAAAGCATCAGATTCTTTGTTTTTAATCAGTGCATGATAGACCCAATACCAAAGTTCTCACGAGTTTAATATATTATAGAGATGCTTGGATTTTTGTCTTGGAAACAGCTTGCAAGTATCAACATTAGGGCTGATTACATTTTCTTTAAAGATTATGACTCTGAAGACATGGAACTCGGTTCATGTTACCTGACACAGCTGGTTCTGGGGCTGGACCATGAGCTGTACACATAACTGCTAGGGAACTATCACCAAGGGGGCTTTGCAGGTTTGTGTATCTTCCAGAAGAGTGAGGATGACAATCTTTTTGAGTACATCTTATGTTTTGAAGTATGTAGGAGCTCAGTAGTTCAGACTGTTATAGCAAACTGGTTGAGGTTCATTCCTGTTAAGTCTTGGGAAGACAGAGGTGAATTTTGTGGCTGAGACCTTCTGCTGGGTTTTGCTTTTCTTAACGTCATGTTTCAGTGCCCCTCATCTGTGTTGTGTGTCGGGGGCTAGGGAGGGAATATCAGTGGCAGAGCAAACTGGGGAGTTCTGTAGGGAATTGGTCCATGGTGGGACTAGGCTGAGGAATTGAACTTTCTTGAACTCCCGTGAGGAGAGTGGTGAACTCTCGTTTGTAAATGCCCCCTCTGCCTGCCCTTCCCAGGACAGGGCTAACATGTTTGCAGAATTGTATCTGCAAGTTTTTGAGGCTCAATGTCAAAGTGGAATCTAGGAGGAAAAAGGAACTGCTAGATGGGGACAAGCCCTGCAAGGCTAGCGATGCTTGTGATAAGTGACTTTTCTTTTGGACCTGAATAATCACAGACTCACCAGAAGCAAAGAAAAGAATACAGAGAGGTCTTGTGTACCCATCACCTAGTAGCGACATCCTGTTTGACTATAAATAGTGTTTGTCAAAACTAGGAAATTGGTATTGGCCCGATGCAATTAACAAAGCTACAGAGCACCCTGGGATTTCACTAGTTTTTGCATGTACCTCTTTTATGTTTTTGATAGTACTTGGTACATATAATTTTAACCAGTGTTTCTTGATGGGCAGGAGAACCTCTGACTAAGGCTGTCATAAATATTTTACAGACACATGATTTTTAGTTTAACGTGTAAGTGTTTTTAGCAGGGCAAACAGTAGAGTGGAAGGTGAAGTTCAGCAGCTGAGTTAATGGAGTAGAAACCAAACTGTTTGATTATTTTCATTTATGGTCTTGAACTCTTTGGAGGATATTATCTTCATTTTTGTTGCCTTTTCAGAGGCAGGAGGCTTTCCAGAGATAAAGGATAATTCAAGGTTAGTATGTCATATTAAGAGCTCTTGCAGAGAATGATAAACAGATGCTGTTATCCTTGGAAAAGGGAGAGATTTTGAATAATCAGATAAAAGGTATGGACTGGTAGGACTCAGAGATCCTGGATGCCGTTTCATGATAAGTGTTAGAGTGGATTTACTTTTAAGATGACAGCCCTGTATGAGGTGGGCTAAATGTTGGCTGCCTGGCTCACAGTGATTGATTGCTTCTGGCTCTGTGGTCCTATCACACTTTGCTGAGACTTCCAATTAGCCTCTGTCACTGTCTGCCTTGGATTCGAGCTATTGGGGGGTGGGGGGGGTGCCTGTCTTCTCCACTAGACTAGGAATTCTTTGAGGGTAGGGACTGGTTCATTTTAGAACTTTCCTCTTTCTCCTTTTCTTCCAGTATTGAGCAAGATGCTTAGAAGTAAGGGATCTCTAGTCCTCTGCCTCTGTCAATCTCGAGACTATTCCTTGTTCTAGCTGCACTTCCTTATGCATTTAACTGGGCATTTATTTGCATCTCATGTGTATTTGAAATCAATACAGCTTAATTCATGATAGATTATTGAGTAATTTGGGGCTATCATGAGATAGGCTGGCCTTGTTCTGTGGTGTTATTGACGCAGCATTAAAACAGCCTCAGAGCTTGGTAGATTTTCTTCTTGGATAAAGCAGTAGAAAGGTTGTGTTTGTTTGTTTCCCTGTGGTGTAGAATTTTTCCAAAAAGTTAATCATCTTTTACACTTAACTATTAACACCTGGGATACTTATTTAAAATTCTTCAGACCCATGACTGCCTTTTGGGATTGGGTACCAGGGATGTTGGCTATCTGTCTATGATTACGACCTCTCTAAATTGTCAGTGGTGCTGTGGAGCCTTGTCTTCCATGAGGACTTTAGGAAGGTAGGTTTTCCTGTCATTTTTTTCCTAGTGGGGCAGTCACAGGGAGGGGAAATGCTGTGTCTGTGGGATCATTTGGTTATAGTGCAATGGAAAGAAGTTCTCAAATAAACCTATGCAAAAATGGTACTACTGAAGTAACAGGAGAGAAAATTGTGGGCAGCCAACGATAAGCCCTTGAGGGGATGAGAGCAGGAAAATCAGGAAAGGATGCCACCCTCCCATTTTTCAGTGGCCCATGTAGTCTGTAATTTTGGCTTTTCTTGCTAGGCTCTGCCATTCTTTTGCCATTCTCTTGCCTCTGCCTGCAGACTGGCTTTCTTGCTTGAACTCTGGCTTCTCAGGTTCTCATATTTACTGCTTGTCAAATGGCTTTGACTTGGTATAAAGTCCTCTGGTTCAGTACTACAAGATCATTCTTTTAGATGACTACCTTGGTCTCTCAGTATTTCAGTTCAGTGGAGTCTGGCCTGTGTTGAGTCATGTTGCTCTACAGCCCTGGTCTTCCCAGTTGTTGCTGAATGAAGGGGTCAGTTTGTATGTCGGGTAGTCCCAGACTCGTCTAGGCAGGCTCTCAAGAAGGTGGAGTTGGTGGGAGGCTGTGATTGGCATGGCTACCATATCCCAATCAAGGAACAATTCACCCTTGTTTGTATTTGGCTCTAGGTTGCATTAGGAAAATAGGACCATTCCTCATTGGCCTCGTCTTGGCTTCCACCCTTCCCAGTTGGAATTTCAGGTCTGGGCTGTACAATGAGGAAGAGGTGTAGAAGTGCTGTAGCTATTTATTGGTAATGAAGAGTTGGCTTCTAACACTAATAAAAACAGGGGTGGTTGGATACATGGCATCACCTATTGCTATTTAATTTAAAAGATATTTTAACTTGTGCCTTTGGATTAAATTGATGCATTTGAATTTTTCTTTTTATATATACTTGTTTACCTTTTGAGTTGAGTTAAAACATACATACTCCTTATGCAGAGATTCCAGTTTTACAGCCAAAGACTTCTGGTATGTGTCACAGTCATTGAATGACTGGGGTACAGTGACAGATGGTCCAGAAGAAGAGGGACAGGTAGGCTCTGAAGGCTTCATTTTCCCACTACCAAGCTGTGTCATCTTGGTGACTGAGTCCTTTGAAGCTCAGTTTCCATACTGGTAAAATGTGGCAAGAAAAGTATCCATTGCAGAATGTTGTTGAGAGGAGGGTTCAATGGGATAATATTCAAAGATACATTTTAGGTACTCAACACACAGGAGCAAACAAAACACGTAACAATCTTGTCTTCCTAGAGCTTATGTGTCAGCATGCCACCCCTCTAGCTTATAAATCAAAAGAGTAGTATTCTTGTATTTCTTCCAACTTTAAAAAAAATTAGGTTTTTAAAAAAGTAAGGCATGGTAGCAGGCAGGGGGGCTTCTTTGTCTTGTGAAAATTAAGAGTATGTGAGTGCGTGTGCGTGTGGGTACATGATGAGGAGCCATTCAGAATCAATACAAATGTCAGCATTCTTTGAAAAAGGTCTGTTTTTCAAGGCAAACATTACATGAGCTTTATTCGAGTTCAGAGAATAAATAAAATTTGCCAGAGATGTTTTATGAGCTGATATCTTGGCTTTGATAACCTAGGGAAAGACATTCCTCCTGGTGCAGAGGATAACTCAGTTTGCTTTTATGAAATCAAAGTTAAAATTCTTAATGGATTTTAATAACCCTAAATGTCATTGAATTTAAATTTGGACAGTTTCAGGTAACACATCTTTATAGTTGCTGTGGTTTACTCATTCCTTGGGGTATATCATATAACTAGATATGAGGTAGATAATCCTTATAAAGGATTATATATCCTTATGAATGAAAAAATCTTTCATTTTTAAGAACATTTCATGTTTTGCAACCTTTGCTATTGTGAAATAGAAACTTTTGGCGGGAGTGGGGGACAGGCTTTTTTGGAGGGAAAGAAATATATTTTTCCCCCCGTGGATCCAAACAAATCATTCTACCAGCCAAAGGAAGCAATTTCCTTTCTTTGTCTTGGGATTTGAAGCAGTAACATATTATATACAATTATTTAACTTTGTTGACCTAAACTTTATTCTTTGTTTAGCATTTATAGATTGTTATATACCCTAAATTCAAATTATGACAGTTTTTAAAATGGTACAAAAAAATTTAAGGATATGCTGGTTGAAATTTTCGGGAGAGAACTTTTCCAGATTGGTCTAAAAAATAATTTTATTGCATTACAGACAAATTGTATAGCTATCCATGGATCACTGATGTCATATTTAAAATGTTAAAGCAAGATCTGTAATGATAGAAAGTTCCTACTCTTTATCATACATTGTTAGTATCATTTAGTAAAGCAACCAATTCCATCATATGGAAATAACTCTGGCTTTGTAATTTCTTTTTTATTTATGGCAAAGAGCATCGTTAATTGTTTGAGAAGCGACAGAGCTTGTGACAAGGGATGGTGGGATTTACATATTTCTTTCTTCATCAGTTTCATAGGACAAGTTATCAATTCCATATTTTCACATCACACAAACTCTAAAATGGCCAGTGCCCTTCTTATTATAATTCTTCTCCTTCATCAAAGGAACACACAGTAACTTTCAGATCCAGGAACAATGTCCGTTGCTGTGAGGATAGTAAAGTTCTGCAAGGAGCAGGAATTTAGCAGTTTAGCAATGACCCTTCCACCCCTTGTCCATGTGTCTGGCCATGTGCTTGGGTATTTGAATGCGAGGGAGGATAGAAAGATGTGGCTACTTCCAAGGGTTGTATTAGCTTCCATTTTTAGTGGATTAAAATTATGTGATGGTTTGTTTTAAAAATCTGCACATCAGTAATGTAAACCGTTACCCTTGTGTGGGAAACCTGCCAGGTCTCCCTGAGGCCCTTCGCATCCACAGCTACTCATTCAAGAGGACGGCATAAAAAGTAAGATTGTTTAAAAATTTTCCACGCCATTCCGAAAACAGGTGCTTCCTTTGTGAGTTCAAGCTAGTGAATTTATGTGGTCATTTCGACCCAATTTAAACCGTCGTTCTGAAGAACAAAGACATTTTCTCTGCCCCAAAGATTGACATTTGCTTGCAGAGATTAGGCACTTCCTGTGACCCTGGGTCCCATTCTGCTGGTGCAGTCGGGGAGGTCAAAGGGAAGGCAGCCCTTGGTGCATGGTGTTCATTTGCAGCGGGAGGTGCTCAGAGTTTGTGCCTGTCCACACAGAGGCAGGCTGAAGCTTGCTGGGATATTTATCAGGTACTTTATGGTGCATCCATTCTGTGAGTTAGCAGTGAAAAGTCTGCCATCCTTTTGTTCTCCAAAAATGGTCAGCGTTGAAACCTGTTGCCTCTGTCCCTCTGATCTCCTCCTGCCCTTTCACTTTCCCTGCCAGAAAGCTGCCCCAGCATCTTCACATTCTGACTTCTGGAGTGGAATGAAAGAGTTTCTTTCTGTATAGAGAGGTTTGTTTTACACAGAGCTGCCTTTGACGGGTAGGGCTCCCCCCCGAACTGATTTAGAACGCAAAGTGTTGGCACCAGGCCAGAGAGGACAGTCATAAATAGTCATTTGAACGAGGTTTCACCAAGTCTTTGTCCTGCCATCTTATTTCTGGCAGGGACTGTTGGGCATTCTGTTAAACCAATAGCTGGTTTGGTCAATACAACCTCAGTACTTTAAATTAGAGACACCACATTGAGATCCACAGGATGAGATTAAGGTACTCGGGCAGTTAACAAAATGTCCTAAAGATTAGGGATAATCGTTCCAAATTGATGCTAAGAAATGCTTTTAATTTATACTAAGTTCTAGTTTTACAAGTAGCAGGATGTCTTGCCAACGCCTTTTTTGTCCTGTCTTTGGGTAAGAGAATAGGTGATAGGATTTCTGGTTCATTTTAGAGAAAATGAGAAGGAGCTCTCTTGGCAGTTTTTAAATTCTTAGTCGGGGTAAAAAGGTGACCTGGAGCAAATCTGACAAAATGTAGTGTGCTTATTTGTGGGGGAGGGGCAGGTATAAAGATGTTTGTATGTGGATCTCTAGTTTTCTGAATTCTTTTCAAGAGAAAGAGAAAAAAGTAGGAGGAATGTAAGAGGAGAGAGAGAGAAAGGAAGGAAGCAAGCAAACTGAAGCATGAACAGTTAACAGTGCTCCTTGATGCAGAGGGACCTGTGTAGGAATTTGGGACTGTATGTGCGGCTCTGGCTAAGCCAACTCCTCTGCCTCTGTTTTTGTCATTTTTGTAAATGGGCATGGTAGTCCTTTAAGAGATAAATATCTCTTTAAGAGCCAAGCACCGTGCCTAGTACATAAAAGATGCCCCCCCCCCCCCCTTGGTTCCCTTCATTACCATTTTGATGTTGCCTCTCAGATCTTTAGCTGAATCTGCAGACATTTGTCTGCTTGGTCTTTTTTTTTTTTTTTTTTTTTAAGATTTTATTTATTTATTTAAAAATTTTATCCATTTAGTTATTCATGAGAGACACACACAGAGGGAGGCAGAGACATAGGCAGAGGGAGAAGGGAACCTGAGGTAGGACTTGATCCCAGGGCCCTGGGATCATGACCTGAGGCTAAGGCAGATGCCCAACCCCCGAGCCACCCAGGTGCCCCTGGTCTGCCTGGTCTTATGATCAGTTTTGCTGCGTTGTTAATGCATTTATATATAGTGATACCACAATGATCGAAGGACCTCTTCCTTCTGTTTTTTTCCTGCTGTAAAAGGGTAGTAGGGTAGAAAAGGTGATTTTTTTTTTCTCTTTTAATTTAACCATATTTATTGAGGACCCAGGTCAGGACCAGGCTGTGTTCTGGGAGCTAAAGGAAACTGGGAGTAAGGTGGACCGAATCACAGTCCAGAGGGAGACAAAAACAAATGTCAGGTGGCAGGAGTGGTTGAAGGAGACTAATGTGGGATACGAGGCTAGACGTCAAGGCATGGTGGTGTGTGTGTGTGTGTGTGTGTGTGTCTATTTTAGGCGGGGAGGACTGGGTGTGTGTGTGTGTGTCTATTTTAGGCGGGGAGGACTGGGAATCTTTCTCAGACTGGGTATTGTCTTGACCATCTACACAGCAGGAGGGAGACCGCCTTGTAGACATCCGTTTGGGGAAAGAACGTTCCAGGAGGAGAGAATAGGAACGTGTTGAAAACTGCAAGAGGCGAGTGTGGGAAAGGCAGGAAAGAGTAGGGACGAGGCCAAATCACCTGCAGGAGGTTCTCGCTTGGATTTTATTTGCCCCGAGATGGGAAGCGACACAAGTCAGACCGCAAAACCGGCCGCTCTGCTACTCTTCCCGAGACTTCGTGCAACGTGTTTTGCAGAGAAGATGGAAAATAATAGTGTATCTGTTCCTTTGATTACAATTCCCATCATATAATAATTAACTGCCAGCTGTAATTATAGGACTTCCTCTAATTTAGTTTAGCACCCTTGGGACCTCTATTAGCCTAGATCCCAATCAATTTCACAGCTAGGAAGAGAGAAAACGCTGTATTTCCTGTTGAAATGTTAAATCTAGCGGGAGCCCGGGCTGCCGATCTGCTTTCACCGCGCTGGGCTGCTTTATTTTCTTGCAGCTCGTGAAGTCCCCCCCCCCCCCCCCCCATGTGCTGATTCGGGCATGTAGCATGTTGTTTTCCTAATTAGGATAGACTTGCAGAGATAGTTGTTAATGAATTCCATGCAGCTCACGTCCTTTCCGTAACCTCTCCGATTCGTCTAACAAAAATTCTCAGCTGCCAGCCAAGGGAACACGTGTCCCCTCCCCTAGACGGATGTTCTCGGCAATATTTATTCTCACGTCTCGCACCTTTCACTACCCTCCCGTCCTCTGCGAAAGTTCATTTGTGTAGAGACGTGCAACCACATCTGTTTCCTCAGTCGGGTCCAACAAGAAGTTCTGCTGTCCTAGGAAACGCAGGGATGATCCTTTTTTTTTTTTTCCTTTTGCCTCTTTGGCACCTCGGGTGACTTATTGTGTTGGGATGACCTTGGCCTCCTGAGGGCTCCTCGCGTCCGGTTTTCTCTGCTGCTCTTGGGGCAAGAGCTGTCGTTGCCCTGGTGCACCTGTGCAGGAGTGGGTGCTCCGTGTCCCCGCCGATGGCTTCTCTCCGTGCTCTTGGTGACTTCACTAGAGGTAGCCCCTTGAGATGCACAGCTCAGGCTCATTAGTTTTGAAATAAAGCCTGTAGCCTGTGGGTGGGAACTAGAATCCCTGCATACCACGGGGTGGGGGGGTGGGGACTGGGACTTGCAGGGAAGGAAGCAGTTGGGTGGGGGAGGGCGGGAATGATGGCCCAGTGCTGGGAGCCAGGTCATCCTACTCGTGAGCCCCGAGTCTGCTCATGTGTTCTGGTGGCAAGCCAGTGTGGGTGAATGAATGGATAGACTTTATTTTTAACAGTAGTTTTAGGTCCACAACAAAATTGAACAGAAAATGCTGGGAGATCCCATATACCCCTTAACCCCCATTCCCCAATCCCTCTCCCCCTACCATAGGGGGTACATTTGTTAGAATCCGTGAGGCTACACCGATGCATCATTATCACTCGGAGTCCACAGTTTACATTAGGGTTCACTCTGCCGTATGTTCTTTGACTTTTGACATACGTGCAGTGATGCATGCCTGTCATTATAATATCACACAGAATAGTTGCAAAGCCCAAAAAATTCCTCTGTGGGCCACCTGTTGATCCCTCCCTGGCCTCTGACCCCAGGCAATTGCTGATCTTTTTTTACTGTTTCTCTAGTTTTGCCTTTTCCAGAATGTTGTGTAGTTGGACTCATACAATGTATAGCCTTTTCAGGTTGGTTGCTTTGAGTTAATAATGCGCACCTATGTTTGTTCCATATCATTTCTTTTTGTGCTAAATAATGTTTCTTTCTTTTCTTTTCTTTTTTTTTAGATTTTATTTATTCATTTGACAGAGACAGAGCACAAGCGGGCAGGGCAGCAGGCAGGGGGAGAGGGAAAAGCAGGCTCCCCACTGATCAGGGAGCCGGATTTGGGACTTGATTCCAGGACCCTGAGATCATGACCTGAGCCGAAGGCAGATGCTTAACCAGCTGAGCCACCCAGGTGCTCCTGAATAGTGTTTCATTGTATGATGTGCCCTGGTGTATTTATCCTTTCACCTCCTGAAGGACATCTTGGTTGCTTCCAAGTTTTGGCAATTATGAATAAAGCTACTGTAAGTGTTCACGGGCAGATTTTATGTGGATATTATATATTATATATATATATACACACACACAGACATATATGTGTATGTATATACATACACGGGTATTATATATATGTATATTCATGGATGTTGTATATATATTCATGGATATTCTATATTAATGAAATTTCATTTTTTTCTGATTATTTGCAAAAGCATGTGCTCATCTGTGTAACATTTGGAAAATAGAGAAAAAAGAAGAAAAGTTAAAAAATTCAGTCTGGGGCAGCCCAGGTGGCTCAGCGGTTTAGTGCTGCCTTCAGCCCAGGGCATGATCCTGGAGTCCCGGGATCGAGTCCCACGTTGGGCTCCCTGCATGGAGCCTGCTTCTCCCTCTGCCTGTGTCTCTGCCTCTCTCTCTCTCTGTCTCTCTCTCTCTCTCTGTCTCTCATGAATAAATAAATAAAAATCTTAAAAAAAATTCAGTCTGTATTCATTTAATATGATGAAACACATGATGAAATTGGAGCTTTCCTGGGAAATGCAGAACACAGAGTTATTGCATCTTGTAACAGTAGCTGGTAAAAACAGGAAAGATTTAAGGCATTTCAAACGCTGGTTCTGTTTCCATTAAAAGTGCTTCTTAAGTAACTTTTTTTGATAATTGGCATTCAGGCAGTTAGAGTCAGCTTTACAAAATAACTTGGAAGTCTCTTGAACAACTGACCTCCAAGGAGGTACTGAAATTCTTCCATTCAAAAAAAAAATCCAGACTAGGGATGCCTGGGTGGCTCAGTGGTTGAGCATCTGCCTTTGGCTCAGGGCATGATCCTGGGATCCTGGGATTGAGCCCCACATCGGGCTCCCCGCATGGAGCCTGCTTCTCTATCTGCCTATGTCTCTGCCTCTGTGTCTCTCATGAATAAATAAAATAAAATCTTTTACAAAAATGCAAACTTAACAAAACAAAACAATCCAGAACGACCTTAGGGATGGCTCCTAGTGAGGGGAGTCCTTTTCATCCCTTTGGAATCCAGTGGTTCACATGCACACATATTTCATAATGCCTGATGTGACTGCTTTGGGTTGTAGAAGCATTTATATGTCCTGGCCATCTTCTGGGTGGAGAGGTGGAGGGTGTTGGTGGGGGAGGGAGGGGCTAATAGAGTAGTGATCCCTGAAAAACGACTCCAGAAGTGGACTTAAGTTGACCTGGGCAACTTTTTGCTTTTTATTGTTCATTTTTAATGAGGTAACCAGAACCTAACTCAACTCAGAAATATTTTTTCGTGATTTCTGTGAATGAGAGTATATGCCTGGCTATTTTTTCCCTTTTTCTTTTTAAAGATTTTATTTATTTATTTATTCATGAGAGACAGAGGGAGAGAGAGGCAGAAATATAGGCAGAGGGAGAAACAGGCTCCCCATGGGGAGCCTGATGTATGACTCGATCCCAGGACCCCAGGATCATGACCTGAGCCAAAGGCAGACACTCAACCACTGAGCCACCTAGACATCCCATTTCTTTTCTGTAAGTAGGCTCCATGCCCCCAGCATGGAGCCCAATTCAGGGCTCAGACCCATAACCCTGAGTACAAGAACTGAGCTGAGATCAAGAGTCAGATGCTCAATCAACTGAGCCACCCAGGCGTGTACCCCCCTCCCCCCATTTCTTTCTTTTTTAGTTGTAGTTATCCACAGTCTCTTTTTGGTGGAATAAAGCAGATCTGAGGCAAAAGTACCAATGAAAGCTCATAGAAGCTATGTCTAAATTTATACAAAAGTTGTAACTGAAGTTAACAAATTGTAGAATAAACTGTTTTCTTTTCCTACCTTGACAAACTTTCCTAATGACTTAAGAGATCTGGATTCAAATGTAGAATGCTTAGGCTTCTTGAGATACCACAAGGAATTTGAGAGGTGATGGACAGCCAGCTCCCAGCCCATAGCCAGTTTCATGAGCCCTACATGAGCCCTACAACCTACATGAGCCCTACAACCTACACAAGCAAGCTCCCTCTACAGCCCTTGTGAATGGCTGCCCTTGGGAGCCATAAGAGTACACATGTCTCCTCCCTGCCCTTGGGAGGATAGAACTAAGGAGGTCTCATGGAAGGGCTTGGGTGTGGGCATTTGGGCCAGGGTTCCTACGTGTTGTCTGGCGATGAGTAGGGCTGGACTCTGTGCTCTTGGACTCTGCTTGTTTTCCATGAAGAGCATGGCTGGTGGAGGGTCAGAGAAGGCTCTGCAGTGTGAGTGCCCAGGTCAGGAGCCCTTCATCTCTGGGTTTAGGGATGATTCTGGAAAAGGGAATCAAGAATCCTTTGCTACTAGGAAACTTTTAGCTTTGGTTTTGGTCTTAGGAAAGTTAGCCATTACTTTTAACATAGCAAAAGTAGAGTGAGAAGCATCTACTTCAAATACATGGGAATTCAGCAGCTTGCGGTTCAAAAGTTGTTGCTTTTATTTATTTTTAAATTTTTTTTAAGTTTTTTTTTTAATTTTTATTTATTTATGATAGTCACACACACACACACACACACACACAGAGAGAGAGAGAGAGAGAGAGAGAGGCAGAGACATAGGCAGAGGGAGAAGCAGGCTCCATGCACCGGGAGCACGACATGGGATTTGATCCCAGGTCTCCAGGATCGCGCCCTGGGCCACAGGCAGGTGCTAAACCACTGTGCCACTCAGGGATCCCTATTTTTTAATTTTTTAAAAAAGATTTATTTATTTACTTGTAGAGAGAGGGAGAGAAAGAGAGCATGAGCAGGAGGGGGGAGGGGGAGAGAATCCCAAGCTGACTCCACAAAGAGCGTAGAGCCTGACGAGAGAGGGATTTGATCTCATGACTCTGAGATCATGACTTGAGCCAAAATCAAGAGTCGGACACTTTTAACCGATGGTGCACCCAGGTGCCCCCAAAATTGTTGTTTTTAAGAGATGAATATATTGAATTCCAGCATAGGTTCATTTAGAAAGCTCTAGGCTTGATATAGTAGTGAAATATACAGTATATTTAAACAAGTGTTTTTATTTTCCCCAAGGGAAAAAAAAAGAACCATAATAAAGATTTTCACTTTTCACGATGCTTAAGATTTAAGCATCTGACACTGTATTTTGGGGCTCGATCCAACGACCCTGAAATCATGACCTGAGCCGAAATCAAGAGTCAAATGCTTAACTGACTGAGCCACCCAGGTGCCCCAGAAAAAATTTTTAGAAAGCATAAAGACTTTCTGAAGCAAGAGTCTGCTTCTCTGCCTCTCCCTTTGCCCCTTCCCCCTGCTTTCACATGCTCTCTCTACAATAAATAAATAAAATCTTAAAAAAAGTTTTTTTCTAATAAGAAAAGTTTGTCTAAAAATTTAGTCTCTTTAACATGAGGGTGCTCACATCGAAAAGGGTTCTGTTCCAGAGTTTTCCCCCACTGCTGAAAATATTCCTGATTACGGAATGTAATGAAATAAATTTGTCATGTTGGACATAATGCGTGGTAGAGCACAGAATGAAGAGCCCAAACCTCACAGTGGGGGCCTGACATTTATAGTTACAAATGTGTACCTTAGGAATTGATTTATAAAGAAGAATATCAGTGCTAAGATAGACAAATTGAAGCTTGTTCTCACTTTGTAGGTTAGATAGTTCATCAAATATTGGTTAAAGATCTCTCTCTGTGCAGGTTGAAAATAAGAGATTAAATGTCAGCATCCAAGGCAGAGGTCTTGGAGGGTCCAGCTGACTGGTCAGTTCAGATGTGTATAAAGTGTGGTTGGGCAACGTGTGTGTTAGCACATGGGTAAGGAACTGAGGATGCAAAGACCAAATCTGGTCTACTACCTTTTTTTTTATTTTTATTTTTTTTTTTTTATCCCTTATGCTGAGAGTAGGTTTTTCCATTTTACATGGCTGGAAAAAAATCATAATAATACTCTGGGATATGAGAAAACCATATGACATTCAAGTTTCAGTGTCCACGAATAAAGTTTTTTATTGGAATGCAGCCATGACCATGTATTTATGCACTGCCTATGACTGCTTTCACGTTACGCTGGAAGACTTGCGTAGGTGCAGCAGAGACCATCTGGCCTGAAAAGCCTAAAATATTTACTATCTGTCCCTTTGCAGGAAACATTTGTTGAGCCCTGGCTTAGCAGAACCAGAGCTAGCTGCTGCTGACAGCCTGTGCCCTCTGTTCCCTCCCCTTATCTTTTTTCTTTTTCTTTTTTTTCCGTATCTTTTTTTCTGATATGTGAGTGGATTGGTGCTTAATTGCAGTGATAGATAACACTTGTATAGTGCTTACCATTTTTCCATTTTATTTAACATCATAACTCTATTATGTTGTTCTCTCCATTTTATAGATAAAGGGATGAGGGCATAGGGACCGTAGAAAACTACAACTGGTCTTTGACATGGATTTTTGCTTAGCTTTTTTGTTGACTCTGATTTTTAGATTGAAAACAAACTCAAACCGTTCGGTCCTGAAGTACAAAGTAAAATCTAGAATGCTTTAAGGAAGTTGGAACATTTGACAGAAATGTAGACATCTTCCTTCTTGATCTTTGACGCTTGTTTCATTTGATGAGATGTTTATTTGATTACTTTTATTTCCCAAATCCCTTCACATGTGATGTATTGACTCGAGTATCCTGTTAGATTCACTCATTCAACTCAGACCGACTGTGTGCCCAGCGCTGTGAACACACAACATCTGTGGACCCAACAGTATACACAGCTCAGAGAGAGTTACGAGAACATAATAACATGGTCAAGCGCCAGCAAGTGTCTTCACATGCTCTATTTAGATTTTAGCAATTTGTATGGCTCCTTAGGTGTTCAACTGGTATGATAATTTCGAAACAGCAGGTCCCAACAGATAGCAGGGCAGCTGTCAGATCAGGAAACCTGTCCATTGGCCCAGATTGTTCTGATGATTTGCGGCATAACCTTGGAAACATCATTGTATTTTCCATTCCAGATCTTCATTCTGGAAAGTGGAAAAGAACCAGCAAATTAAGCTGGTCTAGTGCCCCAAATGATGTCATGTGCTCTATTTATATATTTCTCATGCTTTCCTTGTTTGCATGGACACAGTTTGTTGGTGTATAACTTTATTGTATAGATGCTCTTTATAAGTAGATGCATACATACAACGTGATACATACAATCTGATATAGACACAAGAACTGTTTCCCTAGGCATACTTGGAACTGCTGTTGGAGAGGGCTAGCCTGAACGAGGTAGGCATGCAGTGTGGACAAGGGCAGAGTCAGTTTGGGGAGTCTATAAAAGCACGTTTGGAACTTGTTTCTAAGGAGGAGTGATAAACCTGTGCATGTGTGAAGAGATTCTGGGAAGGATTCATCCTACAAATGTTTGAGTTCCTGGTGAATGATCTATAGCCCAGGGTCAGGCACGGAATAGGTGTTCAGTGAAGATCATTTTGTACAACTTATACTGCTCAGTGGCCCCCGGCACTTAGGGAATCACTATTTGAGACTGAGAGGGCCAGGATCAAAACATTTTATTCTGTTAAGTATTCTAATTTTATAAAAATGGTGATTATATTTTGTACTTTTTAAAGTGTTTATCATACTGAGAAATATGCTTTTGTTTATTTTTTTGTGTTCTTTTTTCTTTTCTTTTCTTTCTTTTTTTTTTTTTTGGTAAGTTTTTAATCACCCAGTGCTCCTAAAGACAAGTGCACTCCTTATCCCCATCATCTATTTCACCTGCAGCCCCCCTGCCACCTCCCCTCTGGTGACCATCACTTAGTTCTCTATAGTTAAGAGAGAGAACTTGGCTTCTTCCTGCCCCCCCCCCCCCGTTTGCTTGTTTGTTTCTTAAATTCCACATATGAATGAAATCATGTGGTATTTTTCTCTTATTTCATTTAGGATTAAACTCTAGCTCTATCCATGTTGTTGCAAATGGCAAGATTTCATTCTTTTTTATGGATGAATAATATTCCATTGTATATACATGTGACATCTTTATCCATCAGTTGATGGATACTTGGGCTGCTTCCATATCTTGGCTATTGTATATAATGCCGCCATAAACATAGGGGTGCATGTATTCCTTTGAATTAGTATTTTTGTACTCTTTGGGCAGATGCCTAGTAGTGCAATTGCTGGGTCATAGGGTAGTTCTATTTTTAATTTTTCGAGGAACCTCTCTACTGTTTTCCAGAGTGGCTGCAGAATTTGCATTCCCACCAACAGTGGGTGAGGGTTCCTTTTTCTCCACATCCTTACCAGTGCCTGTTTGTTGGGTTTTTGATTTTTGCCATTCTGACAAAAGTGAGATGATACCTCGTTGTAATTTTGATTTGCATTTCTCTGATGATAAATGATAAGGAGCATTTTTCCATGTGCCTGTTGGGATTTGTATGTCTTCTTTGGCGAAATGTCTGTTCATGTGTTTTGCCCATTTTTAAAATGGATTATTTGTTTTTTGGGTGTTGAGTTTTATAAATTCTTTATACATTTTGGATACTAACCATTTATCAGATGTCATTTGCAAATATCTTCTCTCATTCCATAGGCTGCGTCTTAGTTTTATTGATTGTTTTCTTCGCTGTGCAGAAGTTTATTTTGATATAATCCCAATAGTTTAGTTTTGCTTTTATTTCCCTTACCTCCGGGGACATATCTAGAAAAATATTGCTAGATGCCAGAGAAATTACTGCCTGTGCTCTCTTCTAGAATTTTTATGGGTTTATGTCTCACGTTTAGGTCTTTAATCCATGTTGAATTTATTTTTGTGTGCAGTGTAAGAAAGTGGTCTAGTTTAATTTTCTGCATGTTGCTGTCCAGTTTTCCCAACACCATTGGTTGAAGAGACTTTTTTTTTCGTATTAGATATTCTTTCCTGTTTTGTCAGAGATTAATTGACCATATAATTGTGGATTTATTTCTGGGTTTTCTATTCTGTTCTGTGATCTATGTGTCTATTTTCGTGCCAGTACCAGACTGTTTTGATTACTGTAGCTTTGTAATATAACTTGGTATCTGGAATTGTGATGGCTTCAGCTTTGTTTTACTTTTTCAAGATTGCTTTGGCCGTTCAGGGTCTTTTGTGGCTCTATACAAGTCTTAGGATTGTTTGTTCTAATTCTATGAAAAATTCTGTTGGTATTTTGATAGGGATTGCATTAAATGTGTATATTGTTTGGGTAGTGTAGACATTTTAACAATATTTGTTCTTCCAATCCATGAGCATAGAATATAAAAAAATATACTTTAAACATGCAGTACACTGTAATAGTTCACCAAGGTGAAAATGATTAATATTCTATCTCGAAGATACAGAAGAATAATTCTTAAACCAAGAATGTTGTGTGGGTAGCTGTTTTACATTATTTTGAATCATATGCTTTTATTTTTTACGTTTTTTTTTGCTGTGTTTTGTAGCAAATATTTTGACTTTGTATTTTATTTTCCCCAGCTTTATTGAGCTATAATTGACAAATAAAAATTACATATGTTTAAGGCATACAACATGATGTTTTGATACACATATACATTGTGAAATGATGATCATATCAAGTTAATTAACATGAGTTACCTCACATAGTTATCATTGGCTTTTGGTGGTGAGAATACTTTAAGATTTTTTCTCTTAGCAAACTTCAGGTATATAATACAGTACTATTAACTATAGTTATCATGCTATAATACCATTAGATCTCTAGATCTTAGTCCTATTGCATAGTTGAAATTTTGTCTTCATACCAGTGTCTCCTTATTTTCTCTTCCCCTACCCCTGGTAACCATCATTCTATTCTCTGCTTTTATGAATTCAGTTTTTTTATTTTTTATTTTTATTTTTTTTTTAGGTTCCACATAAGTGAGATCATGCAGTAGTTGTCTTTCTATGTCTGGATTAATTCATTTAGCACATAATGCCCTTCAGGTTCATCCTCATTGTTGCAAATGGCAAGTTTTCTTCTTTTTCAGGGCCAAATAAGATTCCATTATATCTATTTGTGTTTATGTCTGTGTCTATGTTTGTATCTATATGTAAGTATAGATATAGATTGCATTTTCTTTATCTGTTCATCTGTTGATGGACACTTAAGTTGTTCTATTTCTCTTTCTCTCTCTCTCTTTTTTTTAAGTAGGCTCCACACACCCAGCATGGAGCCCAACATGGGGCCTGAAATCCTGATCCTGAGATCAAGACCAGGAGTGAGATCAAGAGTTGGATGCTTAACTGACTGAGCCACCCAGGTGCCCCAAGTTGTTCTATATCTTGCCCATTTTGTATAATGCTACAGCAAACATGGGAGTACAGATATCTCTTCAAGATCCAGATTTCATTTCCTTTGGATACATCCTGAGAAGTGGAATTCTGGTTCATGTGGTAGTTCTAGTTTTACTTTTTGAGTAGACATTTCTTTGGAGAAATATCTATTCAGGTCCTTTGCCCATTTTTAAATTGGGTTCTCTCTCTCTCTCTCTCTCTCTCTCTCTCTCTCTCTTCCTCTCCCTCTCGTTGAGTTCCTTATGAATTTTGGATATTAACCTCTTATTAGATGTGTGATTTGCAAATATTCTCTCCCATAGTTTGTCTCTTCACTCTGTCAATTATTTCCTGTACAGAAGATTTTTGGTTTGAAGCAGTTTAACTTGTCTATTTCTTCTTTTGTTGCCTATGTCAGATCCGCCCCCCCCCCAAAAAAAAAATTGCACAAACCAATGTCAAGAAGTTGTTCTCCTATGTTTTCTTCTACTAGCTTTATAGTTACAGGTTTTACATTTAGGTCTGTAATTCACTTTTTAAAAAACAATTTATTTGAGAGAGAGAGAGAGTGAGAGCTCATGTATGTGCACAAACGGGTAGAGGGAGAGGAAGAGCAAGAATCTCAAGCAGAATGTGCACTGGGTGTGGAGCCCAATGTGGGGCTCCATCTCAGGACTCTGAGATCATGACCTGAAGTAAAATCAAGAGTTGGATGCTCAACCGACTGAGCCACCCAGGGACCCAAAGTCTTTAATTCATATTGAGTTGGTTTTAATATATGGTGTGAGATAAGGGTCCAGTTTCATTCCTATGCATGTAGCTGTCCAGTTTTCCCAACACCATTTATTGAAGAGACTGTCCATTGCCCATTGTATATTCTTGGCTCCTTTGTCATAAATTAATTGACCATATATGTGTAGGTTTATTTCTGGGCTCTGTAATCTGTTCCATTGCTTTATACATCTGTTTATGTCCACACAATAATATTCTGGTCACTGTAGCTTTGCAGTATATTTTGAAATCAGCAGGTGTGGTGCCTCCAGTTTTGTTCTTCTTGCTTAAAATTGCTGCGGTTATTCAGGGTCCTTTGTGGTTCTGTATGAATTTGAGCTTTCTTTTTCTAGTTCTGTGAAAAATGCCATTAGAATTTTGAGAGGGATTGCATTGACTCTGTAGATCACTTTGGAACATTTTAACAATATTAATTCTACTGATCCATGAACATGGGATATCTTTACATGTATTTGTAGCTTCAGTTTCCTTCATCACATTATTTTATAGTTTTTAGTGTACAGATCTTTCCTGTCACTAAGTTTATTCCTTAGTATTTTATTTTATTTTTTTGATGCTATTGTAAATGAGATTTTTTAAAATTTCTTTTTTTGGGTAGTTTGTTGTTAGGGTATAGAAATACAACTGATTTTTGTGTGTTGATTTTATATCCCATAACTTTACTGAATTTGCTTTGTATTTTGAACAAATTTTTGGTGGAATCTTTAAGGTTTCCTATACATAAGGACATTTCATCTGCCAACAGAGATAATTTAACTTCTTTTCTGATATGGATACTTTTTATTTCTTTTTCTTACCCAATTGCTCTGGCTAGGCTTCCAGTAATTTGTTGACTAGAAGTGGTGAGAGTGGGCATCCTTGTCTTGTTTTTGATCTTAGAGGAAAAGTTTTCTGCTTTTCATTGTTGAGAACGATGTTAGCTGTGGGCCTGTCATCAATCCTTCTATACTTAAATTATTGAGAATTTTTATCATGAAAGGATGTTGGATTTTGTCAGATGCTTTTTCTGCATCTATTGAGATGATTGTATTTTTCTCCCCTTCATTCTGTTAATGTGGTGTATCATATTTATTGATTTCCATATGTTGAACCATCATTAACATCCCAGGGATAAATTCTACCTGCTTATGTTTAGTGATCCTTTTAATGTGTTTTTAAATTTGGTTTGCTAGCATTTTGTTGAGGATTTTTACATATCTTTAATCAGAGACATTGGCTTTTAACTTTTTTTATGATGTTTTTGTCTGACTTTGATATTAGAGTAATTCTGGCCTCATAAAATGAATTTGGAAATGTTTCTTCCTCGTCAGTTTTTGGGAGAGTTTGAGATGGATTGACATTAATTCTTTAAATGCTGAGTAGAATTTACCACTGAAGCCATGTGTAAAGAATTTGACTTTTATTATCTCATTTTAAATATCACCAATTGACTGGCAATCCTTTTTTTTTTTAAATTTTGTTTTATACAGTTTAATAAGAAAAAGCAAGGATGCTTCAAGTCTGTTTCATTTAGTGTGCTACATTCTTCTTATTGGCCACCCTTCAGAGAGCAGTGTCATTGGAACAGTGTCAACAGAGAACTTCCGTCTTTGAGAAGAAACAGACCATAGAGTTATCAAGAGGTTGTCAGGCTCTGTGATGATTTATTCTTTTATGGCTTTAATGAGATACAGAGGAGTCTGATAGCTAGTGGTCAGAAATGTTGAGATTGGAGATTTTATGTATTTGATTTGGTATATTGACTTTGTTGAACTATACGATGAATCTCTCTACTGTTCATTTACTTGTGCCCTTAAGTTGGTACTGTGTGAGTCTCTATAGTCATGCTTTGTGTCACCTGTGATTTTAGGTTGTAGTTTTCATAACTCCTTGTGGTTCTTCATGCGGATATACAATGTGCTGGTGAGTGCTAAGACTTCAGCCTCACAGGTCTCTGATGTTTGTGTATGAGGTAGCAAAACATTGCATGTGAGATGTGCTTATCGTTTTGTTCCATTCTTTCCCCTTTTCAATCTCTGGTTCAGGAATTTCCAGTTGACCCAGTTCAAGTGTCTTCTTCTACACAAATTTCCTAGTGTTTTACTGATCTGCTTGGCATTATAGTTGAAGAAGCGGACTACGTTATCTGTGTCCTCTCCAAGGGCTTGGTTCATTGCACATAAGTGCTTGTTGGTTCTGTTGTTAGTTTTATATACATATGTGTTTATATATTCATACAGTTAGTATCGGATTGCTGGTCTGTGCCAGGTACTTAGCAGTTTTTTAGAAGTTTTTTTAATTCATTTTTCACAACAACCCACTGGGAGAGGCACTTCTATTTTCCTCTATTACATATAAAGAAATGGAAGCTTGGAGAAGTGTGGTGGGGGCATTCAAGGTCACTTAACTTGTGAGTTAGGATTCAAATCTAGTTCTAATCCCAAAGCTCCTGTTCCTAACCAATCTGGTATAATGCCGGTTGTGCTGAATTAAACATATAGACTGTTCTATGTAAGTTGTAAGTGTGTTAAATTTAGGATTTGGGCCAACATGTTAATGAACTAGAAAAACTAGGGTACCAAGTACATTTCTTTTTTTATACCATGATTGGCAATGGGATTGATCATATTCTGATGGACTTTTTCTTTTCTTTTTTAAAAATTATTTTCCCCCTCCCCTGGACTTTTTCTTTTAAACAAGTTTAATGAGCTATAATTCACATATTATACAATTCATCCATTTAAAGTAAACAATTCAGGAGTGTTTAGTATATTCACAGACTTTTAGAACTATCCTCACAAGTCATTTTTAGAACAGGGGAAACTGTACCCATTACCATCCTCTTCCTACTTCTCCCCAACCATCCCTACCCTGTCCCCAGCCCCCTGGCAACCATTAACCTAATTTGCTTCCAGATCTCCTTGTTCTGGACTTTTCATATAAGTGGATTTATACAATATGTGGTCTTTTGTAACTAACTTACTTTCACTTAGCCTAATATTGTGAAGTTTCCTCTGTGTCTTAGCATGTGTCTGTGCTCCATTTCTTTTTATTGCCAAACAGTATTACACTGTATGGATACACTGTATTTTATTTATCCATTCATCAGTACTTGGACATTTGGGTTATTTCCACCCCTCGGCTATCACCAATAATGCTGCCATGATACATCAATGTGCAAGCTTTTGCGTGGACATATGCTCTCATATTTTTCTTTATTTTCTTTTCTTTCTTTCTTTTTTTAAAGATTTTATTTCTTTGTTTTACGGAGAGAGAAAGCATGCACACAAGCAGGAGAAGTGGTAGGCAGAGGGAGAAGGAGAAGCAGACTCCCTGCTGAGCAGGGAGCCCGATGCAGGACTTGATCCCAGCACCCTGGGATCCTGACCTGAGCCAAAGGCAGATGCTTAACCAACTGAGCCACCCAGGTGCCCTAAGCTCTCATTTCCTTAGGAGTGAAATCTCTGCATCCTTTGGTGACTCTAGGTTGACTTTCTTGGCGACTACCAGACTGTTTTCCAAAGTGGCTGCATCTTTTTATATTCCTACCAGTGACAGTGAAGGCCCCTATTTCTTCATATCCTGGGCAACACTCATTATCTCTCTTTTTGATTACAGGCATTCTGGTGGGCATGAGCTCATATCTAGTCGTGATCTTGATTTTTGTTTCCCGAATGGCTATTGCTGTTAGCGTGCATCTTTTCATGGGTAACTGGTTTTTACATATAGATTTTGTCTGTGTGTGCTTTCTGAAGCAAGGCACACCTGTGCCTGCGGCGAAATTTTTCTCGACTCCTTAATTCTTACCAACCTGGAGTTGAGTCTGGGGTTGGATATGACTTGCCTAAAGTCCACCCTTTGTGATTCTTTGGCTAAGGGCACAGCACAATGTTTTGGAAGCAGAAATTATTCATGACTTCATTAACGTATTAGGTAATGTGTTGGCCAGATTGAGTGGCTGAATACACATGTGGGAGAAGGATAGGCTTTGGGGATTAGGGGAAGCCAACCAAAGATGAGGGGAAGACAGTTAAGTCCGGAGGATTAAACAGGTGAAAAGCTTAAAATGTCTTGGGGAAAGATACATGTAGGTTGGATCTGAAGCTGTTTGGAACATATAAAGAGAGTGTTAATGAATCAGTACCAGACTGGGAGGATGTATAGTTTAGCCCACAAACTGCTCAGTACTTAAAAAATACCTGGCAATGGTGATGTACATGGGACACTCACTTATTCATTCATTCATTCATTTATTTATTTATTTACTTATTTATCTATCTATTTTTAAGATTTTATTTATTTTTTTTAAAGATTTTATTTATTTATTCTTGAGACACACACACACACACACACACACACACACACACACACAGAGGCAGAGACACAGGCAGAGGGAGAAGCAGGCTCCATGCAGGGAGCCTGATGTGGGACTCGATCCTGGGTCTCCAGGATCACACCCTGGGCCGAAGGCAGACACTAAACTGCTGAGCCTCCCAGGGATCCCTGACACTCACTATTTAAAGGAGAATACAGTCTGTGTTACTGAGGACTCATGTTTGTAGGCAACAGAAACTGACTCAAGATCACAAAAGTTTTTCTGTGAAAAACAAACATGTTTTTGGTTTTAAAGAGATTACTGGGCAGCCCCTGTGGCTCAGCAGTTTAGTGCCTGCCTTCAGCCGGGGGTGTGATCCTAGAGACCAGGATCGAGTCCCACGTCAGGCTCCCTGCAAGGAAACTGCTTCTCCCTCTGCCTGTACCTCTGCCTCTCTCTTTCTCTTTGTGTCTGTCGTGAATAAATAAATAGAATCTTGAAAGAAAACAAAAAATAAAGGGATTACTGTTGGGGCCCTTGGAGGCATGGTCAGCTAAATGGCCAACTCTTGATTTTGGCTGAGGTTATGATTTCAGGGTCGTGGGATAGAACCCCGTATTGGGCTCCCCGCTTGAGATTCTTTCCCTTCCTCTCTCTCTGCCCCTCCTGCTCATACTCTGTCTCTCAAATAAATAAATAAAATAAATGAATCTTAACAACAACAACAACAAAAAAAGAGGTTGCTGTTAATTTTTATAAAGATACAGAATCCCTCCCAGATGTCATTGACACTTATGTATCTCTCTAGAACTTGTTTCTGTTGGGAATGCCATCACAATTCTGGACTCCCTGGTCTGCTTGGTTCCTCTTGCTAATATTTGTTTTCTTTTCTCTCCTGCGGTATTTTGTTTCATTTATTTATTATTTTTATTTATTTATTTTTTAAGTAGGCTTCACGTCCAGCCTGGATCCCAGCACAGGGCTTGAACGCACAATTCTGAGATCAAGACCTGAGCTGAGATCAAGAGTCAGATGCTTAACCAGCCGAGCCACTCAGGTGCCCCATCTCTGTGGCCTTTATTTTTCTCTTCCTGAATTGACACCACCCAAAATGTGGCTGCCCAATGTTTCTGAACTTGAATGTCCTATCTGGAAGAGAGACCTGTGGTGCTCTCGGTACAAACTTGGAATGACCTCAGCAGCCCAGGATGGCAGACGGAAACCTATGACATCCTATTTACAAACCAGAATGTAATGTCCTACATGAGTTTGGGGAGAACAAGAAAGTTGAAGGGAGCGTTGTGTACATCTAGGACAGGGAAGGTAGGACCTGTAGCAATGTGCATTGGAAGACTTGATGTTGGTCACCAGAAATAAGTGAACCCCTTCATAGGCTAAGGGAAGCCTTGTGTCCTGGTCCACTGGATGTTCACCCAGCCAGCCAGCACTTGAGGACTGTCTAGCCCCCTGACCACCATTACAAGGAAGACTTTGAGCAAGTGGTAGAGTGTGAGGAGCGGAACCAAAATGCTAGTAGAAAACGGGTAGCAGCTTAACTTGGTGGCAGGAATAAAGGGAAGACAAGACCACTTTCTTCTGCTGTTTGAAGGGTTAGTGTGCAGAAAGGTTAGAGATTGGATCTGGTTTCTCTAGCAGATGGGAATTACAGAGAGGCGTCTTTTAAATTCATCTAAGAAAAGACTTTTTGAGTCTTAGAAACAGAAGTTGCCCATAATTTTGTGCTTCCCAGTTGGGGCTATATTACCTACTCTTCCTCCAGGGTATTATGGATACATAAAATCATAATCTAGGAGGTGTTCTAGATTTCCTCGGTACTTTTCGTGTCATTTGATTGTGACGTTAGCCAGCACTTAGGCTTTGTAACTGGGTCACCGTAGTATGTAGTAGGTGGATGGCAGCTGCGTGAGAGATGTGTACGTGCATGTTTGGGCATAGATTGTGTTTTCCACGAACAACTCTCGGAGTTGCAAATACAGAAAATGTTCTTATTTCGGCCCATCTTCTATTTCTGCCAGCCTCCCCATCACCCAGAGAGCCTTCCAGTTGTCGCATCTGCGTTGGGGGATCACTAAGTGTGATGGTAGCCTAAGCAAAATGCAATCAGGGAGATCGTGTGCCAAACCCGCATCTGCTCCAGTGTTTGCCTTCGTTAGTGTGAGTAATCAGGAGTTTGCTTTAAATGCTGGAGGACCCTCCCCACTAGAAAGCGAAGAAGTGAGTTTGTGGGAGGTGCAGTTGTCTGGCCTCCCCGGGCTTCGAGCAAGGACGTGCAGTGCCCTCCGAGAGTACCGGTGGCCCCAAGACAGAGACTCAGACAACAGGTATTAGCAGCTGGGCGGGAGCATGCACGTGTGTGTGTCTGCGGCCACCGGTGAGTGTGCACATCCATGTGTGTGGCATGTGTTCGCTCTATAGGGGGAGGCACGATTAGGGAAACAGAACAAGAGAGCTAACCCATCAACAAAGGGGAAGGATGTGACATTGTAATTTATGAGCTGGAGGATTAAACTTCAGTTATAAAACGGAAAGACACGTGAAGGGTATAGATCACAACGTGTTACAAAAGGCCTTTCTTTTCTTTTTACTCTTGGTGAACAGGTTTACTTTAGAAATGAAGCAGAGTTTTTCTCTTTTGACTGTATGGTTATTTTGGTATCACATGTGTGAAACTTGAGATATTTAGTGTCTGGGTTTTGTTTTTGTTTTTTTGATATGAGGAGCTGAATGCCCATTGTAAACACATAAGTCATCTTATATGTGATAAAAGATAAAGTTTAGTTTTCCTTTTCTGTGCATGAATGATCATGTTGGAAAGTTTGAAAAACCAGATAAATATGAAGAAGGGGAAATAATTGCCTGTTTCTTTTCTTTTTTTTTTTAAAGACCTTATTTATTTATTCATGAGAGACACAGAGAGAGAGGGGCAGAGACACAGGCAGAGGGAGAAGCAGGCTCCATGCAGGGAGCCGGATGTGGGGCTCGATCCCAGGACTCCAGGATCACGCTTTGGGCTGAAGGCAGGCACTAAACCCCTGAGCCACCCAGGGATCCCCAATTGCCTGTTTCTTTACAAATAAATGTTATAAAAGCTATGATCATACTTGGGTATTTTTTCCATTCTTTCTTCTTCTTTAGTATTTGGATATACAGATGATGTGTAATATATGAAAGTATGTGAACATACATGCAACAATGATGTACATTTTTGCCTACAAATACCTGAGTTTCCTGGATACAGATGATCATGCATGTTAGTGATTTTTAGTCTGTTGGTGGTAACTACAGTCACTTTTTCCATTAAACGCTGACCCTTTTTTTTTTTTTAAAGATTTTATTTATTTGAGAGAGCAAGTGAGAGAGAAGGAGCAGAGGGAGGGACAGAGGAAGAGGGAGTTGCAGGCTCCCTGCTGAGCAGGAAGCCCGATGCAGCACTCCATCCTGGGACCCCAAGATCACTACTTGAGCCAAAGGCAGATGCTGAACAGACTGAGCCACCCAGGTGCCCCTAAACATTGACTTTCTGATAGTTTGTTTTTCTGAAATGTTAAATTCAACCCCAAACTATATGCTTCTTAGAATATTTTTTAGTAGTAAAGAATATAAAGAATAAAACCCCCAAATTAGGAGTTTAAAAGTGGGCATATTTTTCTCTACTTGTATAGAAAACAGAATTCTGATTCAAGATCAAACGCAAAAGCATCTATTGTGCTGGTTATAAAGTATAGACCATGGTTTTCTAAAGGCCAGAAATTTTGCCCTTTCTTAGGCATTTCTTGCTAAGTTACTCCCTGCCCCACCCTTACCACTTAAAACCTAGCCCAGGCTTCATTTCTAATGGTTAAAAATAGAATCAGCCTTTTTTTTTTTTTTTTAAAGAGGGTATAGGTGGGAGCATAAAGTACATTTAAAATAACTTAATGGCCAGAGGAATAATGAATATTTGTTTTTCTTTACAAATACACTCCAAAATTATTAGTTGCCTGGTGGTAGCTTTGGTCTTAGAAGTTGAATAAATTAATTCTGGGAATCAAATCTTGTCCATGTTACCTCGGGAAAAAATTTCACCCTGCCAAGAACTTGATGTTTCCTTTCCTGCGCCATGGTGCTTTGACAGAATGGGCTTCTCTTAAGGGAGGTAGAGGGATGGGTGGGACACGCAGAACCTATATCAGAATGTCCGAAGGAGTCTCAAGATACAATGCTTAGCTCCCCACTCTCCATTTTTTAAAAAGTTTTATTTATTTACGTTAATCTCTATGCCCCGAGTGGGGCTAGAACTCATGAACCCAAATTGTATGCTCTTCTGACTGAGTCACCCAGGCACCCCAAATATGCGGTTTCTCTTCTCTTCTCTTCTCTTCTCTTCTCTTCTCTTCTCTTCTCTTCTCTTCTCTTCTCTTCGAGTAGGCCCCACCAACATGGGGCTTAAACTCAGGACCCAGAGATCAAGGGTTGCATGCTCTACCAACTAGACCAGCCAAGTGCCCCTCTCTTCTCCATTTTGGTCCATCCCTTTTCCCACCCTGAATTCTGGTCATTTTAAGGGTATATCAGATTCCTTGGTTCTGAGTGAGGAATAGGGTGTATGTATGAGGTTACAGAAGTTTCCTAGAGGGTTATTCAGTGTAGTAAAAGGAGAGGGCTCCAGTGGGTAGTGGTAGCCATGCACAGGGAATTTTCTGTACAGAAAGGGTTTGAGGTGACCCAAAGAAAGGGAGCTAAGGGGACTTTGAGAAGATATGGTCACAGCTATAGGAGAGAAGATGTCTTGTACATAGTAATAGTGAACATAATTTTCATTGTCTATGCAGCATTCATTTCCCATCTTCTTATCAGTGCCCAGTATATGATTTGTGGCAGTTGACCCTGCTGATTGAACACTTAACATGCAATTTGGGAGGAATGGATTCTACACCCAGTGTTGATGTTCTAACAATTTGCCGAGCACTGATCATATCAGGCCCAAAGCTCACATGAAAGTTTTGGTAATTGCTACAGAATTCCAATGAAGAGGCTTTCCTTAAGGAAGTACGTGGCTATTGGTTTCTGGTGCTGTGCAAATATCAAGGAAGGTGAAGACCTTTCAGAGTGAACATTGGGGTGGTGTCTGGTGACTTTGGCTGGGATTACACAGTAGTGAGAAGAGAAACATCCAGAAGGAGCTGTTGCTTCTATGACTTTGGCTTTCAGGGGCAGGGGGTGGACAATAACTAGAGGGGTTGTAGGACCAAAGAAGGGGACTTTATTTTATTTTATTTTAAAAAAAGGATTTATTTATTTATTTTAGAGAGATAGTGTGTGTGAGCAGAGGGAGGGGCAGAGAGAGAGAGAGAGAGAGAGACAGGGAAGGCGAGAGAGAGAATCTCAAGCAGACTGCATGCCCGGAGCAGAGCCTGACTCCAGGTGCAATCTCACCTCCCTGAGATCATGACCTGTGCCAAAATCAAGACTCAGATGCTTAACCAACTGAGCTACCCAGACACTGTGGGGTTTTTTTTCTTGTTTTTTTTTTTGGTTTGTTTGTTTTTTGAAGATAGGGGAATGGTAGGCATGATTTATATAGAGGAATGTCTCCATCAGATCATTTTCTTGAATTACCCCAAGTTTCTTCTGCCCATTTGACTGCACCTCAAGCCTGACATCTCCCTGAATGAGGTTACTTTTCTCATCTCTACTTCTTCCTTTCAAAACAACAGCAACAAAATCCCAAAAGCATCCTGCTTCTCTTTGTGTGTCTTCTCCTTATTCTCTTCTGCTCCCTACTATATCCTCACTGTTGGACATAGTACCCATCACATATTAGGTGCCCAAGAAATATGTATTGTATGAACAGAGTAAGTTTAGCTTGTATCCTCATGTCATCTGGGTTTGCAGCATCTCTAACTCCTCAAGCTCTTCCCCTTCATCCCTTCTCTTCTGTGTAGCTGCTGCACCAGTTGAGACTTTTGTCCTCCCTTGGCCGACTGATTCCCATGGCTGTTTTCCACAGGACTCAGTGGTGCTCAGGTTTTGGCCAAGCAGGGGTTGGCCACAGATGTTCCCTTAAGTCCACAAAGCCTCCATGTTTCATACTGGGGATTTGCTTCAGACCTTTTCAACTTACCCTGGTGAGCAAAGGATGAGTCCTAACCTGTGCCTTTATTCAACTAAGGTAGTATAACCACTGATGATTGGTTTTAATGGCTCTTTTCAAGTCCAGATGCTAAGAAAGCTGAGGAAGCCCAGCCAGGGATTGCTGTGGTGCCTTTAGACCGTGGATGGGAGAAGAGCATTGCTAACCTTGGGTATGTGCAAGTTATGAAAAAGTAAGTAAGGTGTGCCCACACATGAGACCTCACTAGAGGATGATGAGAGCTCCCCACTGGAGCGTTAGGGGTATGACTTGTATGCCTCTGTCATATCTCACATATTGCTCTGGGTGTTTTTTCTTCTTTTGACTTGTTTGCGTTGAATTAATTAAATTTCAGCAGTACTCTGTTGTTAACTGGGTAAGGTCACTTTGGGAAGTACCCAAGCTCAGAGGTGGCTGGAATATAGTGGTCACTGTAGGATTCTGAGAACTTCCTTTGATTCAGCTTTGTGGAACTGGATCCAAGGAATGAATGAGTCTGAGAGCTGTTATAGAGCATCCAGGTTCCAAGTCTTCAGAGAATCTGAGGAGTTAGAAGGACTGACCTTATTTGTTTTGTTGCTCAATGGGCAGACAGCTACACGGAGAAGTGAGGAATGTTGGTCGGGTGTTAGGAAGTCTTGCTGAATGATCATTCCACAGAGAGTGGTCAGTTAAACAGGAATGTTAGAACTCAAGTGCTTCATTCAACCTTTGAGGTTGTTTTGTTTTATTAGATTTTATTTATTTGTTAGAGAAAGAGAGAGCACAACAGGGGGAGGGGTAAAGGGAGAACCACAAGCAGACTCCTTGCTGAGTGTAGAGCCTGACACAGGGCTTGATCTCAGGACCCCAAGATCATGACCTGACTCAAAGCCAGATGCTTAACCCACTGAACCAGCCAGGCGCCCAGCCTTTGGTTCTATGCAAGATTCAAGGCCTGTCTTTTTCTAGAGAAGCATCATACTGGAAAACTATTTTAAAAAGACTAAAAATACACAGGAGTGTATTACTGTCCAGTATCTGGAGACTGTCTCTTGCTATGTTTTCACCCCCATCCCTTCCTCTGTTGACCTCCCGTAAGATAGGCGGGTGAATTAGTCAACCTCCATTGGCCTGACCCTTGACTGTAAGATGAAGGGGGGCAGGTGAGGACCTGAAAGATCTCTCAGCTCGCTGGGAGTTTGGAGTAGAACAGGAGCCAGTCCGGTCGCCTGAGTGATAAGGAAAGGCAGCAGAGCTGGCTGGAGGTCCCAAGCCAAATCAGCTACAAGAACTAGAGCTTTCTTTTGCAATGTCTTCACTCTCCATGTGTTTCCAATCACTGCTTTGTGTAATATAAGCTAAAACTGTCCAAGTGCCTGTATTGAGGAACTTTTGGTTACTGTTCAGAAAACAAAGCTCCAGTGGTTTGGGCTGATAGTGGAGCATGTGAATTTTGGAGACTCTGGCTCTTGTGTTGGCGCTCTGTTACTGCTCTGAGGAGCCCTGTACACGGGGGGCCGAACTCACTGATCGCAGCCCAAGGAGGCCGTATCCATGAATGAGTGCCAGGGAGACATAGGGCGGTGGTGGGTCACACACCAGGGCTTGTTGCCATGGTTCAGCATTGCCAGACCTTATTATTTTTCAAGAGAAGTTGGAAGTTCTGTTTTTTATGTGAAATTATCTTATTTTTAAATGTTGGATCAAAAAAAAATTGTAAAAGCAGTCCCACAATCCAAGCAAAACATGTCTACAGGCCACACACACCCTCAGGCCACCCGGAGGCATTTTTCTGGGCATACAGACCACAGTATTTCTTGTATATCCCAAATTTTAAGAACCTTTTTATTATGGATAATTTCAAATATCCACAAGTGGCAAGAATAATATACTGAACCTTCATACAAACTCCTTATGCACCTGTTATCAGTGCTTCGGTGCTTGCTTCAGTGATTATCAACCTGTGGCCAATCGCTTTTGCCTATAGTCAACACACAGAGACACACAGACCCACACAGAGAGACACACACATACACACCTAGATTGTTTTGATGTGAATCCCAGACATTGTATTATCTTGTCTGTAACTATATCAGTATATGTCATGAAAAGGTAAGAACATAAAAAAAATACTGACTGTAACTCCTTAATATTATAAAATATCCAGTCAGTTTTCAAGTTTACCCTCCTCTTATAATTTTTTTAAACAGCAGCTGATGGACATGTTTCTTTAACTGTTACATAATCAGCAGGTTCCCCAACTACCTTCTTTTTTTCCCCCTCCTTTTACTTTATTTGTTGAAGAGACTTTTATAAGTCTCTGACCCATAAAGTTTCCTGTATTCTGGATTTTGCTGATTGAATCCCTAGGGATTTGGTCAAAATTTATATACTAATTTAATATCTTTAGTTTTATAGCGTGAAGAAGTCTAGATACTTGTATTTTAGCAGCATTTTTCTTCTCCTTCTCCTGCAACTGCATGGTGTACAAGTTTCCTGTTTTACAGGAAATTTCTGTTTTATAGAAATTCTGTAATTTCTTTTTTACAGGGGTTTTCTCCTGATAATATGATATTGTTAAATATGTATCTAATGTCCTTTTGCCTTGACAAATAAAAGTGTGTGGGAATGACCAGATCTAAGATGTTGTCAGCCTGTAGCTGGCTTTTGGGATCTTTTTGAAGCCTGTATGCCTGAACTGCTGTGTGCTGCCTCGTGATGTGAAAACCTGGTTGCTATTTTTAGCTTTTCAAACTCCTGGCAGCAAACAGGAAGCCTACCGAATCATTTTGGATTGGAATATTTTGGACTTGAAATCAAGGCTCACTGTGGCACCCTAATTAAACATGGTATATGTGTGGCTCAGCTCAAATGAATAATTTGTTGAGCTACAAACAGTCACTCACCCATGGCAGAAATGATTCACCTGGAATTTTAGGAAAGGTTATTTGAAGAGCTTAGGATCAATTATTTTGAAATGTTCAGGGTCTTTTAAGAATGGCCTAAGAAACAACGTAGAGAGTTACTGATAGCGACCTTAAATGCTTTCCCTTAAAATCTTTCAGGAAGTTAAAATAACTGATGAATTTCTTTTGTCAACTTACGAACAACATCGAGTCGTTTCACGTCCCTCTAAGGTAATGCCATTAGGCTTGAATTTGAGGAAAGTATTTCCATATTAGTTATTTTAATATGAATCTTTGCATGAAGTGGAACAAGGTGAGCCTGCTGTAGAAATGTACAGGTCGGCTCTTTGTGGATCTCACACATCGAGTCGCTGGGACTCAACCTCTGATTCTGTTCATCGGGCATCCATTTGTGGTTCATGCAGCCATTTAGAGAAGACAGACAACCAGTAAAGTTATATTGATAATACGACTCAAGTTAAGATGTCCTTTGAAGTAAAATATTGTAATATGGTGGCCCATGGGGGCACCTGGGTGGCTCAGTGGTTGAGTGTCTGCCTTTGGCTCAGGGTCTGATCCCAGGGTCCTGAGATCGAGTCCCATATCAGGTTCCCTGCATGGAGCCTGCTTCTCCCTCTGCCTATGCCTCTGCCTCTCTCTGTGTGTCTCTCATGAATAAATAAATAAAATCTTAAAAAAAAATACAGTGGCCCATGAGGATGCGGAAAGTACCAGCACACGAGGACAAATGTGTGAATAATGTGAACAATGAGCTGATCAAGGGCTGTGATGTGACAAATGATGGGAGGCCGCCACCTTGGCCGAGCAGCAAAGCAGATGTCTCTTGGTTGTCTGTTAGCCTAAGGAGGATGCGTGCGGCTTGTCCCATTTCCTGGGCTCCCCACTACTGCGTAAGAGGAGACATTTCTTGCCAAATTCGTAGCGCGGGTAAGCTTGGATTGAATAATACCAAGGTATTCAGGTTCAGTTGCTATGGAGATTGCTTTTCAAAGAAAGAGAATACACATACCATTTAAACTGGATTGCTGATGAATTAAGAAATGCATTATGTTCTTTTGGTCTGCCTGCCAGGTACTTCCGGCTCCATTATGTTGACTAGGAGACTAAGTCTCAGTGCCATTTGATTCAAATCTAGCAGTTACTGAAGGACATCGAATAGAAAAGTGGTGTCAGCCTCCCCTAAGTTTTGGGACCTGTTTGCTCTTCATAGTACTTACAACCTCAGAGTATTGTTTGGTCCCATTATGAAGGCTGGGATGGGTATAGGGGTGGAGGGGGGAGTGCTGAACCCAGCCTGAGTTACACTGCTGCTGTCCCCTCTCCTTCCACTCTCCTTCTGTCCTTCCTTCCTGCTTGCTTACCTGTATGCCTGCCTGCCTGTGTCTGATAATGTCTCTAGAGTCATACTTGAGGATCTATTCAAATCTGAATGATCATGAATCATTTCTGTGCATATTCTCCTTATGGTTCTTTATATTCCCTTTGTACACAGATTTGATCCCCGACACACTTCCAGTGATGTGTCAAAAGTAGTCCGAGGCAGCGTCCTGTTAATAGACTCTGTCTTCCTGGGAAACATGCAGATATTGTAGATGCAGACTGTATGCAGGGTCCAGCTACAAAATGCTCATTTTTGAAGATGGCATTGAGCTTTTTTCCTGAGGGATGGATGGATGAGAGAGGAAGGAAAATGCTGGAATGTGTTCCTTGCACATTGATCTTCGAACTCAGGAGTCAAGGGTCACATGATTTTTTTGGTCCTCTACTCATGGAGGGGAATGTTTCCTTTCATTCGGGACAATGAGTGAGTTAAGTAACGTCCACGAGGCCATGGCAAGGATATCAAGTATTTTCTGCCTTGTTTAGTGCGATAAACTGAGAGCTGCTTTCGAGAGAGGTCAAAATCCAGCTTCAGGATGATGTGTGGGGTTTACTTTCTGTGCTCTTTGTCAGGCATCCCAAGGGAATAGTAACATTCAAGGCTCTGATACCAGACAGGGAGAGACACTGGGGTGTCTTCCTGGATTGCCCCTCATGTCACACTTTAACAGCAGAATCCTGTCATGTCGGGGAGTATGACCCGATTCAGGGAATATGTGTGGAGTTCCTGTTATGTTCAGGTAGTATGAGAGGTGCTAGATGTAAAGGAACGTGTGAGACATGCACCCTGCCCATAGGGAGCTCACATCCCAGTGCACGAAACGGACTCACAATTACATACATGGAGAATGGTGTGTGATAGAGGCAGAAGGAGAAGTATATAGAGAACACAGATGAGAGAAATGTCTGCTGAATTGAATCTACTGGAGGGAGTCTCTTGTGGCCATTTTCCCGAGTGCTTGGAGAATGGATCCAGGATCCTCAAGCTATAGCCTGATGACCAAATTCTGCTTGCTTCTAGTTTTTGTAAGCCTGCTATATTTTACATTGTTTAAATGGTTGGGGGAAGAAAATCACAAGAGATGTAATAAATGATAACAAGTGAAAGTTTTATGAAATTCAAATGCTGGTGTCCAAGAATAAAGCACTATTGGAACAAGGCCATGTTTTTTGCCTCCATATTGTCCATGTTGCTTTTACATTAAAATGGCTCAGTTGAATAGTTAGCAGAGAGACCGTGTTGCGCACTGTTAATCTACTCTCCTGTCGTAACAGAGGACCACAGACAGGGTGCCCTAAAACAATATAAATTTATTTTCTTGTAATTCTCAAAGTTAGAAGTTTCAGATTAAGTTGGTGATTCCTTCTGGGGCTGCTTTTTTTGGTTTGTAGATGGCCATCTTCTCCCTGTGTCCACACATCATCTTCCCTCTGTAAGTGTCTGTCTGAGTCTTTTCTTTTTATGGGGACGCTAGTCATTGGATTGAGGGTTCACCTGTCTGAGCTATTTTAACCTAACTACTTCTTTAAAGACCTCTCTTCATATACAGTCACATTCTGAGGTACTCAGAGTTAGGACTTCAGTATATGAATTTCAGCCCATAACACTTACAGTGCCTAAGATATTTACTACCTGACTCTTCACAGAAAAATTTGCCACTCTGGACTATGCCGTTACTTAATTATGGTGTGTTCCACTTGTCCTCCTTCCTCTCCCCTCCGTCAGCACATACCCACTTACTTGTGACCATCACCATTCTCTTCTCAGTCCATCTGTCCATCCAACTACCTGTCCAACTACCTGTCCAATCATCTGTCCAACCACTTATCCATCCATCCATCCATCCATCCATCCATCCACCCATCCATCCACCCATCTACCTTTCCATCCATCTATCCATCCATCCATCTAACCACTTGTCCATCCATCCATTCATCCATCCATTCATCCATCCATTCATCCATCCATCCATCCATCCATCCATCCATCCATCCATCCAACCACCTTTCCATCCATCTATCCATCCATCCATCTAACCACTTGTCCATCCATTCATCCATCCATCTATGGTTTTGGGCCATGATAGTATCAGCTACTGCAGGATTTGTTTATAGAGAATACAGAACTCTTACCAATAATTCCTGTAGGTTGAGCTGTACTTTGCCCTCCATCCATGACTGATGTTCCAGTATATTCTCAGTTCCACTATTTCACTCTCAAACATAGCTTCCTCCACTCCCCAGCACCCCTCCAGCTACATGTTGCTGAGTCCACAGAGTAGATATTCAGCAGAAACCTTTGAAGCACTTCTAATTTAATCACAATTTCAGGTTGAGAACTGGAGCCACATTTATTATGGCTCCAGTTCTCATAGTCCAGAGTAGGCAAAATTTTCTGTGAAGAGCCAAGTAGTAAATATCTTAGGCACTGTGAGTGTTATGAGCTGTAATTCATATACTGTGAGAGAGCTCTCCACAAGCAATTTTATTTTCAAATGGCCCTTTGCTTAACAAATTTACTCCACCTGGGATACTTGTAATTTTTTGTGGCCCATGGAAATGTCAAACAATGCGGTGCTGGGGCCTCTAATCTTGTCTCTAGAACTTACAATAGTGGGAAGCTCACCATGGGATTAAGAGAACGATTGGTTGGTGTAACTAGGAATGCATTTTGACCTTCCTGTAAAATGCTGAAATTATGTTCTTTATTATCAAAATAGTGGAGAGATGTGTGAAGTCAATGCAAATTACTTCTGTGGCCTTGAATGTTTGCATGTGTCATGAAGCTGTTTTGCCCTACATGTTTCCCCGTAATGTTTCTTTCTTGAAATTGAACACCATGATCTCTCTTTAAGCAGGATGCTTCAGAAAATATACAGGAAGAGGCTTTTATCCCCCCCTTTCTTTCTGTGGTTCCATTGCATGCTGTGTGGTTTCAGAGGCACTTCCTTTGGTTGCCCCAAGCATGGAGTTTCCTCAAAACCAGAGAGCTCTCTTTTGGAAGGGCTCTAAAATCATAACCTGGATACTGCAAAAGCATCTCCAGCCACTGCTCTCTGGTCACTTTTTAATTTGGGAGTGATCAGCATTCTCCCAGAAGAGAGAAGAATCTAAGACATTCACCATGTGGTCACTCAGCGTTTAGAAAAGGGGAAACAGGGATCCCTGGGTGGCTCAGAGGTTTAGCACCTGCTTTTGGCCCAGGACGCGATCCTGGAGTCCTGGGATCAAATCCCACGTTGGGCTTCCGGCATAGAGCCTGCTTCTCCCTCCTCCTGTGTCTCTGCCTCTCTCTCTCTCTCTCTCTCTCTCTATCATGAATAAATTTAAAAAAAAATCTTAAAAAAAAAGAAAAAAGGGGAAACGGGCTCAATAAAGAAATAAAGAAAGAACGAGGCAGGGAAGACACAAAAAGTGCACTTTTAAAAGAAATAAGAGAAAGCTTAGTGGCTCACAAAGGTGACCCCCACCCCCTGCCCCGCCTCCACCACAAACATGGAATGTAGAGGTGTGATGTGGCTCCCAGGGGCAGATCTCTGCTTTTTACCCCAGCAAAATAATAACACCAACAGCAAGACCATTCAGAAACAAACAAAATAAAACCCAGAAAAGAAACCTCAACCCTCTTAGTTTAGACCTTTCGTTGAAAGGGTTAGAAGCCTGAGTTGAGTTAGGCCAAAGTGGAAACGAATTGGCCCCTGTAAGGAATAGGATAAAGGTGGATGTAGGGGACAGTTGAACCCAGAGAGGCCAGTGCATCAGGCTTCTCTTTCTAGTTTTCATCTCTGTGTTTCCCTGTATCGGATTAGTTTTTCTCGATCTGGCTTGAGCCTAGCACAGGCATGGCTGCCAGCATCTCTAGGCTGATATCCCACGTTTTAAAAGTTCTCTGATTGGCTACTGTAGATCATTAACCATCTCTGGACCAGTCACTATGTCCAGGGTGTTGAGGTTCAGTGATTTTCCTTGCCTAGGTCATGCTCATCTTTGTGGCTGGGGGTGGCGGAGAAGAAAGCATGGAGGTGCTCTGCAGAGAACAGCAGTCACAAATACAGGAGGAAAGGAAGGGTCCCCACCACTAATCTTAGGTGAAAAAGACACTGGAGAACTTAATGTTTCTGTTATCTAGGGTGCATACTAGTCAGAAAATAAAGCAATTACTTGCCTCACAGTACAGGAAAGAAAGATGAGTGGTCATTGCCCAGGAGGTGATAGGCGGGCATTTCTTTACACATAAAAGCATAACATGTTCATAGGTAATGGGTCCATGATTTGTCATGAGAAGAAAGGCAGTATTGGATGGATGGCTTGAATCTTTGGGCTCGATGTGAGGACAACCACCGCATCTTTCCTAATTCCCTTGTCATGCCCTTGGGTTGTAAGCATCAGATCCCGAAGCTCATCCAGTCCAGTGATACCAGAGAAGAGGATATATGCACTGAACCTACTCTTAAACGCTGCTTTCATTTTTAAGTAAAGTCACAGCAAAGGGTATATTCTTCTGTTGGCCACACATACATTCGTGTGTATATAAACATGTGTGGGTATTTGCATACATAAATATATACATACTTTGTCTATCTACCTATCTACCTACCTACCCACCTATCTCATCAATTTAACTCTCTGACAATATTCCTTAAAGAAGAGTCACCTGAATATATAACCATATGATCTACTATTAGTTTAATGGTTGGAGGAGAATATCTTCATGAGCTAAATATCTCCTTTAGAACATGTATTTTATCTTATGTGTCATTAGCTGTCTTACTCATTGAACTTTACAGAGACTTCATGGAGTGCTAGCTATACAGGATTTTATATCTAGAGCCTAAAGTTAAGAGGCTTTCTTATTTGGGAAGTGGAAATTATTATTTGGTGGGAAATGTTTTTCTTTAAGAGAGTTTGTTTTCTTGTAATTTGATTCACTTTTCTTAACTGTGAAATATGCCAACCCCTCCAGAATGGTACCCAAAACTTGAGTGTACAGCCCTAGTGGGTAGCACGGTCATCACCAGCTCAAGAAGGGGAACGTTGCCAGCTCCCCAGAAGACCTCTCTTTCCATCCTCTTCCTACCTGTTAAGGGTAAAAGCTGGGCTTGGCATGTTTTTGCTCTTTTTCATACTTCTGTGACTCAAATATGTATTTCCAAGTATTGTCGTTTAGTTTTACTTGCTTTTGAACCTTATATGAGTGGAATAATTTTTTATTTAGTATTCTAGGTCCGGTTTCATTTTAAAAAATGAGATTAATTTCTTTTGCATGTAGCTCTGATTTATCTGTATTCACAATTGCACAATTTTATTGTGTGCATAGACAGTAACTGATATAGTAGCCATTCTATGGCTGATGAACACTTGGGTGAGTTCTAGTGCTTGGCTATTGTGAGTAATGCTGCAAGGACTGTCCTGGGAAATCTTCCCCAGAGGACATGTGCATGCATTTCTTGGGGGTATCTCTAGGAGTGGATTGCTGATTCTTCATCTTATTGAAGATGGGTGAGGTAGGTGACCCAGTTATACTCTCCCTGGAAGGATAAGTCAGGGAGTTCCTGTTGTTCCAGGTCCTCAGGGAAACCTTATTATCACTCATTTGAATTCTAGCTGTTTTGGAAATGAATGAATTTCTTGCTTTTCATTTACATTTTCCTGGTAATCAATAAAGTTAAACTCCTTTACATAGGGCCATTTGGAATATCCTTTTTTTTGTGTGTGTGTGGGCTACCTATTCAAATCACTTGTCATTTTCTATTTGGTAGTTGGTCTTATTGATTTGTAGTGTGTAGATGTGTATATGTTTAAATAGTCTGGATAATGTGCCTTTGTTGGTTGTGTGAGTTGCAAATAAGGTCTCCCAGTTTAGCTTGTCTTTCATTCTCTTATTTTTTTAAATAAATAATTATTTTAAATAATTTTTAAATAAATACATATTTTATTTTATTTTATTTTTATTTTTTAAATTTATTTATGATAGTCACAGAGAGAGAGAGAGGCAGAGACACAGGCAGAGGGAGAAGCAGGCTCCATGCACCGGGAGCCCGACGTGGGATTCGATCCCGGTTCTCCAGGATTGCGCCCTGGGCCAAAGGCAGGCGCCGAACCGCTGCGCCACCCAGGGATCCCCATAAATACATATTTTAGAATAAATAATTTTAATTTTTTAAATACTTATTTTTAAATAAATAATTATTTAAAAAATGAATTTTCAGTCTGAATGCAATTAGAATTATTAGTTATTTGCCTTTATGTCTGTCCTATTTGAGTAAAATCTTTTTTTAAAAACGATTTTATTTTTAAGACATCCCTCTACACCCATCATGGGGCTCGAACTGATAACCCCTAGATCAAGAGTCATGCATTCTTCTGACTGGGCTAGCCAGGTACCCCTAAAATCTTTTGATCCAAGATAACCCATTGTTACCTTAGATGACGAAGTCATATATAAATTGGTACTTTTATCCCTCCCAGATAATACCAGGGCATTAAAGTATTTTAGCTCCTTTTCTTCCCACCTGGTGGATAGGATATTGTTATGGCCTATCTTTTTTCTCTTACATTATTTAAAATCTAAGATATTATTATTTTATCTCTGTTCCAGATGGTCTTTATTTCTACTCAGTGTAGAATTCTAGGTTGACAGTTATTTTCCTTGAACACTTAGGAGATAACAGCTCATCCTCTTCTGGCTTCTTTTGCTTCTGTTGAGAAGTCAGCTGGCAGCTCAGGGGATGCCTCTTTAGAGGTCATTAGTCTTCCTCTTCCTGCTTGTATGATTTTTCTCTTTGGCTTTTTCAGTTTTGCTGTGACATATATAGTTTAAGTATCTTCTTATTTTTTCTGTTTGGGGTTTGTAGGACTTCTGGAACCTGTGGATTGGTGTCTTTTGTGTATTTTGGGGAATTGCCAGCCTGTATCTCTTCTGCCTAATTCTCCTTTTTTCTACATATTAGACTTTCTCACTGCCTCCTCTCTGTCTTTGAGTTTCTCCTTCTCTGTTTTCCCTATTTTTGTCCTTCCATGCTTTATTTTGCCAATAGACTGAAAAGGAAATACTATTTTATTCACTCAGCGGTTGATCTTTTAGGTTCTGCTATGTGCTAGGCACCATCCTATGTAGTTTGGATACTTCCATGAACAAAAGAGACAAAGATCCTTGTCTTTATGATTTATTATTAAATAATAAGCAATTGTTTATTAATTGTATTAAATTCATAATTAATAGACTTTCATTTTAATTAACTTAATGCTATAATATGCTAGAAGGTGATAGGTACTATCAAAAAAATGAAAAGGGGTGCCTAGGTGGCTCAGATGGTTAAGTGTCTGCCTTTGGCTCAGTGATGATCTTAGGGTCCTGGAATTGAACCCCATGTTGGGCTCCTTGTTCAGTGGGGAGTCTGCTTCTCCCTCTCCCTCTGTCCCTTCCCCCTACTCATACTCTCTCTTTCACTCTGCTTGCTCATTTTCTCTCTCAAATAAATAAATAAAATCTTAAAAAAAGGAAAAGCAGAGCTGTTTTGGGGAAGGGGCAGCTTTTTTTTGAGGGGGGGAGTGGGGCCAGTTAGGATATAATCATGAGAAGATACCATTTGAATGAGGACCTAAAGATAATGGTATTAGCTCATTGCATATCTGGAATGTTCTAAAAAGAGGGAGTGTGTCTGGAAAGTTCAGGGAACATCAGAGAGGCCAAGTGTGGTGGAAGTGGCAGGAGCAAGGGGAGAAGGAACAGGAGGTGATATGACAGGATTTGTAAGACCCTCCAGGGAGTTTGGTTTTTACCCCTTGATTGATCGAGGGTTGTATGATCTGATTTGCACATTAAAGGGATCCCTCTGGCTTCTGGGGTGAGATCAGACTGTGTAAAGAGGGGGACTTGTTAAGGAGTTTTGCTTTAGCCCAGCAAGAGAAAATGGTGGCTCAGAGTGTAGTGGGAACTGCAGGGGTGCTGAGAGTTGATTTGAATTTAGAGATCAAAAGGCATCTCTTCCTACCACTGGGGACGCTCCAGGAGAGCAAAGGGATTTGATAATGTAGAGGAGAGATAATTGCTGAAAAAATGTCCTTAAGTATAGGGAGGGGGGTCTAGTCATAGGAGGAGGGATTGCTTTTAGATGGGATATGAATAGTTAGTTATCTGTGATCATAGGCTTGGAAGTTGTGGTAGTCCTATCCGATTACTTCTGTTTTCTCGGAGATGTAGGACAAGAGATCGTCAGCTGAGAAAGATGAGGAGAAATTATTGGGCATTTGGGATGAGAAGAGTAGATGGGAACTTCACAAAGGAGTAAATGGACTAGCAACTATGGTATGAGATCACCAGCTTCATTTAGGACAGACTTGACATCGGTGGTCATTGAAAGTAAGACCAGTGGACTGTTCAGCTTTCTGGGTGCAGGCGCCAACCAGGTAGTTTGTTGGATCTCACCGGGTTGGTATCTTTGCCAAATGTATGTGACCCAGTGATAGAGGGACCAGGGAGTTAAGGAAGGAACTCAGTGATAGGCTAGGGACGACTGTGTGGCAGCATGGCTGTGAGGGCCACTGAAAGGTGGGGGGGTGGTTATTGGGTTTGAGATCTGAAGGGGTTGGTCTGGACAAATGGGAGGTGGTGAGCTGAGAGTGGGATGTGTGATGTTGGCTGTATGGATGTTGGCTGACTGGTCTTTCCCCCTTTTGGTTAACATTATGCTATTTTGGAGATTTAGTGTGCTGAGTCTTGAAAATTCTTAGTATAGGTCAAAAATTTAGTGTGCTGAGTCTTGAAAATTCTTAGTGTAGGTCAAAAAGCCCATGTACTTGTGTATTATTGGAATAAATGTATATTTTCCTCCTTGCTCCCTATTTCTCTTCTTGTTCGGGGTCTAGAAGGAAGTGGCAGAGGACTTTATTTCTGTAGTTTCAGGAGAGATCTCAGGCATGTGGGGTTTTGGTCATGCTTTCTGGTGTTGGTTATCATCACGAGGGTGTATTCAATCTAAGTCAACAAATATTTGAGAGTTGAGGTTGAGGATATACCACGGGCTAAGGCTTTCTTCTAAGCACCCAGGGTGGAGTTGGGAGAAAGATGGGTCAAAATCCCTGACTGTGTGGAGCTTAGAGTCTAGTCGGGAAGAAAAACCATAAACAAGTAGTAAAATAAGAAAATTTTTAGTGTGTGTTTATAAGAGAAAACATAAAGTAGGGAAGTGAGAAAGGAAATGTGTCGGAGAAAGAGGTGGTAGGGATGGAGGTGTCTAGGAGGATCTCACTGAGAAGGTGATGGTGAACAGAGACCTCAAGTCCAAGATCACATATATACTCAGAATAAAGTCCCCATGGAAGCAAATAGTATGATTTGGTGCACCAAGTCCTTATGAAAATAAAAGCCCATGTTAATGCCAAAGGCCAAGAATATTGTTTTCGGTTAATGAAATTGAACCAGTAGGATCCATGTATGTGTCAATATGTAACTATGAGACTCTGGAAATGGGCAGTTCATTAACAACTCTACTAGACATTTTTTTGGGGTGGTGGTGGCATGGGCTGTCTGAGGGGGTGTTCCTTCAGGAAGTTGCTGCCCTCAGACCCAGCCAATCTGACTAATTTTTGCCCAATGGAAAGTTATGTGGGCAAGGGTTTACAGCCATTCTTCAATGGACTGAGTTCATCTGTGGCCAGAGAAGAGAACAAAGGCTCTCAGGATGCAGGCCTTTGGCAGGAGCCACAAGTCTGAATCATAAGCCCGAGTCTACTGAGAAAGGTGTGTGAATTTGTTGGAGCAAGAAAAGTGAAAGCCAGAGATGGCTTGCCGTGGTCATGGCCAGCCCTCAGCAGGGATTCCGTTTGATGGGTTGGCATCATTATGACCCAATGCTGAAGACTCCCTTTTCTCAGAAGCCAGACAGCTGGGAGTGGAAGGCTGAGCCTTGGTGTATCAGAGGATCCGGTGAAGTTTGTCAACCTGCTTGTGAGATCCTACCCCACACCGACTGGTTGGTATGTGTAACTCTTGGTGCCTTGCCAGGAGCAGTGTGTCATCCTGTGAGTCACCTGCCATGTTTTATTGGGAAGTCTGGGAGAGCGGGAGCAAAATTCTCTTCATTTTGTATTCCTTTTGATTGTGAACCACCACTGTAAATAGTTGAGTATAAAATATCTCCACTATGGTTGAGATGGTTAATTATCTTGGTTCCAGGCCTTGAACTTGCCTGTTGCAGAGGAACTTGGTTCTGCAAAAGGGCCCAGTGAATATGCTTATGAGATTCCTACACAGGCATTATGCATGTTCTTTGATTGTTACCCAATTTAACTTGCTCATCTTAGACACCTTGTTCATCATCTTTCTCAGACGGAGTGATGATTACCTGCCAGGAACTTCATGACAAACCCTGAAATATGTTGTTTGCCTGCTACATTGGGCCTTGAGAGAGGGACGAGATACCCCATGAGCAAGTGCAGGCTTTGGGGATCAGATTGAGCTCTCTGGCTTGGTGAGCCCAGACCTGTGACTTCTAAAGGTGATGATAATAATCAAATCACTTGCTAGCTGCCAAGACTGTAGGCCAGTCGTAGCAATGAGATGAAGGAGGGCTGTGGTCCCAGCCTCAGAGAGACCAGGTTGGAACTTCAGACCCTAACTCCTACTTGTCAAGCAGCTTTGGGCAGTTTGCTTAACCTATCTGTGCCTCAGTTTCTTTATCTGCACAATGGATCTAGTTATCATACTTTGTTGAGTTGTCATGGGGACCACGTACAAAAATGGATGAGCAGCTCTCAGCCCTGTGGTTCGCACAAAGTGCTCAGGAAATGTGATTCATCCGTGAGTAGTGTCACAAGCAGAATACTATTAAAACCCACTTTACAAATGAGACACTGGGACTTTACAAGTCTTAGGTGATGGACTTATGACCAGAAAAGGAATTCCTGGCCAGTTGAGGTCCGTTAAATGTGCAAAAGGTAGTTAAAATGTGAGCTATTCATGTATTCAGCTGGTAACTTGAGTTTGGTTTATTTCTCACACTCTTATGGTGCTGGACTTATATTCAACCCTTCAGGTTTCTTGATTTGCTTTGAAATTGGGAATGGGAACAGATTGGGGGAAGCCGATGTACAGCAAGGGATGTGGTGCACAGGTGTGACACCTGGCATATTGTGAATGCTTTGCCTGTGAAGAGGTGTGCCTCGTTTCATCTTTATAATTGGAAAAGATTTAATTTCATAGGTTAGACAATCCCATTTTATCTCTTACAATCAGAGAAAATCGCTCTTTTAGGTATGTGATTAAGATCATGGTGATGTGACAGGGAGAACAGGCACATTTTAAAGCCGGTTAATGTGCTTAGAGTTTTGATTACTTTTGTTTTTTAGCAATATTTTGAAAAGCTATGTGCTCCTGAGCCAATAGGTTGAAAATGAAGTGTTGTTTTGAATCTTTATTTTTTATTTTTTTTTTAAGATTTTATTTATTTATTCATGAGAGACACACACAAAGAGAGAGAAAGAGAGAGAGAGGCAGAGACACAGGCAGAGGGAGAAGCAGGCTCCATGCAGGGAGCCCGATGTGGGACTCAATCCCGGGTCTCCAGGATCAGGCCCTGGGCTGCAGGCGGCGCCAAACTGCTGAGCCACCCCGGCTGCCCTGTTTTGAATCTTTAAGTCTATGTAACATTGAATTTGCCATTTTGACCATTTTTAAGTATACAGTTCCGTGACATTAATTAGATTCACAGTGTTGTGCAATGATCACTGCTGTCTGTGTCCCAGACTTTCTCACAACTCATACATCAGTGCTGTAACCATGAAGCGGTGACTTCCCATCTCCCCTGCCCCCCAGCATTTGGCAACCTCTGGTCCCCTTTTGGTCTCTGTTTTTTTTTTTTTTTCTGTTTTTTGTTTGTTTTTGTTTTTGTTTTGTTTTTTAAAGATTTTATTTATTTATTTGAGAGAGAAAGAGCACACATGCAAGCATTGGGGGTAGGGGGCGCAGATGGAGAAACGGATTCCCCGCTGAGCAGGGAGCCCAATGTGGGGCTGGATCCCAGGACCCTGGGATCATGACCAGAGCCAAAGGCAGACACTTAACCGACCAAGCCACCCAGGCGCCCCCTTTTGTTCTCTTTGAATGTGCCTATTCTAGATATTTCTTATAGGTGGAATCATACAATAGTTGTTCTTTTGTGTCTGACTTCATCATTTGGCACACTGTTTTCAGGGTTCATCCATTCCTTTTATTGGCTGAATATTCCTCTGTTGTATGGATGGGCCACATTTTGTACATCCACTCATCCGTTGCTGGACGTCTGGGTTGTTGACGCTTCTTGCCAATTGTGTGCAGTGCTGCAGTGCATATTCACATGCACGTGAAAAGATGCTATTTTGCTGCATCTGACATGTTTTCATTTCTTGGGGAGAACTTGGAGGAGTCTTGTCTTTGGCCGGGGTGCTCACATGAGCCCTCAGGCATGTAGGAATCCATCCACATCTCCCCCAGACTTACCCGCAGTCTTGCCTAGTCTAGCACTGTAATTTGTTGGGGGAGGATGCTGGCTGCTGGTGAATCAGACTGCCTTCAGCTGTCCTGGCTTGACTGCGTCCTCCTGCCCGGGTCTTTGAGCCTCTTATTTGCTCGTCTGGGACTGAGCCAAGAAATTTTTCATGCACCCACTTATTTTTATTTGCTTATTAGTTTTCGATAGGCTCAATTTATATCATTTTTTATTTACATGTGCTTTATGTACTGTGTTGGGGCCCAAAATTATGTATGCATCTACTGCATTTAATGTGTGTTTTATGGATTTTTTTGTCCTAGGAGGGGAATAATTGAGTTGGCAGGACATGCAGCAGATTTGTTTTAGTAGATATGGGTTCTAGACTGAATTTACCATTATTTTATTACGTGAGCTTGAGTCACTTAGCCCTTCTGACCTCAGATGGATGAGTGATTAATCAGAATCCCTTTTTACTTTTATGTATCTGGGTCTGTAACTCTTTATGTGTCTGTTGCCTACCCCAGATCACTTAATGTTTTGAGATGTAGGCCTTGTTGTGTTTTCTGATTGAAAATACTCTTTACAAGGGGTTCCCCTTTCTCCATACAGGTTGCTTCCTGAGTTGTTAATTTTAGCCATTTTGACTGTTGTGAGGTGGTGTCTCGTAGTTTTGATTTGTACTTTCCTGATGCCGGGTGATGTTGAGCATTTTTTCATGTGTCTGTTGGCCATTTGTATGTCTTCTTAGGAAAAATGTCTGTTCATATCTTCTGCTCATTTCTTGGCTGGATTTTTTGGGTTATTATTATTATTATTATTATTATTATTATTTTGGTGCTAAGTGAGATGTTCTTTATAGATTTTGGATACTAGCCCTTTATCTGATAAGACATTTACAGATATCTTCCCCTTCTCCTCCTACTACACTGTTGGTGGGAATGCGAACTGCTGCAGCGACTCTGGAAGACAGTATAGAAATTCCTCAAAAAGTTAAAAATAGAGCTACCCTACAGCCCAGCAATTGCATTACTGAGTATTTATCCAAAGTGTCAAACAGAATGATTTGAAGGGGCACCTGCACCCCAATGTTTATAGCAGCAATGTCCACAACAACCAAACTATGGAAAGAGCCCTGGTGTCATTGACAGTTGAATGGATAAAGAAGATGTGGTACACACACACACACACACATGCACTGGACTATTACTCTGAGATCAAAACGAGTGAAATCCTGCCATTTGCAACCATGTGGATGGAACTAGAGTATATTATGCTAAGCAAAGTAAGTTCATCAGAGAAAGACAAGTGTCATATGATTTCACTCATATGTAGAATTTAAGTACCAAAACCGGTGAACATAGAAGAGAAGGGAAAAAAATAAGATAAAAACAGAGAGGGAGATAAACCATAAGAGACACTGAACTCTAGGAAACAAACAAAGGGTTGCTGGAGTGGGGTGGGTAGGGGATGGGGTAACTGGGTGATGGGTATGAAGGAGAACATGTGATGTAATGAGCACTGGGTGTTGTATGCAACTGATGAATCACTAAATTCTACCTCTGGAGATAAAAAAAAAAAAAAAAAAAAAAGAAGAGACAAAGAAAATACTCTTTGCATGTTGAATTTTTGTTGACATTAGAGAAAATGGCAGCAAGTGCTCCTAGAGTCCATTAAATCTCATGTCGATGTTCTCAGAAAGGAAAGCACGAGTGGGTTCTCATTTGCATGTTTCCTTGACATCAGAAGTCACCTAATTTTAATTGATTATGTGCCTGTCACTAGCAGAGGACTGTGTGAGATGTCAGGTGTTAGAAACACCTCTACAGGCATGGTCCTTGTCACTTCACTGGTGTCTGGACGGTATTTCTATCCAGGACCAAAATAGCAATATCAACACAAACACCTCAAAAACATGTAGAACGCTAACCTGGTGGCTTATATACTTATTGAAAATTGTTTTTGTAGGGCCCCTTACCATTTGGGGGAAGTGTTGGGTATGTGTCCTATGCAAAGCCTATCAGCGCCTGTAACCCCATGGGTTGTCAGTAGGCCTTGATTTCAACTTCCCATTTTACTGAAAGGGAAGCCAAATGGCTTGCTATGAGTTGTTTGTCTGGTTGTTGGCAGAGCCCGGATGCGAACAAGGCCTTATTTCACACCCTTACTTCTCCCTTGACGAAAGGAGGCCTCAGTGGGACTGCTTCTTGACCCCCAGTGGGAACACTCCCTGGGGGTTCTATGGAAGCCTGAAGGGTTATCCAGGCTGCACACTCTTCTTCAGAGAAAAGGCAGGATTGAAGAACTTATCTTCTTGCGTGAGTTATTCACACAATCGCGCTTTTAGTGCCAATAATAATTATTATTGTTTATTACTGCTGAGCAGAGAGGTGTCTAAAAGAGCCCACACCAGGGAAAACCCAGATGCTCTCGCCCCCACAAACCACATGTACCTCTTGTGCAAGGCTCACAGGGCCCTTGGCACCAACCGCCTCACTGTGTGTGTGGGCAGGACAGCATCTGGCCCCATATGGTTTCTTGCTAGTCAGTGTGCGAAGAGTTCATGGACTTTTCCTTTGGCCTCTTTGTTACTTTTATCCTTGGGTTGCACTTCCTTCCTTTTCCCCTTTTCCCTTCCAGTTACAAGCATGACTTCAGTTGTAAGTATGAGAGCCACCAGTGAATCCTGAAACTCTTGCCTCTGGCATGTTTGATCAACGCTGTTGTGTAAGGAATTGTCATTTGGGGTCTTGAAAGAAATGGGAGTTTTAAAATCATGGAAATGTATGATTGGAAGATAGAACCAGGAAGCCAGAGAATATTAAGTAGGATATTATCACATAAGAGTTGAGGAAATCGAAGCCTCTGGATTACAAGGAACTTGCTACACATTCAGTCTGTGGGTGTTCTGGATCTAGGTGGCATTTAAAGGCTGGAAGAGTGTTCTTGGCCTCTTCTTGACAGACTATATTTTTCAGGATTACTTCTGCTCATTTGTTAGGCATTCAGTTTTCAGAGGGAGAAAACTGTTCAAAGTCACTAAGTTTGGCTGGTGCAAAGTTTATTATTAATTTATTTATAGATTTTATTTATTTATTAGAGACACAGAGAGAGGCAGAGACACAGGCAGAGGGAGAAGCAGGCTCCCTGCGGGGAGCCCGATGTAGGACTTGATCCCAGGACCCCAGGATCATGACCTGAGCCAAAGGCAGGAGCACAATCACTGAGCCATCCAGGTGTCCCTATTGGTGCAAGGTTTAATTTTAAGTTGTAAAACATCTTGGTGCCAAATCAAATTTAACGAGAGTCTGCACTTGAAGGCGTTGTCTAAAAGGATGAACCTCAGTTGTTCTCTCAGAGAGAAGTACAGGTTGGTTTTGGGGTGAGTCAAGGGTCTTAAACATGTCAGTATTCTTGGTAATCCTCGGACCACCAAGCACAGGGTGGGGTGGTGGTGGGATGGATCCATATACTTCTAATCTGTTTCAAATGTAAAAACTTGATTTTGGCAACCAGTCAGTAGCCAACCATAAAATGTATTCATAAAAAAGCTTCTGAATTTCCTTAGCAATACCGTATAATTAACAGGATCCGGATTTGGGTCTGCAATGACGCTGGGAAGTCATCTTTTTGGATTTCTATCATCTGTATTAATCAACACCCCTGTTGGGCTTCACCTACCTTGAGGAGGAGAATTCTCTTTTTCATTGGCTTTGCTGTTGGTTTGCTGTTGCTAGGTGACATAGGTGACATAGGTGATGGTGGGTTGACATGGGCACTTGTTTGCCTTGTTCCTGGGAACCCAACTTCACTGTCTTTGTGGGCTGGGAAAGGTGGGGAGGTAAGCTCCTCTGCAGGAGCTGGCATCAAATTCTTAGACCTTGTCAGCTAGGTGGATGGCAACACTTTTTCTATTAAGCTGCCCTGATTTTTGATCAAGTTGGTTCTGAAGACCCTTGAACAGAAATCCAGAAGAGCCTTCCTTAAGGGGTTTGTGTCATTGAGAACACAATTTGAAAGGAATTTTAAAAGTCAGCTATTGTAGGTCAAATTTATAAAACAGCAAGATAAAGCCTGAATTAAAATCTATGGGGAAAATAACTTAAATAAACTCTCCTTTTTTTTTTGTTTCTGAGCATCAATTCAACTGATAAAGGGAAACAGAGCTGTTTGACCCTTTTTGCATTTTCCCCTACATACCAAATGTTGTTTTCCATCATATATTTATTTATTCATTATGTGGGCTTATATCTGTGTAGCTAGCTCTTGTGTAAATATCCATGACCAGTACAAATACCTTATGAGGGTGTCATGGCTTAGAGTTTTTCAAAATATTTTTACATAAATCTTTTTATTTGTGGGTAGAGTTTGATTATTTTCATAACTCTGTCCCCCAAGTTTAGCCTGATCTTGGGAAATTTGTTAAAAACAAAAGTCAGCCATGCTCCCTCTGCTGGTTGCATTTCTTTGTAACAGAAACACTGTACATTTGTGATTAAGTTCATTGCTTCTGGTGGGACTCAACTCATAAGCTTTTATTTTTCTTAATATTTTATTTATTTATTCATGAGAGACACACACACACACAGAGGCAGAGACACAGGCAGAGGGAGAAGCAGGTTCCATGCAAGGAGCCCGATGTGGGACTCGATCCTGGGCCTTCAGGATCACACCCCGGGCTGCAGGCAGTGCTAAACCTCTGTGCCACTGGGGCTGCCCCTCATAAGCTTTTAAAAAGCATGACTAGTGGCATTCGGTGCTGCAGGTAAAGAAGCTGGTGACGTAACGAGGGACTTCCCATTTGCATAGGGGTGTGTAGAGGGGACCCACGACCTGGCCTCCTTCCTTCCTTTCCTTCCTTTCCTTCCTTTCCTTCCTTTCCTTCCTTTCCTTCCTTCCTTCCTTCCATGCCAAGAGCAGCTCAGCTCCCTCCTAAGGCCACTGCCTGAGGACGTCTTGGGTTCTGATGTTGTAGGCTTTCTCCTGTGTCGAGTGTTTTGCAATCTGCCAGCCACTAAGTGAAACCAGCAGGTTTTCTGTGTGCTCCCAGGTTGTTCAGACTCTTGAACTCCGGGTGCCCTGTGGTTCTCTCCAGAAGCAACTATAGGAGAGTCTTTATTTACTGGCCTGAGAGATGGGCAAATGAGGTGAGGACCGATTCTGTTCTGCCAACATGCACTTAATCGCATACCTACCATCTGTGAGGCTCCAAGGCACTTCAAGGGGAGCAAACCCACCATCCTGTGCCCTGTTTTGAGAAACGCTGAGCAACAAGGACAAGGCTCGTCTCCCCCTCCAAGCGGAAATGAAGTCCTATCAGAAAGGAGGGAAAAAAAGCACAAGTGGCATTCTGGAGTTAAAAGAAACACGTCTTAGGTAATGACAAGGCCAGAAGACTTGTAGAAAAGATGTCCTCACTTTTGTAGGTCCTCACCCTGACTGGTAGACGCAGTGGTGCTTGCATCGTTTTTCCCTGTAAGTGATTTGTAACTTTCTTCTCGATAAGCCGTAATGAGATTAAACATCCTTCCTGTTCTCAGTGGAGCGTCTCCAGCTAAAGACTGTCAATGGAGAAATGACTCTGGTGGCTGCGATAAGCCTGCCTGTCTGTGTATCTTTCACATCTCTACCCTGCCTCCTCCCCCCAGATGTGCTATCTGTGATTCCAAAGCTGATACCCCAGCCTTATGTCATCCTCCTCTCCACCCCCTTCTTGATTATTTCCATCCAAATGTGATGCAGGCCCTTAGCTTCGCGAGGGCATGGGCCTGAGGCTGTGTCCCGTACCCCCCAGTGCTTCTTTACTGCTTCTGACTCCAGTGCCCACTCTCTCCGGATCCCTCGCAGGTGGTCCAGCCATCAGATGCTGCAGGGCGGAAAAGAAGGAGAAATGCTCTTCTGTATCCTTGCAAGTCCCTGGAGAGTCTCTTCCTGATGCTGAGGATTATATGTGGAATGAATAAATTCAGTGACTGTTGGTAGTGAAACCTGTCTCCCAGGGCTTCTCATTAGCCAGCAGTATTGGCATTTGGGGGGCTGGATAATTCTTTGTTGGGGGAAGCTTTCCCATGCCGCACCTGTGTCTTTTGCCTACGAGATGCCAGTAGCTCCCCCAGGTTGTGACAACCAAGAATGTCTTCACTACTGTCGAGTGTTCCCATTGGGCAGAGTCACCACCTGCTAAGGACCAATGCTGATTTCACACACCCCATCTCTTCGTTCTGCTCCTTCACAATTCTCCGTGGGCCTTCTTTTGTTCATTTGCTTCATTCACTTAACAAATAGCTACCAATTTTCTACTTACGCCAGCCTCTGCACAAGGTCCTTGGACTATAAAGATAAGGTAGGCATCTCCTTCATGTTCGTATATATATGAGAATATATATATATATATATATATATATATATGAGTCAATTTTGAATGTATCACAGTTTCCACGATTTTGTGTTTTATCATTATTGTCTTGAAAGTTCCCTTTTCTGAATGTTACTCCCAGCCTACAACTCTGGCGGGCGATCGAGAGTAATTAGGACTTCTTGAATGAATGTTATGTTTCTGTTTCTGTAGCCTGGGTCTTTGAGGAAAGCCCCTTGCAGTGTGGGTCAGTATCCTTGGCTTTGACACAGCTATTAACCTTGTAAAATGATAATGCTCTATTAATCTATCAATTTCATCCATGAATGCTTCAACTGTTACAGATATGGCCTCCACTTATCATTCCTTATTTCCATTTTCCTGTATTGTGATTTCTTCATTTTCTTTAACCAGCCACCTGAGGCTTCATTTAACATGTGTGGTCATTTTTTAGTTTCATTTAATGAAACTTCTGTTTTGGAACCAAGGTCAGGCCTAGCGAAGGGATGATCATTGGATTACTTTTGGGTGGACTTTTAAGTTAGCAAGTGTCCGTTAGAATGCTCAAAACTGTGGTATGAATATTGCTTATGGGAAATCAGGTTTACGGCAGCTATTTTTCTAGGGGGAGAGAAAAGGGGGATATATTTCAGGGAGGCGTTTACAGATGGCTCCCACTATGTTGATAATTTTAATTTTTTTTTTTTGCCACGTGATGGATGCTTGAGGGTTCGCTATATGATTTTCAAATATACTTTTGCATGTCTGAAATATCTTGTAGTAAGTTTTCAAGGAAAAATAGCCAGTTAAACATTTGCTTTTCAGTTTTTCCATCTCCCATTCTGTTTAAGGAGATGTGTGGGAATTGGGTGCCTACCGGCTAACCTACCCACATTCCTGCCTGTGCAGAGGGGGCACCTTGCAATTACTTAAGATTTTTAGCATTCTATTTATTTATTATTTTTTAAAGGATTTATTTATTCATGAGAGACACAGAGAGAAGCAGAGACATAGGCAGAGGGAGAAGCAGGCTCCCTAAGGGGAGCCCGATGTGGGATCACACCCTGAGCTGAAGGTAGCCGCTCATCCACTGAGCCACCCAAGTGTCCTGATTTCTAGCCTTTTAAATGAAAAAAGAGGCACTGCCTTCTTTCCCTGTGCTGGGCTGAAAAACATGTGACAGCGACTTAGGCTTTCAGCAGGGCGACCAGATTCATCTGTAAAATGGTTCAGGTCTGTTAGGAATAAATTTCCCTTAAGGTCGTGGGGAGCCCAGCGCCGGGCCCCTCGAGTGACAGCCCGCCCCGAGTTCTTGGTCTTGGGGACGCCAAGGGGAGAATCAGATTGGGGAAGGAGGTGGAGAGGAGAGAGGAGGGAGGCGACGGTGGGTGGGGAGGAGCGACAATCCCTCTCCAACACACCCAAATGACCAGATTCATCACAGCACGAAACTTCACAAGTTACGCCCACTCCCTCCGCCGGGAGCCGGGGAAGGCTGCAGCTTCCTCATTTCTGTGACTGGAAGTTTGGAGATGGGAGGCCGCCGGCAGCATGTGCGCCCTGCGGAGCAGGAGCAGGGGTGAGCCCAGTAAGTTCAAGCCCGTCCTTTCCATCGCCGAATTTCTTTGTGTTGGGTGGTGAGGGCGTGCAGCCCAGGTGGCTGTGGCTGGGGAGAGGCTGCTGGGCCCCCCCACCCTCGAGCTCGGTAGGGGTCGGGGGGACCTGTGCTCCCCGAGCCCGGAGCCCTGCAGGATGGGTGAGCTGGGGCTCCGGGCTGCGCTGTGGCCCCCCGGGGGCGCCATCCGTGTGCATTCTGGCCCCGGGGTGAAGGGTTGGGGTGCGAGCCCTGCCCCTCTCCCCCCTGGCTGTGCGAATGCAGGGATCCTAAGGGGTGCGGCGGGAGGGAGGCTGCGGGGTCAGGTTACCCACCAGAGGCGCGTCCTGTCCCCGCCGTCCGGCTGCACGGTCTGTAATCACAGGTCATTGCCCTCCAGAATGAGTCCCAGGGAAGGCTTGGGATTCAGTATTTCCGCAGGAATGTTCTGAAGCTGGGCGCCCGACAGCCTCCTGGGTCACTATGGGAATCCTAGAGGGAGGCACCAGACGGCTTGGGTTTCTCATTAATGTTGTGTCTGATTTAGTTCAGCCCAAGGGGACTTCCTAGCTCGTGAGGTGTTATTTGTGCATCTGGAACTTTTTGGAAAATACTCCTTTCTCTCTGGCAGCTGCTTTATCTCCAGGTCGATTGCCTAAGTCAGATTTGGGCGGGGTGGGGAGAGGAAGTTTGGGTGGAGGCTGGCACCCGGGGTTGGGATCATTCATTGCAAGTGACGCTTAATATACGTTCCAGCCAGTGGTAAACTTGGCCAAAGGTAAAGTTTCTTGCAAATATTCTTTAGGTTTTATTAGAAGCCCCTCTCAGAGGTTGTGGTATTTGCTCACCGCATGGGGGTCCAGCGGAGGCTTTTGGGCTAATTTACCTGTTTCACCTATTTTATATCCAGTCAACAGGTTAGTACAGAGCAGTGGGAGCTCTCTCTGTGTGTTTTGTAAGCTAGTCCTTCATAGGAATTTTTAGAGAATTGTTTTATTTTTAGGGCACCTTTAGGGAGGTGAAGAAATGTGTGGCCGTTACTAGGTTTATAGAAAGCCAGGTTTCATTTTATAGGTGTTTCTTCTCAGATCTGGGGTGGGTGCAATTAGGAAGATGTTAAGGGCTGATTTTATTATCTTCCTGTTATCAGAATGGGACAGCCTGGCTTTCCTGAGGCACATTCCCCTTGAACTTTGGGGTCAGAGGACAGGTTGCTGTGGCCATACTTTTACTTAGTTTGCTTTCACCTTCCAGCTTCCCTGAAGTTAGTGAGACAGAAGTAAAATGAAATGACTTTTAAACCAAAGCAGACACGTTCCAAGGAAGAATAACAGGTTGCATGGTCCAGGCGGTCACAGCTGCCAGAGCCTTGTTCTAGCTCCTTGAGGACTCAAGAAAGAACATGGCATGCAGATGTGAACTTGATGCTGACATCAAGTGTGTGACCGGCCTCCCCCACCCCCAAGAAGCCTACTGTAGCAACTCACTCAACAGGAAAGACAACCAAATTGGATCTCGTGATAGTGCTGGTGAAGCTGACTAATAGACCCTTGCTCACATGGAGTTTTATGGAACAATAATCCTTAGCCAGAGAAAGGGAGTATATTATTCATAAAGGTATTTAGACATTGTCACATGGGACTGTTTCATGCAGACATCGGAAATTGGATTAATTCTACTATATGAATTAGGTAGGTGTGAGAGAATGTTATATATTTTTTTTTCTCAAGGTATCCTTACTTTCTAACAAATAACCTGGTTTGGCTCTGAATTTTTTGTTTTTGAAGTTGCAGATGCAATTTGTTTGATAGAAATAGGGGCATTAAGATGATCTTGTTTTAGTAACTAGTTTTTTATAGGAGTTTTCCTGTTTTGTGTACATTTTAAAATTTATTGGTTGCACATAGTATCGTTTTATAATTTAAAAGACCGTAGAAATGTTTCCTTTTTCTTTTCTTTCTTTTCTTTTCTTTTTTTTTTTTTACGTATTTTTTTTTAATTTTTTTTAATTTTATTTATTTATGATAGTCATACAGAGAGAGAGAGAGACAGAGACAGAGACACAGGCAGAGGGAGAAGCAGGCTCCATGCACCGGGAGCCCGATGTGGGATTCGATCCCGGGTCTCCAGGATCGCGCCCTGGGCCAAAGGCAGGCGCCAAACCGCTGCGCCACCCAGGGATCCCCTCCTTTCCTTTTCTTTTCTTTCTTTTCTTTTCTCTTCCCTTCTTTTCTCTTCTTTTCTTTTTTTTCTTTTTTTTTTTTTAGAGCGAGAGTGAGAATCTTAAGCAGGCTTCACACCCGACGTGGGGCTCGATCCCAGGACCCTGAGATCATGAACTGAGCTGAAATCAAGAGTCAGATGCTTTAACTGACTGAGCCCTCCAGGCCCCCCTTGAAATGTTTCCTTTTTTCATTCCTGGCATTGGTTATTTGTGCTTTTCTTCCCCTTGATCAGTCTTGCTAACTTATTATCAATTTTATTGGCATTTGGAAGAACCAGTTTTGGTTTTTGTATTTTAAATGAAACAAAAACACTGCCTCCTTTCTTAAGTTTACATGCATTTGAAAAGACCTGTGCTGTGGAACACTGTCAAAAAAGATTTTAAGAGCCTTTAAAACTAAGTAACTGAGTCTCCTAGCTGTAGGGAGGCAGATATTATGTATTTATTTATGTGTCTTTGAAATAATGTTTCTAGGTTTTATTAAAATATATCTTGTGCTCTTGGGTATCATACACAGTGGATCACATTGTTCTAAGGTGGGTTTTGTATATTCACTGGGGCACACCCTGTGAAATTGTTTTGGAAACATCTAGCTAGAATTTCCATAAGATTTACTGGTAATTTAATGTGAATTGTAGGTGCTTTCAACCTACTTGACAATACAGATTTACTTTGTACTGGGGCAGAGCAAATTTGCTGTAATGACTGAGGAAGAAAGTTTCATTTTGGTTCATATTTAATGCATGAGTCTTGGCATTTTAATGTTTTCTCAGAAAATCATTCTGAGTTTGTGGCAGTGTAAGAACAAGAACTGTAGACTCAGAAAGAACTGGATCTGAATCCTTTTTGCCTTTTTTTTTAAAGTTTATTTATTTAAATAATCCCTACATCCAGTGTGGGGCTCGAACTCATGACCCGGACATCGAGAGCTGCATGCTCTACTGACTGAGCCAGCCAGGCGCCCCTGGATCTGAATTCTTGCTCAGCTACTTTTAGCTCTAAAATTGCCTAACCCCTCTGAGCTTACATTTCCGCCTCTTGTGAGATGGAAATAATGAAAACTGCTTAGGGGGCTGTAATGAGATCTTTCTCTTTCTTTCTTTCTTTCTTTCTTTCTTTCTTTCTTTCTTTCTTTCTTTTTCTTTCTTTCTCTTTCCTTTCCTTTCCTTTCCTTTCCTTTCCTTTCCTTTCCTTTCCTTTCCTTTCCTTTCCTTTCCTTTCCTTTCCTTTCTCTCTTTCTTCTTTCTTTTTTTAAGATTTATTTATTATTTACAGAGAAATAATGTCCGCAGGTACAAGTGAGTGGTGTGTGGGGTAGGGGCAGAGGGAGAGGGAGAGTCCTCCAGCAGATTCCCTGCTGAGTTCAGGGCTCAGTCTCAGGACCCTGAAATCATGACTTGAGCTGAAATCAAGAGTCAGACTCTTAACTGGCTGAGCCACCCAGCACCCCTGTTGGGAGATTTCTACATGAGTATTTATGGAAGACGCCTGTCTTGTGATTTGGAACAAAGTAGGCACTTGATACGTTATAGTACATTGTGTGTTTCCCCTCCTGCCCTTTCTAGTTATACTTCCAACCTCACAACTTCTCTCAGTGCCTTCCTTCCAGAACCCTGAAAGGTTATTTCAACAGAATAAAACAAAACCACTTCTCCCATCTGTTCTGTCTTCATTATGGGCAGATGGGTTATCGGGATCACTCTCCATATTTTCAGTACTTGCATCTTATTATCCTAGTTGATCAGTGGTATACTGGCTGTATATTTTTTCCACTCCGATTTTTGCCTTACCTTCCCGGGATGATGATTATTTTTTCTTCAGTGTATCTCACTTCCTCGAGGGTCCCACTGTTTTATTATTTCCTTCCTTCCTTCTTTCCTCCCTCCCTCCCTCCCCCTTCTCTTCCTTTGTAGAACTGAAAGGAGTACACAACTCGAAATGTGGCCAAGCTTGAGATGTAAGTTAGTGGAGTTGTTTCTATGAAGGCAGAGTTTGTTAGATTTAGTTATTCCAGAACTCCAGTTACTCTGGAAAAGACGCTCAACATCACTTATCATCAGGGAAATGCAAATCAAAACTGCAATGACACACCACCGTCTCACAAGGCAAAAGTCAAGAAATAACAAGTGTTAGGCTGTGGGGCAAAGGGAACCCCCGTGCACGGTTGGTAGGAATGTAAACTGGGTGACAGATAGTACTGGTGATATCCATATCTGTTCTCTATCGCCATTGCATTCAAAAAGAATGCTTTTTGCAGAGCTGAAAGTTCCTTGGTACTTGGGGGGAAGCTTTGGATTGTTTGATGCTATGGCTGACCTCATAACCAAGAAGGGAAATGAGAAGCATGGGGTGGAGGCCGTTGGCTGGGTAATCTTCCTCCACAAAGGAATATGGCATTATTGAAGTCATCCAACTTGAAGCCATTTGTTCTCCCTGGGGTCTGTCCATTGAAAAGATCCTGGAGAATATGTGGCATAATTAGTGAATGTTTCTTTAGTTGTCTCATAGCACAAGGGGCTGACCGAGGAGGAGGGGCAGCCGGGGGTAGGCTTTGTGGTGCCCTGCCAACATCATTCACTGCTCTGCCCAAGGAGCCAGTCTTGGTTTACATTTTGTGTTGGGAATTGGCCTCAGCTGGGAAGTTATTCTCGAAGACAACAGATTGACTGACTGCCTTTGGTCTGGCCCGTCCTCTCTGACCCGGTGCACTGAGTAACTGTGCTGCTGTTTGTACTGGTCGGTGTTTTTATGAGAGTGGGGAACAAGGAGGCGTATAGTCTTCATCAGTGTTTTGCAACACCACTCCTCCAGTTTATTTTGATTCTGTTGCTTGAAAACAAGTATTAGCGTGGCACTCATTGGTAAAACTTGGTGGGGAGAGATCATGGCTTTTGGTAACTTTTATGCGTTTAACAGATAGGGGTGGATTTGTGAGATCTTCTTGTACTGAAGCACAGAGCCTCAGGTGATAGCTTGGAATCATATGCTCCAGTGTTGGAGATTTCTGACTTCCGTACATTCAGAGGCTTCTCTGGGCAAGAATAACCATGGCCAAAGTGCTTTCTACAAAGCCCGTAGTTGAGTAAGTCCCTGTAAATACTTCTTTGATTATTAAAATACTAATACTAAATACTAATTTACTGAGTGTCTACAACATACCCAGTACTTCTCCTGTGTGATCTTGTTAATATTTCAGAGGGTGATCCTGCAACCCCTGGGAAAAATGAGCACAAAACCCATTGTTTTCCTGTGTCTACTCCTGTAGGTAGAACCAGTGTGGACTGAGGCCTACCTTTCTAGACCCGAAAGCCTCCTGGAGGGTTGGTCCCGTGGGGTGACACTCTGAAGCCTAGTCCCTTACCTAGGATGTGAGCAGCCTCTCCGAATGGCACGTTTGGAGGTCTTGAGAGAAGCCTCTTCTGTTTGGGATGGGGTAAGCGGGGGATTTGCACAAGGCTGGGAAATGAGGACTCAAACTCTTAAATTCCTTCCTGTCTTAAGACCCTGCTCAGATCTTCCCTTTCTGGGACAACAGGAAGTTCATTATTTGTGACTGCTGTTTTGGGGAAGCAGGGCTTGCTGATTCACCCCATTCCCAATTTGAGGCTTTGAAATGGATTTCCTGGGAACCTTTGGAGGTGTAGGGTCCCCATTGTAGGGTCATTCCTAGGACAAGCCAATCATTCATGCTTGCTGAAGAGGGTGTTGGTGGCACCTCCCATGGCAGGGTCACTGTGCTCTGGGTCTGCCTCTGGGGAATGACTATTGATTTTGATTGATTCCTTATGCCTTTGAGTCGTGAGGAAGAACATTCCCATTGATTCTCAGACTGTAGTGTTTCAGAGTCTACACAGGTAATCTTCCCACCTTTGCCTTCCTGGCATCTCTTTTGCCTGCCCTCACGATTCCAGGAAAGGAGAAGAAGGAATTGTTTCGGGCTGCAACAGAGGAAACTTGGTATCAGGCATGGGCTTCTTCTGGGGCTCTTGGACATGAGATCACGTTACTTTTGGCAGGCAGGGTGAACCTTTGTCTAAACCGTGAAGTAGGTTTGGTTACTGGGGAGTATTGCATGGAGGCCTCACTGCTGTGCTCAAATTGGAGTCTTCATGGCATGCTAAGCAAGGAGCTTCCCACTGAAAGGATCAAGTGGTGAACGTGCAGCATTACAGGCACTCAGAGCAAAGAAATAATGCTACCTCCTGGTGGGGCGTGAGTCAGCAAGAAGGGCTGTGTGTGTACTCTGGCTTCCTTTCTCTCAGGTGGGGACAGTGGCATGTCAATCCTCATTTACTTCCTAGGGGGAGAACGATTAAGACCAAAAGGGGCTTTATAACTCTACAGAGGTGCAATTATTCTTTTCAGGTTTGCCTGCCTCCCATGAACAAACCCACCCAAGCCTTGTTATTAGTAGCACGCTGCACTGTTTACGCTTTATCAGCTTTTGGTAGCACGCTGGCGGATCCAGAAGTTGAACACAATTTGTGACTGCCAACTTGGTGGAGAGGAGGAATCAGAGATGCCTCCTGGAGCATGATCCCTTGTAGTGTTGTTTTCTTTGGATTTTACTGCACCAAGAACACTTCACCTGACACCTACCCTCTTACCAGAGTTTTTAAAAAAATATTTTATTTATTTATTCTCGAAAGACACAGAGAGAGGCAGAGACAGAGGCAGAGGGAAAAGCAGGCTCCATGCAGGGAGCCTGATACGGGACTCGATCCCTGGACCGCAGGATCGTGACCTGAGCCGAAGGCAGATGCTCAACCACTAAGCCACCCAGGCGTCCCTCTTACCAGATTTTTAAAGGTACAACACAGTGTTAGTCACTATAGGTAAAGTATTTTATGGTGGATATCCAGAACCTATTTATCTGGCATAACTGAAATAATGTCCCCGAGGCGCCTGGGTGGCTCAGTTGGTTAAGCATCTGCCTTCAGCCCAGGTCATGATCTCGGGGTCCTGAGATCGAGTCCCGCATCAGGCTCCCTGCTCAGCGGGGAGTCTCCTTGTCCCTCTGCCCCTGCCACTCCCCCTGCTTGTGCTCAAGCTCTCTCTCTCTGTCAAATATATAAATAAAATCTTAAAAAAAATGCCCCAAGTGATTAGTGACTTCCCATTTCCCCCTCCCTCCTGCTCCTGGCAAGCACCATTCTGCTTCCATGAGTTAGACTATTTTAGACTCCTCTTGTAAGTGGAATCCCGAGGCATTTGTCTTTCTGTGACTAGCTCATTTCACGCAGCAGAATGTTCTCAGGGTTCACCCGTGTTGTTGCAGGCTCGCCGGACTTCCTTCTTTTTAAAGGCTGACTAATATTCCATTGTGTGTACACACTGCACGTCCCCCGCATGCATCTGGCGCTGGACATTTAGGTGGCTTTTGCATTCTGGCTGCTGGGAGTGGGGCTGCAGCGGACACGGGAGTGCTAAGATCTCCCTGAGCTTTGCTTTCCATTCTCTCCTGTGAAAAATACCCCTCAGTGGGCTTGCAGATCATATGGTAGTTCTATTTTTAATTTTCTGAGAAGCCTCCCTGCCGTTTTCCATAGCGGCTGCCCGCGTTTGCATTCCGACGCCTGCACTTCTTCGTTTCCCAGCCGGCGCTGCAGGCCCGGCCTGGCCCATCTTGCTGTGACTTGCGGCTCCTGTCTTACCTGTTGCTCCTGAACCAGCCCGACAGCCTTTGCCACTCCTTTCTTTGCGTGCACACGGCGGCCTGGAGCCCTCCCTTTCGGTATTTACGTCACCTTGTATTATCCTAATTGGGTTATTAGCTTTTTTCAAGGGGTAACAAAATGATATGAATGATAATAGCACAATAATAATAATAACCAGTAAGGGGGGGGCATGTGGATTTGAGGACAAATCTGAGGTTTCCTCTGTCCTGTTTCCAGACACCCCTGGGGGCTTCCTTCCGCTGTTCCCCAGACTGGTGTTCTCTATAAACAAATTCTCATCACTGGCTTAAGTAACTTTTTTAAAGCAACAGAGTTAGGAAGTGGGGAGGTAGCATTTGGACCCCAGTCCCCAAGCTCCAGGGTCTGTACTCTTTTTTTTTTTTCTTCAAGATTTTATTTATTTAAAAGTGAGAGAGAGACACACACAGAGAGCGCAAGCAGGGGGAGGGGCGGAGGCAGAGAGAGAAGCAGACTCCCCACTGAGCAGGGAGCCCTGAGTGGGACTTGATCCCAGGACCCTGAAATCACAACCTGAGCCGAAGGCAGATGCCCAGCTGACTGAGCCACCCAGGCCATCCCCCCCAGGGTCTGTGCTCTTAATCAGAATGCTCCTGTTTATTTCCCCCAGACAGGGCTTCCTATTCTTTTCTGTAGATTTGCTTCATTGTACATTAGAGTGATGCCATGGGGTGTTCTGGAATGACCCCTGTAGTGAGTGACTGAGTCCTCTCTCGGGGCGTGTGTCCACTCATTCCCACCCCCCACCTCCCCATGACATTCTGTCAGTTGCCCTTCAGAGTGAACTCCAGCCCTCCTCCTCCTTGCCTCCTTGCCAGTCTGGCCCAGCCTCCTGTCTTTCCCCCTCGGAACCAGTAGTATTTCCCAGATGTCACCTTGCGCAGTGGTCTCCCCTTATCTACGGTTTCACTTACCTTCAGTTGATGGTCAGCCGTGGTCCACAAGCAGGTGACCCTCCTAACACTACATCACAGTACACACATCACCCACCTCACTTCATCTTGTGACGTCAGCCTTTTATCATCTGCCATCAGCACGAGCATAAGGGTGAGTACAGCACAGTAAGATATTTTGAGAGGGCCCACATTCTCATACCTTTTACTAGCATATAGCATTATAATTGTTTGGTTTTCTTACTAGTTATTTTTCATCCCTTACTATGCCTAATTTATAAATCAAAATCATAGGTACCTTTGTATCGGAAAAAACACAGTATAGGTAGGGTTTGGTGCTGTCTGTGGTTTCAGGCATCCACTGGGTGTGGGAGGGGCTTGGAACATACCCCCATGGATAAGGCAGGACTGCTCTCTATCTTCCCTCCCTGCCCTGACCATTATGACCATAAGTCCTGGAGAGCTATGATTGTGGGCTCCGAACCACTAAAATAAGCAAGTGTTCAGCGACTTGATTCTTTGGGGATGAATCGAGAAACCTAGTCAGAGCTGTCCAAAGAAATGCCAAGGTATTTCCAGGTTCTGTGAATTAAGGGAAATAATGTGGCCAAAGAACAAAATTGAAGGAACAAAAAAATCGGCAAGGGACAAATCTAAAAATTGTTAGCCCATTTTTGTGTGAGCCCGTGTGTGCGTTTTCACTGCACAGCTGTTCAGGTTGAATCACAGAGTGGATGTCTCATCTCTTGGCTTCAAGCACAGTGGCTAGCCATCTCCCCCCCGGAGGAGTTTAAGCAGATTTATGTGATGAATAATGTGGGTTTTCTTCCAAGACTTGAGATGCAATTTGACAAACTTCATGTGAATAGTAGGTGAAACATGTCAAGTCTCCCCACGCCACCCCACCCGTTTGAACAATAACAGAGATGTTCCGCAGCAGAGTCAGTGTGTTGAATTTTGTTCGTGGCCGGCCCCCTGTCCATAGTGACCTCCCCTCTTTGGCCAACTCAGATGTACTTTGCCTCCTGGGTGTGCCTCTACCGGAAGGTCCAGGAAAGTGGGTTAATCCAGAACTGAGGATGCAAAGGAAAAGAGACCACATACGTTGAGCACCTCCTGTGCGCCTGGTGTTCTGCTAAGTGTTCTCTAGCAGAGTACATGACTGATCCCCACTGCCATCGTGGGATGTGCCATTCTTTCCAAGTCTAGTCGATGGAACCCATATGACTTCACTAAAATCACACGTGGTGACCCTGGATTTGAGCTGCGTTTTTTTCTTTCTTTTTTAAAAGGTTTTATTTATTCATGAGAGACACAAAGAGAGAAAGAGAGAGGCAGAGACACAGGCAGAGGGAGAAGCAGGCTCCATGCAGGGAGCCCGAAGTGGGACTCGATCCTGGGTCTCCAGGATCATCCCCTGGGCCAAAGGAGGTGCTAAACCATTGAGCCACTGGGGTTGCCCCATGAGCTGTGTTTTATTTGACTTCTAAACCCACAACGCATCCATTTTAGACAATGAATCTAATGGTCATATTACCTCTAGGATTCTCTGACTCCTGGGTCTTTTCTGACCTATTCCTTTTCTACCTTAGCTGCATGTGAATTTGTTAAAGTTGGTATTGCCTGAAATACCCTGTTTGGGTGGGATTTTTGGGGAGCAGGGTGTGCAGTCTTTGAAAAACTGCAGAACTAGGGATCTGACTTTATTTTTAGATACCTACCCACAGGTGATACATACCAAGCCCAATCTTTGAACACCCTCAAGAAAGTAAAATAGTTTTATCTTTCTTTTTAAGAAGAAGGAGCCTCTCTCTCTTGCTGGACGGAGGGCTTCCTTGTCACCGTCTTGTTCTGTAGCACGTACAGCCTGAGATGTTGGTGCCTCGGGTCTGATGCAGCACGGTGCCCCGGATCCTTTGGCCCTTCTGTCCCTCTCCTGCGCACATTGCATAAACATTGGCATGGCAGGGACAGATGGTCACTCGGGAGGCTCCTTTGATGTCACATTTGGTTGCCTGGGTAGGAGGTAGGGGTGGTTGCAGCCAGTCTCCACGGGAGGAGAGGCTGCCTGGGAAATGCCTACTTGACAGTGGGTAAACAAAAACTTAACTCCAGAAAGGCTGGGTGCCCTGGTCCGTCCGCAGGCCTGGGCAATAATGGAGTTGGGTTTACATAAGTGTGTTTAGCTTGGGAAGAAGCCAGTTGGCTCAGAGCAGAGCCTTTTCTCTCTGCTCCTAATTGATGCTTTGTGAAGTTCTGTTTTCTTATGAGAGAATGTGAATGGTCTGGGGATGGGGGGGGGGTAGGAGGGGGTGGGGATTGCAGATGACTTTCAGAGCTAGAAAGTAAATTCATTCCAGAGGACTGGGTTAGCTTTGCTGGAGGCTTAGGTAGAAGTACCTGAAAGCCCAGGGGATTGAAGCTAGAGCTAGGGAGGCAGGGGGGCTTATTGGTGGGACTGTTGGCTGGTCAAGCAGCATCAGTCTGTCTGGTGGCTTTGATGCTTTGATGGAAATAAGAAGCATGGTAATGAAGAACACCCAGACGGAGTGCGTGAGGCAGCTGAATTGTGCCTGAAAGAAAAATCCAGAGTTGACGGTATGTGACAATCAAGCGGTTTTTTTTGGTGGTTTGAGCTTTAGAGGGAACACTGGAGGTAATTACAGTTGCCTCCTTGCAAAGGAAGCATGGAGTTCAGTTAGAGTGGAAAAGCCAAAAGCCGCAAGCGTTGATTGAAAGCTTTTCCTATTCTAGCCTCTGGGTAATAATAACTGTTGCTATTTATTTTTCTAATGCCTTTATGGAAGTCCCAACAAACCAAAGTAAGGTAATATATTCAAGTTAACACAGTGACATCTAGTTTCCAGGCCTCATATTGACTGGGAAGGGGCAGGGTGGTCAGTTCACTTATTCATTCCTCCGAGTCATTCATTGGGTGGCTCTGGGTGTCATCATTGGAGGTGTCCGTGGAGGATGCAATGAGGTATGACACGCAGCTCACACTCCCTCAAGGGGCTTACTGCGTAGAAGGGAAGAAAAGATAACACGGTGGGAAAGTTAATGGGCCAGATGAGAGCTGTCATCTAGAAGTGTGGTACATTCAAAGGGTTAGGACATGAGCCATTCAGCGGTGGAATGATGGGCAGAATTGCTAATGATATTACTAATTTCTGTTGTATATTAAGAGCTTACTCTCCGCCTGGCACGGTTTTAAATGCTTAACATGTATTAACCACATTTAATCCTCCCAATAACCCAGTGAGCTATTATCATCCCAGTTTCATACCGAGAAACGGAGGCCAAGAGAGGTAGAGATGATACAGGCCACTCATGGCAAGTCCAGGTGGACACCTGGGCAGTCAGCACTCCCAGCTCTTCCCATTTCTCATTTTCCTGTGTTGCCAGAACTGTCAGTGCATCTATCGTATTTATTTCCTTTTAAGGAATCAGGGATGGGGGTGCCTGGGTGGCTCAGTCTGACTCTTTCATTTCAGCCCAGGTCACGGTCATGGGGGTTACAAGATGGAGCCCTGAGTCGGGCTCCACACTCAGTGGGAGTCTGCTTGGGATTCTCTCTCTCCCTCTGCCCTGTCCACCCTCAAATAAATAAGTAAATAAATAAAAAAACAAATAAATCTTAAAAAAAAAAAAATCAGAGGCAAACATCCAATGTGGGGGCTTAGTATTTCTGTTCCACTTCTTTTTTTAATCTTAATTTTTTTATTTTAATTCCTTATTTTATTTTTTTTAAATTAAAGCATAGTTGACACACAGTGTTACATTAGTTACACGTGTACAAATAATGATTCAAATAGTGATTAATTTTTGAAAGATTTTATTTATTTATTTATTTATTTATTTATTTATTTATTTATTTATTTATGCTATGCTCACCACGAGGGTGGCTATTCCTCTGCTGCTCCATTCTTTCATCATTTAGAGAAATCTAGTTTGTGCTCATCTTGCCTGATGGGCCATTTAGTCATGAAAACATCTAACCCATAGACTTTTTTTTTTTTTTTTTTTAGGTCCTTGGAGGGTGATTTTAATTGTCATATAAATAGTATGAATATGAGTGTGGCAGTTTTATTACGCAGTTCCTTGGTGGTGGTTTGAAGGTTTTCTCTGGATGGTTCCCATGTTGGTGTTGATGCACTGCTGGAAGCTGCCTCTTGCCTGGGGCATAGCGATTTTTCTGTTTTGGTGAATGATCATTTTTATGTTTTTGTTGTTTTTAAATTAGGTGAGGGGGGAAAGTAAGTGTGTTCATTTGTGTTTAAACAAAATGGTTATCATTTTTTTTCCCGTCAGTGTTTGTTTAATAAAATGGGAAGTGGAGAAGAGCACCAGGCTAGAAGTCTGGTGACCAGAGTGTTTTTGGTGTGCTCTTCCTAACTCTCTGACATTAGGAGAGTCAATGGTTGGGAGAGCAAATTATGTAGTCAGGCTCCTTGGGATGTATGGAAATCTCTTTCTGTAGGGTAGTCAGAGCCTGTGATAGGGACATTTTGTATCACGACTCAACTTTTGGGCACCTGGGTGGCTCTGTTGGTTGGGTGTTGCCTTTGGCTCAGGTCATGATCCTGGGGTCCTGGAATCGAGCCCCACGTCAGGCTCCCTGCTCAGCATACATCTAACTAACATTTATTGGGCTCCTATGATATAATAAGGGACTGAGGGAACAAAGTGGATAAGCATAATTTTAAACCCAGGAAACTCACAATTTGTCAAAATGAATGCAGGAAATGCCCCTGTTAGACACACTGTATAGAACTTCTGTTCACAGAGAACTGTTGTGTCTTCCTTTCCATGCACTTCCTGAGAAGGAGCTCAGTATTTGAAATGGGAATGGGGGGCTCACCTGGGTGGCTCAGTTGGTTGAGCATCTGCCTTTGGCTTGGGTCATGATTCCAGGGTCCTGGGATGGAGCCCTGCATCAGGCTCCCTGCTCTGTGGGGAGTCTGCTTCTTCCTCTCCCTCTCCCTCTGCTTGCTGCTCTCTCTCTCTCTCTTTCTTTGTGTGTGTCAAAGTGTCAAATAATAAATAAAATATTTAAAAAAACCCTTAACTTTTAATTTGTAACTTTTAATTGATTTTTGAAGGATCATTTATTTATTTATTTATTTGAGAGAGCAGACTGAGCAAGAGAGAACATGAGTGGGGCAGGGGCAGGGAGAGAAGCAGGCTCTCCACTGAGTAGGGAGCCCTGACACGGGACTCGATCCCAGGACCTCAGGATCACAATCCGAGCCGAACGAAGCCAGACGCCCAACCAACTGAGCCACCCAGGTGCCACAAGACTCAACTGTTATCTTGTTATTACTACATTATTTATTTAAATATGGTGCTTTCCGATGCAGATGCTGTGGCCACATTTTATATTTTTTTGGTGTTCTACTTAAAACATGGTGTTGCCCTCTACTCGTGTTTTCTTTTCTTTCTTTCCTTTTTACTCCAGGAATATGGGGTTTCTTGTAGGACAAAAATGGAAACTAAAGAAGAGACAGAGTCTGGAAGTAATTTTCAGCAGCAGAGAAATTAAACAAAATGAGAAAACACACCGTTGTGCTGCTAGCCGGGTGAAGGGAACATAGGAGGGTCTACTTGCTTTTTCTCGGCTATTGGATACATTATACGTGGATTACTTTTTCATTGGGACTGTATAGCTAAAAGAAAGCAAAAAGCAGATCTGAAGGTTAAATATTTCCATCTTCTCAAGAGCACATCAAGTTCGCATTTAAACTCAGATCGCCTGCCTCTTATTTCTATAATTTGAAATCAGATTGCGGTCCTGCGAGTGAGAGCCGTCGTTCAGGCGACCCCTGTCTATTTATCCATCTGGCCTTCTCCAATTCTCTTTTTAACTCACAAATGGGAGTGGGTGGGAATGCCCAGGAATACTTTGAATGTGGTAAATACAGGATGTGGGAAATTCATCTGCGAAATGTCAGCCTTCGGTAGACATTGTGTAAATGTCTACATGTACAAATGGAAGGTGGAAGGCCTGCTAAAGTGCCTTGTGATTTCATTCAAGAATTTAAAGCTGGTGTGGTATAGTTGGGGACTCCCCGTCCTGAGCAGTGTGGCCCTGTGGGTGTCTTTCACACTAGGAATGCATTTCGATTTTAGACATGTTGACGGTGAATGTCGATTTAAGAAATCATTGAGAAAATGGTTTCTTCTGGTGTACCGTATCTTAAAACATGTTCAGATTCTTGGATATCATCTTTCATCGCCTTTCCCCTGAGAGATGGCAGGTGACAGTCCCTTGAGCAGTTTCAGCCTGACAGCCTGCAGTCTGTGTTTTGATGTGGTGAGTTTCCCTTTTTCAAGACATGGACCTATCTGACTTGAGATGGCCACATTTCTTAGGTTTCCTGTTTAGTAACGATAAGTGGATTTTGGTGCAATTGGTTGAATGGATGCTTGCTTTCCTAATCAATTTCGATACCTGTGTGGGGACTTTTATGAATCTTTGTTTTAAAATTTGTCATAATCTTGGCTGAATATTTGGTTGAATGTTTGAAATGCATTCATCTGTGGACAATTTGTTTAGCACCCGCTGTGTGCCACGCTCAGTGAGAGGCTCATGGAATTCAGGCAGGGTATGGCTCTCAGTGGAAGTCACAGGCCTGTGGCACCAGTTGAGAAAAATGGGCTAAAGGTAATAGAATTGCCAGTGAAGTCCCACAGACAGGTATTATTAATAGGGACAAACGAAAATACTCAAAACCATTTTACATTGCAGAGTTTATGAATCCATTCGATGTGCTGGAGAAAACCATAGTGTCAGGACTGGATTCATGTATGTATAAAACTAAACCCAGACTTCTTTGATGATTTAATTTCTCAAAAAAAGATTCTTGGAAAGAAGGACTTTCCTGGAGGGTACGGAGCTTGTTTTGCCTTTCCCTCACTAAAGTTGTGCTTTACATTTCTCTGTTATCTTTTTTGCTTCCTAAAATGCTGGTTAAAAAAAAAACAAACATACAAGCATGTGCACAAAAATCCGCACACAGGTGTCTATACAGCTCTATTCATAATCCCCCAAACCCAGAAGCAACCAGGATGCCCTTCAGTAGGTAAAGGTAAAAGTAAACCATGGTCATCTATGCGATGCAGTATTATCCCCCACTGAAAAGAAATGAGCCATCAAGCCATTGAAAGCCATGGAAGATGCTCAAGGGGGTCAATCTAAAAAGTATACATCTTATGGGATTCAACACTCTGTTGGTGCTGGAAAAGGCAAAACGATGGCGACAGTAAAAGTCAGTGGTTGCCAGGAACTTGTCCGAGGGAGCCAGAGATGAACAGGATCAGGGTTCTGAAGGCGGGATTTTAAGGGCAATGAAACTGCTCTGTATGATCGTTACGATGGTAGATATACGTCGCTATACATTTGTTGAAACCTGCAGAATGGACATGCCACCAGGCGTGACCCCTGATGCAAGCTATGGTTTTGGGGCGAGAACGTGTCAGCGTAGGCTCAGTGGAGACAAGAGACGTCCCAGTCTGTGGGGATGTTGGTCATGGCTGGAGCTGTACAGGTGTGCGGGCAGGAGGCACACGAGAACTCTCTGTTCTGCTGGGAACTTTAAACTCCTCCGTGGGTGAAATCTGTTTAACAACAGCAACAGCATCCAAGCTGAAGTTGAGGAAACAGCTGTGAATTCTGTTCATGCATCCAATAAAATGTCTCTTGACCTATATATTCCTTCTCGAAGTCCTTTGCAGCGCCTCTGCTTGGGCAGCAGCTGGTGGACAGCACGGAGGACTCCTCATGGAGCGGGAGGCTCTGCTGTTCAGAAAACTGGGGCGTGATGAGTGGGGATCTTCCCTGGTGGCTTCATAGCTATGGAAGCATTGATTTCAAGTTCCTATTTTGTCCTTCTGATCACGTGTTGTGCTAGTGTGGTTGGTACAAAGGATTCAGCTTTTGATGAACTTACCCCTTGCGTAGCTTCCGCAGCAGTAGGACTTTTCCTGCATTGGGCATGGCTATGGAGCAATTGACTTTGGCCGTATTTGAGAATACTATGGCCTGGAGACCAGAAATCATCTGTTCCTGCCTTGATCTTGTGCCTTTTCCCCGGGGAAGGTGCTGGGGGAGCTGTGTGCACAGGGCACATTAACATGATGACACCGAGTGATTACACAGATCTTTCTGGAAGCTTACACACCAGGGTTTCTCCTGGCAGGTTGTCTGTCACTCTTCTGAAGCCATCGCTCAGGCCTTAGGCAAAAACATTTATTGAGCACTTCATTTTACACCAGGCCACTTCCAGGGTCTGGGGGTGTTGGAGTGAACAAGACCCAGGAGAGTCTGCACGCGTGTCACTGGCATTCTGGAGGCGGAAGACAGACAGTGGGCAGGTGGTTAAAACACAGAGTGTGCTGGCAGGTTAGCACTGCAGCGGGGAAATTGGAAGCAAGGAAGGAACCAGGAGTCCCTGAGTCCAAGAGTAGAGTTTGAACTTTCGAATGGGGGGATGGAGAGGACAAGCCTATGGCAGGAGTGACTTTGGAGCAAGGGTGCTAAGGGTTTGAGGCAGTGAGGTTTTTTCCTTTTTTTTTTTTTTAAACAGACTGAGTGATCTACATAGAGAGAAGTAGGCCACCTGGGCCCACTGGAGAAGTAGCTTGGAGACCACTGGGGCTTAGGTGGAGAGAGCTTTCTGGTGAGACAGGCAGGTGAGGCCCAGAGGGTAGGTGGCAGGGGCAGGGCCTGTAGGACTGCTGGTGGGAGGGGGAGCCTTGGAGGACTGTGGCTGTGGCTGCCCTCCCACAGGATCTGATTTGGGTTTCAGGAGGATCTCTCTGCCCTGCTGAGAGGAGGTTAGAAAGCTCATTTTGACCCTTTGGCCAGTAACCCTGCAGTCTGAGCTGTGATGATTGTGTTATTGGTCACACAGCCGTGATCCCACTGGTGTGGTTGGGGCCTTATTATTAAGTAAATATATTTTTTAACTTCTTTTTTTTTATTTTTTAAAGTTTTTATTTATTCATGAGAGACACAGAGAGAGGCAGAGGGAAAAGCAGGATTCCCATGGGGAGCCCGATGCGGGACTCGATCTTAGGACCCTGGATTATGACCTGAGCCAAAGGCAGGAGCTCAACCACTGAGCCACCCAGGTGCCCCTATTTTCTTAACTTCTTTAAGCACAAATCTCTTTGTTGGTAGTTGGTGAGAAAAGGGACTTTCCTTATGTGAGTGTAGTTAGCCAATGATTTCTTTAAAAAAACTTTTTTTTTTTAATTTTAAATTCAATTTGCCAACAAGCTGATGAGTTTAGAAATGCTCAAAAAGGGTACTGGGTGGCTCAGTGGATTGAGTGTCCCAGACTCTTGATTTCGGTCAGGATCTCAGGGTTATGAGCCCTACATCTGGCTCTGTGCTCGGTGGAGAGTCTGCATGGGTTTCTGTCCCTCTGCCCCTCCTGCTCCTGTTCTGTCTCTCTCTCTCTCACTCTCACTCTCTTGCTCTTTCTCTCTAAAATAAATAAATCTTTAAAAAAGAAAAAGCTCAAAGATAATGTAGAGTTCTCTGCAGCCCGGTGTTTTGTGTACTTACAAAACATACACCCCCCCCCACCCCCCCCACCCCCCCCCCCCCCCCCCCGCTCCCATTTGGCTCTGTTTTGCCTCTGGGAGCCCCCTTCTTGCCTGTAACCAGATTCAGCTCTTCCCATGACCCTCACCCGCTTAGCTTCCAGCTGCTCCTCTGGAGTCTCTGTCCTTAGAGAAGTGAACCATGTGTCAGGTGTGTTACCGGCTCACCTGCACACAGCTAGCTGGCAGGTGTCTGAGCCTCTCAAAAATCCAAAGCTGAGATGATGATGATGATGATGATGATGATGATGATGATTTTTTGGCATTTGACCCTGGTTAGCCCATTTTAAGTGGCACACAGTAGATTTGTCCACAGATGTTAGTTTACCAGTGGACTTTGAACAGAATAATAATAACTTTCACATCTGGTCCCCTTTTCATCTAGGGATCTTAAAACCCCAAGTGCACATTAATTAAACCTCACATCACTGGAAGGTAGGGAAGGGGAAGGCCAAGTGCTTTAATCACCACTGCCGAGAACGTAGAGGGACAGCCTGTGGGCCCAGCGCTAAAAGGCATTTTGCATTTCACCGATGCCTTTCATCTGGCTTCTTAAATACTTGGCAAGTGTTACCTGGTGGGAAGCTCATTATTATGCACATCCGTAGGGAGTGGGGACTATCCTGGTATCTGGAGACCTAGCTTTTTTTCAGTATGGTCATTTCAGAGGCCTTCTTCATCTCCAGTTCAGGAGTTCTTAGGGTTTATTGTGGATTATCTGGAGTCTCATGGTGTGAACAGAAGGATGATTGTGTTGACTGGTAAGATTGTTTGCCTTTTTTTTTTTTTCTTTTTGGTTTGGTATGTAGATAGGGAGGGAGTTTTTAATTGCAACCACCTTCTAAGCTGGTAATGAGGTAATTTTCACTTAGGACCCTGGGATATCCCCTTCACCCTGACCATCTCACTCCAGAAAGTTCCCCAGGTGAAATCAAACAAGAGAAAGGCAGGAGAGAGCCGGTGTCTCTCCCCAGAAGAAGCTGCTTGAGTCCATTTCTGCCAAATGAGGGCATTGGTTTTAAAAATGAAACAGAAGGAAAAAAAATCGAAAATGTTGTGGTCATGTCATTAATAGGTAGAGAATTCACCTGCTACCCTGTGGGAGGGAGTTAAGGATCTGGCTTCCACTGAGGTCAGAGTGTTTATATACAGAGCCACAGTCCTGCACTGAGGGCTGGGTCATTCTTCAGGGGGATGCTGCACGGCAAGCCTTGGCAGGACATGAGAATGGTGCAAGATACATAGTTGGCTTGCAAAAGCATGGGTTCTTTTGATTTTGAATAGAGTCCTTAGGTCTATTTTTAAAAAATTCCTCAATGCCGGTGTAAAGTATGCTACTGATTTTACAGTAAAATACAGCCTCTATTTAGAATTGCATGTGGAAAGAAACAATATAGTGGAAAAACATTGAGAAGTATGGGTTCTTTGAATGCCTCCTCCATGTGACCCCTTGAACCCTCTGATGCCTCATCTCTCTTTATGACTTACAAGGTAGAAAGATACCTGTATGTGTGCAGATAAAAGATAAACGTTTATGTATTATTTTAGATGAAGGCCCTCTGAGTGAATTCTCAAAGCACACCCCATGAGAATGTATCCTTCCAGGATGCTTATTTAATTGTATTGAACTGTAAATACTTCTGTTCCTTAATTTGACAATGTTGATGTGTTTTTCTGTTTACCTTAGTGGAAATACAGTGGAAAGAACTGTTCTTATATATGGTCGTGGGATAGGTATTCAGTATTTCCTTGTACTGTGGAAATACTAGTTGGCAGGGACATTACTGGAATGGTCCTTACACAGAGCAAACAAATGACTTAGAAATCTACTTTGTTATTTAGAAGCCAGTACAAACCAAAATCTTTGTCTTTAGCATGAATGTCATACTTTCAAGTAGAATAGTTAATCCTTTTGCTCATGGTAGTGTCAAGGGCCCTGTGGATGGAATCCCAGAATTCTGGGGTAGCTTTAAAGGAAAAAAAAAATTATTTATTTGAGAATGAGAGTGCACAGGAGTGGGAGGGACAGAAGGAGAGGGAGAGAGAATCCCAAACAGACTCCATGCTGAATGTGGAGCTGCATATGGGGTTCGATCTCATGACCATGAGATCATGACCTGAGCTGAAACAAAGAGTTAGTCAACTGACAATGCCACCCAGGTGTCCCCTGAGGTAGCTTTGATGCCATCTGAAAGAAGTCTAGCGGCTGTACACTGAGAATAAAACATAGGTCTACTGTTTACTGTGTGACCTTGGGTAAGTCACTTAAACTCTCTGTTTTTAGATTCTTCGTTTATAACCTGGGGATAAGTACTCTCCTTCTAGAACTGCTAAAAAATTAATGTCTTTCTCTTGTCTGATTAATAGTATGTCCACACAAAGTATCAACTTCTGTTGTTACTGTCACTGTTGGCATTGTGGTCACCATCTCTCTGCCCTTAGGCCAGAGTCAATATTGGAGGGTTTTGTTTTGTTTTTTAAGATTAATTTATTTACTTTTTGAGAGTGACTGAGAAAGAGAGAGCCTGTGTACAAGAGGAAGGAGCAGAGGCAGGGAGAGAATCTCAAGCCGACTCTGCACTCAGTGTGGAGCCGGATGCAGGGCTCGATCGCTTGACCCTGAGATCGTGACCTGAGCTGAAATCAAGAGTCAGATGCTTAATCGACCGCACCACCCAGGTGCCCCAGTATTGGAGTTTTAGAAAGATTTCTATTTCTTCTCTACTAAACCACCGTGGTTGGTTCACAACCCTCCTGGGGGCTTCCCAGGTATAATACGAAACCGGCCCCTGTACTTCGAGGGCAAGGGGTGAAAGAAAAAAGAGGCCACTCAGGGCTGGTAGGTGGTGGGTTTAATAATCAAGGGAACTTACATACCAGGCTTGTGTTGGGCAGCAGCAAGAAAAGGGGTCCCCACACCTACCCTAACACTAAATCTTAAAAGTTGTTAGACCCTAATTGTGTTCAGGCACGTGTACTGCACAGGTGTTCTCAACGCCCCATCACCATCTCAAGGTCATGTCCTTGGAGCAGCCTCTGGGTGCGGGAAAGGCAAGGGGAACCCACATTCCAAGGATGGGGAGGGGGTGAGGAGCCTCTGAGTACCTGCTCCAGCTCACAGGTCGGTCGGCAGTCACGTCTTTTTGATGACGTTCCCCAGCCAGGACTTAACCATTTCTGAGGCTGGTTCCCTCCATTTCCTGCCTGTGGAGTCTGGAGTCCCCTCTGCATTATCCACAGCAGATGGATACCATGAGATTTGAAATCATTGCCGGCTTCTCCTTTCTGCTTCCTCTCTGGATGTTTCTGTAGCACCACGTTGTGATGGCTTCTCCATGAATTTTCTGTTCTTTCTTGACTTTGTGAAGGCCCAAAGTGTACATCCCTTTTCCCTGGACTTCACCTGCAAACCCAAATTCCCTGAAGAGAAATTTGGCTAACTGCCTGGCGGCTGAGGGAATCCTCTCAGAGCTATGTGGGAGAACCATGAAACCCGCTCTAATTAGCAGTGGCTGCTTATCCCCCTTACGGAAATAGAAATGGAGACACGCATGTTGCATGAGCAAGTCATTTAGCGTTGAACTGTAACTCAGTTCACTGAGTGTTCTAGAGACCCGGCTAGGGGATGGGTCTTCCCAGTGGAGATTCGTGGGACACGGCTCCTGTCTCACAGTGTGGCAGAGGCGACAGGGAGGTCAGTGCTCATGACAAAGAGCAAGGCCGTGACAGCCATAGGACTACCTCTAGGAGAGGGCAGTGTTGAGGATGCAGGAGCCATCCGGCCTGGGTGTGAAGTCAGCCTTGTCATGAGGGAGATCATGACCGGAGTGTCTGTGATTGCCCATGTTATTCCCTGTGACTGGAGTAGCTGTGGGCATGACCACAGCATGACAGCTGTGGGCTTCCATTCCTTCCCCTGTGAGATGGGGGATGGTGGTGCCCACCTCCTAGAGCTCTTGTGAGGAGCAAACACACTAATTACCCTTTGTCGAGGCTGAGGGGGATGCCCAGCACATGCACACTTGAGGCACACTCATCCCATACATCATGGTGGGGCAGATGGACGCGCAGTGAGGGATGGACGTGGATGCTGGAGGGGGAGGGGACGGAGCAGCAAGGGAAGCTTACACCACACTAGCCTTGTCTTTCTCCAGTATTTCTAAATGACCAGGCACATTCATCCCAGAAAGATCAGAATGTACAGATAAAGCAAAAAGAAGGCAGTCAAAACTATCCTTTGGCCCGCTTCCAGAGGTTTCCGCTATTTACAGCCTATTTCCACCTGGACTCCTTTTGTCCTCCTCTGCTGAGTTAGTTTCTGAAGGATGTCAGGGAGGGTTAATGTTTTCCTACACTTAGTTCCACCAGTTTGGTTTCCTCTGCATTATCTAAGGAGCAAGTTTTACTTGTTTTCAAAATTCTCTCATGAAATGTTTAAAAAACGCAGAGGAGCCTGGTGAATAGCACACGCTGAGGGGGCAGTGTCTAGCCTGAGCTCAGGTGATGTGGAGAAGCCTGCAGGCTCAGGAGGGGGTGCAGGCCAGCGGACACTTGCTGAGAGTTTCCTTTGGCCGGTCCTGCACCGAGCACTCCAGGTAGGTGACTTTCTGTAGCCCTACAGAAACCTTCTGGGCTGTTCTTCCTCTTCTTCGACTCTATAGCTAAGGAGGCTCTGAGAGGCTGAAGGACTCGCCCACCATCAATCGCATGCACCTCAGTGCAGAGCTGGGATGGTCACGTGGGCCTGATACTACGTCACCTGCATGCCCTTTCCTGCTCACACCTGCCTCAGTGACTCAACCATCCTTGCTCACAGCTACCTTTTTTTTTTAAAAATTATATTTGGAAATATAAAGTGTACAAACCCAGGCTCCCCTTTCAGGGTATGTGGCAAGACACACATAATGCAAAATTCACCATTTTAAATATTTTAACAGTTCAGTGGAGTTAAGTACATTTGTGATGTGGTGCAACCATGACCGCCATCTATTTCCAGAACTTTTTCATCTTCCCAGAAAGTCTGTACCTATTAAACAGTAACAGCCACCCCTTCCATGTCTATTCTATGTTCTGTCTCTTGGGAATTTGCCTAGTTCACATAGGCGATTGCTCATATAAGTGGAATCATACAATATTGGTCTTTTTGTGATTAACTTCTTTGACTTAGCGTAATGTTTTCAAGGTTCACTCATGTAGCATGGATCAGGAATTCATTCCTTTTTGTGGCTGAATAATACTTTATTACATATACATGCTACATTTCCTTTATCCAGTCGTCTGACAGCGGGCATATATGTGTCCACCTTTTGGCTATTATGAACATTGGTCATACACTTTGACAACCGCCACAAAAAAAAACAATTAAAAAAGTGGGCAAAAAGATGTTTCTCTAAAGAAGACATACAAATGGCCAATAAGCACATAAAAAGATGTCCAACATAATTAGGCATCAAGCATATGCAAATGACAACTACAATGAGATGCCATTTCATGCCCAGTAAAATAGCTATAACCATAATCAACGAAAGGAAAACAAGTGTGGGGGAGCATGTGAAGAAATTGGAACCCTTGTACATTGCTGTTGGGAATATAAAATGTGGCAGCTACTATGGAAAACAGTTTGGCGGTTCCTCAAAATGTTAAACATGAAATTGCCATTTGACTCGGCAATTCCACTCCTAAATACACGGTCCAGGAGAATTGCAAACAGAGACTCAGAAAGATACTGGGACACCAGCTGAGCTACTTTGAGGTTGCATTATTATTGTTTATCAATTCATCCTTCTTAAGGATGATTTACTTATGTGGCCACTTGCTCATCTAGCATGTAGAGCAGCAGAAATTCGAGCTGCAGGGGAAAAAAAGCAACAACAAAAACCTTTCCATGTTTATGCTGATGTAATGATGCAGAACCACTTGAGAAACTCAAAGTTTGGTTCAAACCCCAGAAGCCACCTTGTAGAGTCGACACACAGGAAACATCTTGAATACAAAATGAGGCTGAATCAGATTCTTTTCTTTCCGTTACATTGTCAAGATAAGGACAAGTCGATGTATATATGGAACTCTTTTCTTCTAGCTCAGAGCCCAAAAGATTTACTTCCCAAGTATTAAATTTTGTTGGATGAACCATGACAAAATTGGCAGGTGTTGCTAATCAGAGTTGGAAATAGCAAATCTAAGTATGAAACAGAACATTGGTTTTGGGTTCTTGGATAGTTATTCTGTCTCTGCAGAGTAGAGTCTGTAGACCACCTACTAAACCATTGATAATTCATCCTGAACTTTATTAGCCTTAGGGGGTATATCCAAATACTCACACTTGAATATTTGTTATTCTAGAAATTCACTTTGAACAGTAGAATAAAATACTCTCTCCAGAGACCTGGAAGCTCTAACTGCCCAAATTCTTGTTTAAGTGCACTCTGCAAGTCTGCCATCAGTTCTGTCACTGGGCAGGAATGTAGAGGAAAGTATCTCCTTTCTGAAATCCTCTCTTGCTCTGGGTCTGTGGTTATAGGCTTTGTTTTCCAAGACCTTCTTCGCTGGCTGGGGCCATGCATCAGAATGGGGATGTGCCGTACAGTTGTGTGATCAACTGGGCATGTGTAATCTAAAATTGGAAAGTAACGGTTGAGTTGGGCACAGTATTTGAAGTGTCAGCCCACCTGAAGTCCAGAATATGGAGAAGACTGAGCTGGTTGGGATCGGAGAAGCTCTTATTGCTCTGCAAGTTCTGGACCAACTGGGGGAGACACAGGAGTCAGCAGATGGAGATCAGATGATCCCCTTTATTACTGACACACATAGGATTGGAGATTGTGACAAAGAGGTATGGCAATGGTAAGATGAAGGAACAGAGTTAGAGGCAGACTGAGCATTGGACAAAAGTAGGTTTTTTCCCATGAGTCAGGTCGTCTAGAGTTACCTACTACACAATGTAGAGCGGGCCAGTCCTTGGGTTCTCTGTGGGCTCAGAAGATCCCAAGGCATGTGTGGGTCATTCCCCCCAAAGAAGGTGTGTGACTCTGCCTCCCCAGAGCAGTCAAAGGGTCAGAGAGGCCAGAACATTTTCTATAGTTGAAGACATTGCCTGTGGGAGAAAACCCTAGGTCCAGTACATGGCACACACAGTCCATCCAGCTGAATGCTATCTTAGTTCTGAAACAAAAATTATTTTATTTTATAGTCTTTGATCTAATAAGAAGCCTTGATAAGTTTTTAGTGAGAGGGCTAATTGTGCCCAACCACAGGGTGAGAGGAAGGCCACATTTAAAAAAAAAAATGTTTTTAGGGCAGCCCGGGTGGCTCAGCGGTTTAGTACTGCCTTCAGCCCGGGGCGTGATCCTGGAGACCCGGGATGGAGTCCCATGTCAGGCTCCCTGCGTGGAGCCTGCTTCTCCCTCTGCCTGTGTCTCTCTCTGTGTGTCTCTCATTGATAAATAAAATCTTTAAAAATGAAAAAATTAAAAAATAATAAAATGTTTTTAAAGATTTTATTTATTTGAGAGAGAGCATGCATGGGGGAGGGACAGAGGGAGCGGGAGAAGCAGAAACCCCGCTGAGCAGGGAGCCCAATATAGGTCTCTATCCCAGGGCCCTGAGATCAGGACCTGAGCCGAAGGCAGATGCTTAACGAACTGAGCCATTCAGGCGCGTCCCCCCAATTTTTCTAATGAAAAGTGGAGACCCCTTTTTATCTGAAGGTGGCTACGTTTCATGATGATCTAAGTGTGGTGAATCTTCTTGACATATTTTGGCTGACAATTAGGAACAAGCAATGATTTTTAAAGTATCTTTTAAAAAAAGATTTATTTATTTGAGAGTGTGGAGAGTGTGCCTGACAGTTGAGGGGAGGGGCAGAGGGAGAGACTCTCAGGCAGACTCCATGCTGAGCACGGAGCCCAACACAGGGGTGATCCCATGACCCATGAGATCACGACCTGAGCCAAAACCAAGAGTCAGATGCTTAACTCGCTAAGCCACCCAGATGCCCCTAAAAGTAATTATCTTAACCTCCTACCAGTTCTGTGTTGGAGGTTGGAAGTATAAGTAGATGGCAGTATTCAGTTTTGCAGATTTTGGAGCCATGGTGTCCTAGTACTGGACCGTCAGGGATATTAGGGACCCTTTGATTAGTCATCTATGGGTAGGCACTTGGTTTTGCTGAGCAGATGAATGGATGTCATATGTATGTTCTGCTGAATTTCTACTCTGTGTTTTATAGCACTTTCATGGCCAGCTTGGTGGAGATGCTCTCCTCTCCTGCATGTTAACTTTATTCATATGTAAGAGAAGTTTTATGTGATTTTTGTGGCCAGGTTGCGTGACCCTCATAAAGTAAATACATTTATGTATAAAACTTTTGTTGGTTCCGCTGATTTGAAAAGCAGGTAAAAGCCATGGAACCACACCTTATACAAGAGTGGAGATAACCATGCACATAATTTTGGATCCAATTCCAGAAGGTTCAAAGGCCTTTGAAAGTTCTCCAGGGAATCCTACCCTAAAAACCTTTGTGTTCGGTCCGTTCCCAGCACCTATTGCAAAATTGCTAAAGTTAGCAAGTCTACATGATCCCTACCCTTTAAAAGCATGATTGTTTCGAAAAATACTAATGGCTCCATTGGAAACTTGTAATTTCTGTCTGGGTAGTGTTTTTTTTTTTTTTTAAAGTGGTAGTTGAAAGCCTTTTTGGTTTATAAAGTAATTTTAGTGTTTTGGGGCCAACATTACCAAAACAATGTAATGGGACAGAATAGAAAAGAAACCAGGCTGTAGGTCTATATATCTATCTGCTGGGTTGAGATGAGAAGTATGGGTCCCAGTTCAAGAATAATAATGCGTGCCCTGCTTATTTTGCTGTATATTTAGGGCAGTGGGAGCAATTTAAGGAAATGCATGCTTTCTTCTTATTATGTTTGACTACATTGGCCCTTTTTTCTTCTCTATAAAAAACATTCATGAGTCCAGTCGTCCCACTAACAGTTTTATATCATAATATCCTCTTCCAAGTGATGACTTAGCCACAGTCTTTCTGGGGATACTTCTAATGTCAATAGCTTAAATCCTACTGTTGAAGGCTCTCCTGATTTTCCTTAGTATTCAATCTCTTTTCTTCCCTCCAGCTAAGGATCTGTGTGATCGCCATGCTATCATCACTGAACTACCTTAGACAAGAGGCTTCGTGTTTCCTGGCCTCTGTGTAAATTGGCCCCCACAATGATAATCTCCTTCCCTTAGGACTGTTGAGGAGACTAAATGAGCTTATGTATATAAAATGAATGGCATAAATCCTCGAAAAGCATTAATCAGTATTCTTAGTAGTAGCTGAACTGTTTGTTAGACCATGCAGGAATCACATTTGAGACTTCCTTTTAGAATTTCTTAGAATCTGTTGAATCGTCCATTCTGGCTGCATTAACCAAGCAGATGAGCACTCTGGGCGTAGTAGTATTCTTCTTTTAAAAGCATCTGTTTAATCTTCTTTTATTTATTTTTTAAATGTAGTCTGCTTAACTCCTGATTTCTTGTATAAATTAGTGTGCCCCCACACATCATAAATGACATTAAAAGAACAATCTTTCTTTCCTCTATATTGTGAACCAACATTCTGTTCACTTACAAATGTTGCAAATGTTGATTATTTGGAACCCAGATGGGAGTCTCCTAGAAAACTGACTACCACTGAAATTCAAACTGCCAGTATCTGTTATTAAAGTGTATGTGTTTAAAAAAAAAAAAAAACCCAAAACAAAAAACAAAACAAAAAAACCCCACACACCACAAACACAAGGAGAGCTAGGTAATTTTCTTAGTGTTCTTTTTTTACCCCTCAAGTACTTTTTGTAGGCTTTGTGTTAATCTTTAAGGAAAGAAGTTTATTGAATTTCCAGGATTACCAAACATACTCAAAGCAAATGGCTACTCCAAATAACTATTCAGATTCTTAGAAAAGATAATTTATGCATGAAAACCTTGCCCCTCCATCACTCTTAACAGTATTGCAAAAAGCTGGGGATCCCTGGGTGGCTCAGCGGTTTAGCGCCTGCCTTCGGCCCAGGGCGTGATCCTGGAATCCCAGGATGGAGTCCCGCATCAGGCTCCCTGCAAGAAGCCTGCTTCTCCCTCTGCCTGTGTCTCTGCCTCTCTCTTTCTCTGTGTCTCTCATGAATAAATAAATTAAATATTAAAAAAAAAGAGTATTACAAAAAACTTTAAGCTTGAGCTTGCTGTATCTTATAAAGTTATATATAGGACACACTCTATGCATATAAACATGCTTTTTGCATCAGGCTAGTGAGAAGCTGCTGCAATTTAAGGGTTGTGTGTGATGTGGGTTTGAGAACTTGCCCAGCTATCTCTCATAGGGCTGCCTGCCCTTCCTTAAAATTGTGCCTCCTGACGCTCCTTTCTGTACCATGCCCTGCCCTGTTCACTCCTCCTATTTATATAATATTTTCCTAATCTCCTTTCTCCCTTTTACTCTCTGGCTATAAAAACTTTCCCTTTGGAAGGAAAGCAGTTGCTAGTATCTGGCAGAGTTCTGTAGGAAAGGGACATTTGTATATAGGGCCAAATGGACCTTGGTTGGAATTTCTATTCACCCACTTCCAAGAATTTGGGTGACTAAGTTGACCTCTCTGAGCTTCAGTTGCTCATTTGTAAAGTGGGCTGCTTATTATCTCCGTGAACACTTCAGGCTGATAAGATTCAGGTTCATTTCTTTAAAAGGTGTACGTTTCTTAAGAGAAAAATAAACCTCTAATGGTGGATTTGGAGGTTGTTCAGTTGGGTCAAGAATGTATTTTGTGCATAAGAAGGAGGGTCTTTTTAGAACCCTTGGAAATGTCTATCACTTCTAACTTTTTTTTTAAGATTTTATTTATTTATTCATGAGAGACACACACACACACAGAGGCAGAGGGAGAAACAGGCTCCACGCAGCGAGCCTGACGTAGGACCCGATCTCGGGTCCCCAGGATCACACCCTGGGCTGCAGGCAGCGCTAAACCACTGCGCCACCGGGGCTGCCCATTTCTCACTTGTACTACTGTTTGCGAGAGTTCTGACATAACATGCTGTGTAATTCATCCTAATGATAACTAACATTTATTGATCACCCTTTATGTTTCAAGACTAACATTATGTGTGTTTGCCTTCTAGCGCGCTAGCCTTACTGGCTCGGTTGGGGCTGAGGTGGTCGTGGTGAGGTATTATTAGGAAGAATCATTAGAACTTATTTCTCATCATTTACAGATGAGAAATTGAAGTTTAGTGATGTTAAGACACTCCTCCCCCCACTCCCCCCACCATAGTCTTCCTGGCCCATCACTACCCTGTTTTTCTCTGTATGAAGAAGTCTTATGGAGATGAATGGACTGGTGAATGAGGAGTAGAGTTTCCCTCCCGACATTCCCTTTCATGGACTGCTCTTTGTGCCCTGATTCATTCCAACATGGAGGAAATGGAGCTGTTTTGACATTTTGGCATTGACCCAGGAGCGAGAGGATGAATCTTTTAAGAGATTATTCACTAGGTTTCACTGAGGGTGGTGGTAAACCACCTCTCATTGCTGTTTGGGCCAAAACCTATACCGTGAGTTCCTAGGAACCTTGGTGGGCATTTGTGTAGTGATGTCACTTCAGTCTTTAGAGCTTTAGTCTTTCACTGGGTGATGTTATGAAAGAGAAGACAATTTCTTAGTAATAGGAACTGTTCCCAAGGTGGAGTCTATCTTCTTTTTAAGGAGCTGGCAGCTTAGATCGAGGCCTCCTTTCTCACTTTGTAGCATATTAATCGACCTCCTGAGTTAGCAAAATTTTTTTTAAAGATTTTATTTATTTGAGAGAGGGAGAGTGCGGGAGACCACAGGCATTGGAGAGGGAGAAGCAGGCTGCCCAACCAGCAGGGAGCCCAATGTGGGGCTTGATCCCAGGACCCCAGGATCATGACCTGAGCCAACGGCAGCCACTAAACTGACTGAGTCACCCAGGCGCCCCCTGAATTAACAGTTCTTGACTGTCTTCCTCTTATTGCACTAGCAGAGAAGTGTCAGAAAACATTTCCTGACAGTGAAGACAATGGGCAAGAGGATCAGGATTTTCCTCCTCGGTTCTGGAGCAAGCACATTGGCAGTTCATTGTTTACATGTTGTGAGACAGTCCTGCCAAACCAGTACAGGTGTTGGCTGACTTGTTAAAACAGGTTGACTCTCTACTTTCTCTTAAGAAAATTTGGAATGCAGTCCTTTGTCACAGGATCACTGAGCTAAGAGGAAAATATATCACATGCAAATCATACTTTGCTGTAGAAATCAACATTTTGGCATGCTGCCTTAAACAGTTTTCCTCAATGAGTATCGTCAGCGGTGCCCTCTTGCTCGCACTGCGTGTTGTTGGTAACCCTTCCTTTAGGGTTATTGGCTACAGTATATTAAGAGAACACCTGTAGTCGGCCTTGTCATTTTGGTGGCACTGAATTGTTAGAAGTAGCTAGGGATATCCGTTTGGGATTAGTTGACTTCTGATTCTGAAAGGTAGCTGGGCATTCTGGGTTTTCAGGAGTTAAGTGTGTCCGGGCTATACATTAATTTAACCCCCATGATGGCACATTTCTAAGATTTATTTGGAGCTGTTAGCTTGATGTCCATCCAGAAAATTCCCACAAAATTCATTAACCCAAGGCAGATAGTCTGACTCCTTTAATACACAATCCCAAATTTCAGTGGTTTTATACATTTAGAAGTTTACTTATTGCTCTTGTCATAGTTTACTGTGGGTTGCTGGAAGAGAGGGTGATTGTTTCTCTCTCTCTCTCTCTCTCTCTCTCTCTCTCTTTGACCTCACAGGGTTATTCAGGGCACTCAAAGCTTGCTCCATCTGGTTGGTCCTTGGTTCTTGGAGTTTTCTCCTGGTGTCTCTGCATTTGGTGTACAAGGAAGAGGAAAAGGTTCCTATAGGGTCTCCAGAGAGGTGTCGGGGTTCAATTCTGGAAGTGGCCAATGTTATTTGAGGGCACATTTCACTGACCATGAGCAAGCACATGGCCTCCACGTACGGTGACTGGGCTGGGAAGCTACATTTCCTTGCTTCTTAGGTGAAAAAAAAGGAATTGACTTAATGTCTCTGCCACAGCTGAGCATTTACATTCAATCTTAAAGGTTTCTGAAGGTGAAGTGTTTCTGTTAGGAAGACCTCAAAAGAGGAATTTACTTGACTCAGATATTGGAACTGAAGTCCAGAATCATATTTACCTGAGGTGTTTATAAGCTTCCCACAAATGGAGAATTGGGGACTTTTCTCTTGGCCTGATGATGTGTTTATTACCTGCTCAAAGATCCAGGATAAATGTCTCTGGTCATGCATGATATATTCTAGGTATAATCAAATTTGGGTTTTTCACACAGTTCCTCTGGGGATCTGTGCTCATTTTGGAGATTCCCTAAAGCTTGGCTTTGTATCTCATTTGGCCCAGAGTTTATCACCGACCGTGGCTTTTCTGGATTAGAAAGCCATGTCTTCATGTTTCATTTGAGAGACAGCTCTCTCTTGACTTTTCAGAAGGACTTCTTCAGCCAGACTTTCCATTCTGGGAGTGCAGAATTCCAGCTATGTGATTTTTTACCTGATGAAAGATTTTTTCCTTCCCATAGACTCCAAAGCTTTTCACTTTTAATGATTTTGGAATCATTTAAAACTTTTCATCCCTTGCCAGTCATGTTTAACAGAGTCATGTTGAGCATCAGTTAATCTTGATAATCCAGATTATTTTTTTCATCCTACAGAATCGATCATTGTCTTATCCTGAGATTGGTAAAGTAAAGGTTACTGAGGTTAGAAGGTGCAGAATGACGAGGCTTCTGGAGCTCATTGTGCTGGCCTCATTCCTCCCTGTCACATCCGGTGTGGTTCCGTGTCCCTACTTCCTCCTCCCCACTAGCCCTGCTCCCTCTAACTCTCCCTGCCGTTAATTTACTGTGGGCTGTCAAACCAGGTAATCAAGCTTGTTAAATTGAGAATCAATAGGCTCTAAGTGAGGACTACAACAGAGGGACTCCCATTATCGACGGAGTCGAGTTCAAGCTCCTCATCTGGCATTTATAGCTTTTGGCAGCCAGCTAAGATGGCCCTTGCTGGGTTGCACAAGGTACAGCAACCCTCGTCCCTGTGACACACACACTGCCCCCTCCTCCCGAGCCATGCCAAGTTACAATCACCATAATCCATGTGCTCATAATAAATATCAGCAAGTGTTTATGGAGTCCTTACTATGTGCCAGGGTCTCTTACAGAAGGTTTTAAAACATTTAACCCTCCCACAGACCAAAACATTTAGATTACATTAAATACAGATTGCATTATCAAATACTTTAAATAACCAACAGTTTTTTGTGATATGTAATTAACATATTCTGTATCAACAATTTAATAATTAAGTATAGATTTAAATATTAAATATATAGGCATATGGAATACATGAAAGCATTTAACCCTTCCAAGGATGAGCTGGGTAATATCATCATGTCCCAAACATTATATGGTCTCATTCATTTGGGGAATATAAAAAATAGTGAAAGGGAATATAAGGGAAGGGAGAAGAAGTGTGTGGGAAATATCAGAAAGGGAGACATAACATGAGAGACTCCTAACTCTGGGAAACGAACTAGGGGTGGTGGAAGGGGAGGTGGGCGGGGGTGGGGGTGACTGGGTGATGGGCACTGAAGGGGGCACTTGATGGGATGAGCACTGGGTGCTATTCTATATATTGGCAAGTTGAACACCAATAAAAAATAAATTTATAAAAAAGATATTGTCATGTCCCTCTTACAAATGAGGAAAGGAGATGCATCAGACTTTCAATGTATTTCTTTATATCGAATGAGAAAAGTTGTGCATATTATGTAACTTGCCCATAGTTACATAGCTAGGGGGCGCCAGAGCTGGCCATCACCTGCTACTGGCTGCTTGAGGCAACTTGACTCATCCTGGTGAACTTCCCTCCCCGTTCTTTTATTCTACTTGGAGGAACTCTTAATTTCTCTCCTCAAAATTCAATGGAGACTCTTCATCTTCCTGTCACTTTCCTTTGTCTTACTCTTCTCCCCGAACAGGGTCAAGTCTGTGCCTACAGCTGAGACCATTACTCATTCCACCTGTTTGTAAGCCCCTGTCCCTCTGCTGGACTTGAGTTTCTTGAGGACACGATCAGGATTGGGGAGCCTTGTATTAAATGCTAGTGGAATTGATCAGCATTAGACACACTAGACCCAACTTCTCACATTCTAGATGATAAAACCGAAGCCCGGTGAGGTTCCTAATTTAATCCTAATCCTAACCAGCACAGAGCTGTCCAGGGCAGATCTCAAACTAGAACCCATGTCTTCAGAGTCTGTGACAGTGCAGACTTTGTTTTTTTTATTATTATTATTTATTTATGATAGTGAGAGAGAGAGAGAGAGAGAGAGAGAGGCGCAGAGACACAGGCAGAGGGAGAAGCAGGCTCCATGCACCGGGAGCCCGATGTGGGATTCGATCCCGGGTCTCCAGCATCGCGCCCTGGGCCAAAGGCAGGCGCCAAACTGCTGCGCCACCCAGGGATCCCTTTTTTTTTAATTTATTTTTTATTTTTTTATTTTTTTATATGACAGTGCAGACTTTGAAAGCAGAATACTCGACAGTGATTCCCTCCCCCCCCCCCCCCCCCCCCCGCCCGCCTTTAATTCCTGGCAGTGTTCTGGATGGCCCTCCAGGACTCTAAGATGTGGGAGATGTTTCTGAGCATTCTGTGTATTTAACATGTACTCAGGATGTTGAGTTGTGGTAGTGGCTTGGCACAAAAAGAGAAAACAAGACCCTGAATTTACAAACATGCTGACCGATGGTTCATGTGTTCTGGTGAGACAGAAGAGCATATGAACACGTGTGGCTAAAGGGGTTTTATTTTTTTTTCCAAGATGAAACTAGCCAATGTTATACTTTTTCATTAATTCTCATATTTAATGTAGTAAGTTGCTTGTTAAGTTGTTTCATTATACAAATGATCCATAGCTGTTTTGTATCTGTGTATATGATTTAGAATAAATAAGCTATCATGCTTAAAATTTTGTTTTAGTTTGAAACTGCCACAAGCTTGGAGAAAAGTTGGCAGTACGGTATAAAGAATTTTATTTTCTCTAAATCATTTAGGGGTAGGTTGCTATTACCCCACACAAGAGTGTTTTTTTTTTCCTCCTCAGAAGGACATTCTTCTACACAACCGCCTTCCAGGGCTCAAATCACAAAATGGATAGATACATTACTACCAGCTACTCCTCACACCCCACTGAAGGTTTACCATTTGTCTCACGTACCGGAAGGATGGTACCCTTTTATTCACCTGTCTATTTATGTATTTAATTTATTTTTAAAAAGATTTTTATTTATTTGAGAGAGAGCAATAGTGAGAAAGAGCATGAGCAGGGGGGAGGGGCAGAGACAGAGGGAGCATCAGACTCCCCACTGAGCAGGGAGCCCAACTCAGGACTCAAGTCCCAGGACCCCTGAGATCATGACCTGAATCAAAGGCAGATGCTTAACCAACTGAGCCACCGGGCACCCCAGACGATGCCCTCTTAAATAGCATATGTGTCCAGTTAGAATCATGTGTTGAGTTGTCATGTGTCTTTAGAGTAGACTCCTTCTGTCAGAACACCTCCTCAGGCTTACTTCTCAGGACCTTGACACTTTTGAAGAGCTCAGGACAGTGTTTTGGTTGAATGTCCTTCCATTTGGTTGTATTCAGTGTTTCCTACAGATCAGACCTGTGTTTTGCATAATTGGCAGACACAGGTGAGGTGCTGATGGTGTGTCCTTGTGTTGTCTTCTCTGGGAACTCCCAATTTCGACCTGTCTCATTCTTGATGGTGCCCTCTCACTCACCTTGGTCTCTTGGTTAGAAGATGTTGTCCACCAGCCTTATGTTTTAGGAAGTTACTTGTATAACCTTTGTAATTAGTGAATTTTTTTTCTTTTTTCTAATATTTTATTTTTAATCTCCACTCCCCATGCTCGAACTCACCACCCTGAGATCAGGAGTTGCACACTGTACTGACTGAGCCAGTCAGGCACCTCCGTAAATGTTGTTTATAGAGATATTTTGAGATTATGTAGATCCCCTATTTCTTACATAACTCAGTTTGTGTATTTATATCTGTATAATTTATGTGTTTATATCTGTACGGACTCACATCTTTTTCATTTAGTCAGTGGGTTATACTATGTTAGTAGTAGTGTTTATTTTGATACTCTAGTCATTCCTGATTTGACCTGTGGTGGTCCCTTCAAGCAGCCTCCTCTGTCCTATGTGTCCCCCCCCATCCCTCACTCTGCGTGGACTCAAGCACCCTGGCTGCTCCCCACCCCACCTCCACCTTGCTTGGACTCTGACACCCCCCTGCCAGGCCCATCCCTTGGGTAGATACTCTTCCTCACTTTAGTCCCTGGGTTTTTTTTTTATGCTTATCTTGGGGTCATTACACCATAGATATTTTTTTTTTTTTTTGAAGGTTCAGGGGAGAATTGGTATTGTTAAACTGAAAAAGCAATGAAGTTTGTTTAGAATTTGTAAGCTGGCTTGGGAGCATAGTGGCTGTGCCCCCAGGCACATTCTTACACACGTTATTCAAAGACGTAGGAGAAGTTTGATCATGTTAAACCCAGGTTTAAAAATGTCGTCATCACCTTTTCTGTCCACAGTGAGATGTTGATAAGATTTCTAAGGCCATCTAGAAGGGTGTCTTGTCAAGGAGAGCCTTGACTGAGGTTGTGGGACAGGAGGGCTTGCCGCTGGCTGGAGGCTGTCAGAGGACCCTACTGGCTGTTACCCTGTTGTCTGTGGACAAAAGCTGGGAGCCGGTTTCTCTTTATTATGTGGGCTCACCTCTCCTTCCCCCTCTCTTGTTAGTTCTGTCCTCTTCCATGCTGCATTCCCATTGACCCTGGGAGCCCTTCTCAGCTTTAGGACCAGATGCTCATTCATTACCACTTTTCTATTTTATTATAATTTGCCACTAAAAATAATCAACTACAATTCTTGGCTCTAAATTTAATTTGAAAAAGTTGTGCATAAAAAAAAAAGAAAAAGAAAAAGTTGTGCATAGATGCATGTTTTTAAAAAGGCAGCATTTTAGCGAAGCGGGGCTTGTAATGACCACTTACAGTTGCGCATCCCTGTTAAGCAAAGTATTTAACATTTTTATCATTTATGTTATAAATATATCTTCTCTCTCTATCCCTCCTTCAAACACACACACATACACATAGACATGCACATACACACACGGACCAGTGCGACAAAAGATATTTATCTGAGGCAGGAGTTGGGTAAATTTAGAAATTCAGACATGTCAATGATATAATATCCCAATCTATTGTCAGAACTTGCTAGAGCTGGAAAAATTCTTTTTTGTCCTCTTAAGTTTTAAGTAAGCACACCTACATTTAAAGAAATCTTGACCAGGGGCCCCTGGGTGGCTCAGTGGTTGAATGTCTGCCTTCGGCTCAGGTCATGATCCTGGGGTCCTGGGATCGAGTCCTGCATTGGGTTCCTGGCAGGGAACCCGCTTCTCCCTCTGCTTCTCTCTGTGTCTCTCATGAATAAATAAATAAAATCTTTTTTTAAAAAAAAAAAAAAGAAATCTTGCCCGTGTTCTTATTGTAGTATGTCATTCTTACCTTTGATGTGTGGTAGGTGTTTGGCTGTGTTGGACGGGGTCCCCCATTTTGAGGCTGGTGGGATGGATTTCATGGAAACACGTTCTGTTTCAACCTAATGGCCCCCTAAAAATCATAGAGTATTTGAATTCTCAAGACTGAGATTCTTAATCCTGATTCCTTTGGGAGTCCAAGCTTCCAAGATTTGATATGATTTGATTTGATTTTCTCCTTTTTTTTCCTTTTTTTCTTTTTTCTTCTCTCTCTCTTCTCTTCTCTTCTCTTTCTCCCTATTGTGCATCTTTCCTTCCATGGTGCTGTTTACCATTTCTCACACCTCTAGTACTAACTTAGAAAACCAGGCAATCACTCTAGAGTTTCTGAGGAAATTGAACAAAGGGCTTTTTCTTTGCTTTAGGATCAAATAGAGGATATGAATATAGCTGGAACTTTCGCAGCCAAATAGAGACCCAAACTCGAGTCCCACCAAGCAAATGTCTTCTCTTTCATTGCTTTTGATGAGCAGGAGCACGGGGTAGCATTTCATATGTGTTCACTATATCATTTGCTTTCTGCTTTATCTTACTCATTTATTGCCAGAGGGCTTTTGTCTTTGCTTTTTTTTTTTTTTTTTTAAAGGTCTTTCTTTGTTGTTTTAACAATTATAAGTCATTTTGATGCTAAGGATTTTGCAGGCAGTGCTGCTCTGTAGTCCAGATCTAAATCCGGAAGTTATTTAGCATTGACTGTGGGTACATTGCAGGACAGTTTTGCAAGATATTTGACATCTCAATTTCAGGTTGAATAACAATGGTTCTCTTCTCAGAGCCTAATATCCCACCTGGATAGCCCGGGGACAGGTCAACTACATTTGTCTAGTATACTTTGATTATCTCACCTACAGTATAATTCCTGGCTAAGTCCCCTTTTTATACTTCCCAATCTCAAGGGTGTTCTCATTTAATGGCCTTGTCTGTATCCCATAGCTAGGGGTTGCATAGTAAGAGGGTCTAGAGAAGCATAAGAAATTGAGCCCAGGGTTTTTATTGTACAGTTTTAAAATTCCACTGTATTAACCGAGCTCTTATAAATTGAGCCCAGAAGAAATAGGTCACTGGATTCCAGCCTTGGGCTCATGGTCTAGGTTCTTCCTGGCTGACTGGGAAGGATAATCATACCTGTGTCATAGACTTGATGGAATACCTTACCTTCTTCCTGGTCCTGAGCCCTGGGCACATCATATCTCATACGTAATGGCTGTGGCTTATACTCGTTTAACAAAAAGTGAGTGACCGCATCATGTAATCTCACTTTCTAGTTGAACTCTGCTCTAAAATTCACAACTCAGATCAATCCTTGTTGTCACTTCCATGCATACCTGGGAGTTGTCGACTCTTGAGTCACATTTTTGGTGCTGGATTTTCTGAGTCCATTTGGCAGCAAACACATTTTATTATTGCTTCCTCCTGCCGTGAGATATCAGGAATGTGTGCTTTAATCCCTCAAAACTGTGACCGTTTAAATCAGAATATTATAGAATTAGTATTTGGTGTATCTGTAGTTTAGTATATCTCTGTCTAGTATATCTGATTTGCTTTGTGCATTCCTGACAGGTTCTGGGTAATGTAACGGGTACTGCCATTGGCAATATTCTTTCCAAGATATTTAAATTTTTGTCTCTAGTTATCTTCAATCACCACTGGTTATATTTAGTAGATGAAGTTTCTGTCTTTAATTTTGGGTAACAATAATCTTTTCAAAAAGCTTGCAATAACATAAAAGAGCTGAAGACTTGGTATATTATTTTCTAAGGTTGTGGTCTTCTGAGTTGTCATTTCTCATCTTTACGATTTATCACTGACAGGGAACACTGGATGCCCCTTTTGACTATTCCATATGAAGGCTTCATGTGTTTTCAATGCAATCATCAAGGAATGAGATTTCATAAATTTATTTTTTATTTTTATTTTTGTTAAGATTTTATTTTATTTATTCATGAGAGATACAGAGGGAGAGAGAGACACACAGAGACACAGAGAAGCAGGCTCCATGCAGGGAGTCTGACATGGGACTCTATCCCAGGTCTCCAGGATCACACCCTGGGCTGAAGGTGGCGCTAAACCACTGAGCCACCTGGGCTTTCATAAATTTAGGCACTAATTCACAGATAATTTTTTCATACTTGCTTGGCGTTTATATTTTGAACATTTCTAATGATGGTGCAGGAAGCTAGAGATTATGATTACAATCAATATCTAGATATAATGAAAGATCCCCCACATTGACCATCTGTTGATCACTTCTGTGGCTCAGACAGTAGGTCATGTGGTTTCCAGTGGATTGTTCCATTTACTCTTAATATTTCCATTTTACAAAAAAGAAAATTTCCATTTTACCAATAAGGAGACTGAGTCTTCGCGGTGTGAACTTAACTCTCCACAACCATTTAGGTATTCAGTAGCAGAAGCAAAATTCCCACCTAAGTCTGTCTGGCTCTAAAGTTCATTCTTTGAGCATTAATCTCTTGGTCCTAGTCATCTGTGGTTTTTTTTGTTTGTTTGTTCGTTTTTAAGATTCTTTCATTTATTTGACAGAGAATGAGACAGAGAGAGGGCACACAAGCAAGCAGATTAGCAGGCAGAGGGAGAGGGAGAAACAGGCTCTCCACTGAGCAGAGAGCCCAACATGGGGCTCGATCTCACGACCCTGGGATCATGACCTGAGCTGAAGGCAGATGCATCACCAACAGAGCCAGCCAGGCGCCCCTTGGTCCCAGTCACTTAATGGCTAATGAAATGCAGTGAAGCTTGTGAGGGCTCTGGTCTGGGAACAGTCCCTATTTTGACTGATGCCATGGGGTGTCTTTCACAATTGCTCAAGACCCGTTTATTATCTGTTTCAGATTTCATTTTGAGATTAATAATTAACCCTTAAGGGCTTTTCCCATTGTGTCAAGTTCAAACAAAAGAAGCTGACAAACTCCCATTATAAATCGAACATACCTCACAAACAAACAGCACAAGCCCCAACAAGAAATAGCAGTCGACAGGTTTGGCGTTTGCTCCACCGAAGCCCAGGCCAGTGTCAGCAGTTAATTGTGTTCTCAGAAATGTCGTGAAGTGGGGGAAGTTGGTGGTGTGGATACAGGGCCAGGCTTACTCCGTGAAAACCAGGGCTGTGCCTCCCTTCATTCTGAGAAGCATGGAGCAGATTTATTTTTGATTGAGTCCCACAGGAGATGGTAGGGTGTTCTCGAGAATTAAGTAGGCCTAACATGTTACAAATGATTTTTGAGCAATTCATTGCTACGTCTTGAAGGTTTCTGGATGCACTGTGTTGTAAACAAAACAAGCCCACGATTAGAAATGTTGGCTTCTGGTTGTTGATGGTTTTTGTTTTAATTAGTGGGAAGAAACTGCTAGCTCCAAATCTCTATAAAATCACCTGTATAACTTGTATTCCTGTTCACCTACACCTCCTCCTCCAATAGATATTTCATGCAGAGCAATATATTTGTTTCTTTCTCTGACTCACTTATACCAGGCCTTATAAAAAAGGGCTTGGGGTGGGGGTACCCATAGCATTATCTCGTGATTTCTTTTAAAACACATACTCTAGTTATCCCATATACACGTGGACATATGTAAACCGCCCCCCCCCCCCAAAAAAAAACCCACATGAAACCTGGTGTGGATCTGACCTATGCCCAGTGAGTAAGAAGTCTAAGAGCCAAGGATGATGCCTGGTTAGTCATTATTATCTTTCTCATGGTCTGTTTTGTGGCTGATGGAGAGATTTGGATGAAGGAACTTAGAAAATTATGAGGGAAGACTACCCGATGAGGGTAGTGCTGGTGATGATATTGATACTTGGAGCTGCCAATTAAGTAAACACCTTGATGACTTGGCTCTTTATTGGGCAAGAAGTCTGAATCTATAGTAATAAAAATGAGCACATTTTTGTTAGATGGTTCCCCGCAATAAGAACCCACAAAACACTCAGGGTCCCACAAGCCAAATCAGGTTTTGTGATTAAGAAAGTTCGGGGAACACTTGGTTTAAAAAAGTGACATCCATTTCTTCACTACAGGAGCTAGAGCTTCCAGCTTTGACCATGGAATACGTTTTCCTAAGGACACTTCTGAACATTTCCTGTGTTTCTATAGTGTGTGTACAAATCTTGCAAGACAGTGTGGAGTTGAGAAATGAACACAGCACGTTTTGGGGGATGTAGACCTGGCTTCTGATCATGGTCAAGCTCTTGTTCCATCCTCTAGACAATAGATATGTCACTTACATTTAGAAATGTTTGCCTTTTTAAGGATTTAAGTGGCATTCCAATTATAGATTAGGATACCAAAATGGCCATCACCTTTTGGCCTTCTGAGTAATCATAACATTCAGCTTAAAAAGATCACAATAAACTGCCATCCTGTCCTATTGTGTATATTCTTATAATCTATACGCATTTTTCACCTTGCCCTGTGAAGAGCATATATTTCACTGTAAAGAGTATCTGTGACATGAACATCCTCTTGGCAAAAAGAATTGTATTAAATCACACCTTCATTTTTCATCTACTCTGAGCTCATTTTAAGTACTTAGTATTTGGGTCCTCCACTGCCCTTTTTGGTTCTTGTTTTAGTCCTCCCCCACCCCCCAAAGGATCTTTAAGGCTGTTTAAGGGGCCTGACACCTTCCCTGTCTTAGCATCCCTGTGAAATCTTGAGCCCGTTGAGGGGAGGTGCTCAGCACACACTGAAATGAAATTGGGTCGAGCTGAATTGAGGTTGAGCTCAGAAAGTAATAATTGGAGGAATTTTATTTTATTTTTTTAAGATGAGAAACGTCATGATCTTATTTACCTTTATGGAAAACTGAGCCGAGCTGGTACAGCACAGATGGCAGCCTGTTCCTGTGAGTGTGGGGACAGAGTGAGAGAAACAGAACAAAACAGGTGGCTGTAGAGCTGGCACCCTGGTGCCAACATTAGTTCAGGCCGCACACAGTCCCCACTTCCCTGTGCTCGTTCGAGCGAGGCATTGGTAGGACCAGAAGGCTGGTATTATTTTGATCATCAAGCTCTATTTAATGAATCCACTTCCCTCCTTCTTCTCGGGGATGCTATTTTGAATGGAAAATCACTATTGGAAAAGCAAATCCTACATTGATTATGGACAAAATACTTTCCCCCTCCCCCCCCCATTATATTCCCCCACCCCCAAGGGCTCCCTCTTCTGCTCCTCCTCCCCCTCATTATATCCCCTCACCCTCAAGGGCTCCCTCTTCTGCTCTCCCTCTCCCCATTATTTCCCCCCACCCCCAACAGCTCTCCTGTGAAGCCCACGTATTGGAAACACTTATTAGTTGCTGAATTTTACTGAGGGAGGGATATGAAGCTGTGGAGACATTAAATAATTTGCCCCAAGTTCTCAAGTTATAGCTCCAAGAGGAATATCCATTGCCTACCTACTGTGAATGTTCTTTGGTTTGGTCCTTGAAAACTCAAGCTTCCTACCCTATGGAAAGTCAGGATTAGGACCCTCAAACCAAATCTCTCAGCTTGTTTTCTCTCAAGGTGAATATTTTCAGAAGGGGGCATGCTTAGGGCTTGGGAAGGCTGTTGGTGACGCCTGAGCCTTCCGAGGGTTGGTTTGGTTTAAATGTGGACCTGTCAGTTCCAGCTAACTCTGGAGGAATTGCTTTCACAGCGTGATGCATTAGTCATGAGCAGGGCGTAGGAGGGTGTTGAACAATCATTCCGACCCTCCTCCCCATTCCTGGGCTTTCAAGCTCAGACTTCAAGCCCAGCTGCATTAGAATGGAGGACATGTTGGGGACACCCCCCCACCCCCAACCCTGCTGTGTGCTTGAAGTCTTGGCTCAGGGGTGGGAAAAGGTGGTGATTTCAGATCTAGAGCTGGTGTGGAAATGTCACCATGGGGAAGCTTGTGTACCCAGGACCTCCATAATTTGAGCATATGTGGTAGGGGGGTGAGGGGGGAAAGGATTAACAGTAGGAGCCGGTTGTATTTGTGTTTTCCAGTTTGCAAATGATATTGTTTCCATATTGAAGTAAAAGAGAGTCATAGCTCTTGATGATGTTGGCTACCAGGAGACATAAGCTCAGAGGGATGCAGTTATCTGGAAATATATGACAGGGGCCTCTGGCTTGCTCACTTGGTAGAAGCATGCAACTCTTGAGCTCGGGATTGTAAGTTCAATTCTTATGTTGGGTATAGAGATGACGTAAGAATAAAACCTTAAAAAAAATGTTCTTAGGGCAGCCCTGGTGGCTTAGTGGTTTAGCGCCGCCTTCAGCCCGGGGTGTGATCCTGGAGACCCAGGATTGAGTCCCATGTCAGGCTTCCTGCATGGAGTCTGCTTCTCCCTCTGCCTGTGTCTCTGCCTCTCTTTCTGTGTCTCTCATAAATAAATAAAATCTTAGAAAAAAATGTTCTTAGAAATATATGGCAAATACGACATCATGAAAGGAAGTGACCTCTTCGTGCCCTGGAGCTTGAGGCTACCAGGAGCACCCCTAGGAGATCTTCTTTTAGAGCTCAAATCCAATAGATCAGTCAAGAGCACCTGCTGGATAGATGGTTGTAAACATTTGTGGGGGAATAATTTTTATTCTTTCTGTTCCCTTGGCTGACATTGATGCCATTCCTAGGTGTTAGCAGAAAAGTCTGTTGGGCATGTGATGGTTAATTTTATATGTTAACTTGTCTAGGCTGTGGTGCCCAGTTGTTTGGTTAAACACCAGTTTAGATGTTACTACAAGGTAATTTTTAGATATGATTAGCATTTACGTCAGTAGGGATTGAATAAAGTGGATTATCCCCGATAATGTAGATGGGCTTCATCCAATCACGTGAAGTCCCTGTAAGAGAAGACTGAAGTCTTCTGGATGGAAAAAATTCTGCCTCCAGGTGCTTTTTGTACTCAAGGCAGCAGAATCATCTCTTCCCTGGGTCTCCACCCTGTTGGTCTGCCCTGAAGATTGTGACCTTGCCAACACCTACAACTGCATGAACCAGTTTCTTAAAATATTGGCCCATCCATTCATCCATCCATCCATCCATCATCCATTTGCATCCTGTTGGTTCCCCTTCTCTAGAGAACCCGGACTGACACAGAGCACATGTGCCATGGAACAACATGCCAAAAAGTAATAAGCTGTAATCCTTTCCCTCGAGGAACTGGTGATCTCCCTGAAGGGATGGATTAAGACTGGTGTTCCTATAACTGATAACTATGGGGATTCTGAGGAGAAAAGTGGTGAAGCAAGTCTTGGGAGACCAGAGCTTTGCACAGGTTTCCAATAAAACACTCCAACATAAAAACAGAATTAGCTTCCAGCCATTCTATGTACCATTTTATTTGGGTGGGGGAAAGATGGGTATTTCATCTTCAAAAATCATATACGTTTAAAATTTTATTCCATTATCAACCAACCTCCTGAGTAAATCTTTGAATATAAGTGACTCTTTAGAAAGATGCCCCTTTATCCCTAGGACTCTTCTCTTTGCTGGCCATGCCAGGACTGTTTGTTTGTTAGGTAGCAAAGCAGGGATTGAAGGGACTTCATTCTGGAAGGACGTTACATACATCTTGAATGTGTGCTAGTTCGGTTTTACAGTGATGAATGCACTGAGTGGGCAGCAGAGAGGGATATGAGTGATGGAGATTAAAGGCAAGGAGACCTAGATTTAAGGATAGAAATAGAAGGAGCTGGCTAGGGGCACCTGGGTGGCTCAGTGGTTGAACATCTGCCTTCGGCTCAGGGTGTGATCCCGGATCCTGGGATCAAGTCCTGCATCGGGCTCCCTGCAGGAAGCCTGCTTCTCCCTCTGCCTATGTCTCTGCCTCTCTCTGTATCTCTCATGAATAAAAAAATAAAAAAATCTTAAAAAAAAATTGAACTCTTAAATGAGAGCTCCTTTAGTTACCGGTGGTTTTCGGGATGGGAAGCTGGCCAGACAGAATGAGGATTTCTTCCAGAAGATGGAACCTTTTCCTCCCACCTAGGAAAACCAAAGTTTCATTCAAGAATATTTCAAAAATGATTTTTCTTTGTGTGTTATTGTTGTTGTTGTTATTGTTGTTGACCTTTTTTTCCTCCAGACTATATAACTGATATTTTTTGGCTCCTTACCCTGGCTGTGTTTGAGGTTCCCCACACCAAAAAAAAAAATAAATAAATAAATAAAAAATTAAAAAAAAATGCAGCCATGGTTGGAAACTTGTTTTTGCCTATTGCCTCTTGGCCAGTCACTGTATTGTCTTAGAGGGGTTGGAGATAAGTAGGTTGCAGAAATGAGTCCCTCCTCCCTATATCATTTTCTTTTTCTACATATGGCATCGTTTTAGTAAGCACTGGTAAAGGGGTATGGACTAAAGCCTTGATCGCAGAAAACACAATTTAATGCCCCCCAGTGAGAGCTAATCCTATCAGCAGATAACTTCAGCACAGCCCCAGGTTTCCAGCACATGTTCACAGGCCTGGTGATACGTTACCTTCCTGAAGATTCTTGGAGATTTTGACACTGCCGTGATGTTGCTTCATAAGAAGGCTAAGATGCAGGTAAAATTTAGACTCTGAAGATGGGAAACTGAGGAATTTGTGAAATAGGCTTAGAAAACAAACATTAGCAACAGATTTGGGATTGTTTTTGTTTTACCGTAATGACCTTTTTTCTGCTGCTGGAGAGTTCTCTTGCAACCTGCAGACCCCACCTGTCCACCATGTCCCTGGAAAAAACAGTAAGCCTGGACCAAGGTGGAATAAGATAAATAGAAGGGGGATGGAAGAAAGGGGGATAGGCACTCCAGGTGGTTTTGTTCGCACTGGGGTCATGTGGCCGGGGAAGGAGGCATTCCTTTGAGCTTTCCACATGCCATCTTTTCTTAGTTTCCGGGTCAGCTTTCTCTCTGTTCCAGCAATAGTCTTCAACGTCAGATGGATGTGCGAGATGCTCTCATTAGGGTAGGAGAAGGAAATTTCAGAATTTATATTTCTTTCTATTTTGCGCACCTAAATTTTTGTTTGGTTCACATAAATCACCTACAGCATCAACATACACAGAAGTTTTAAAATGTGCATAATTTATTTGAACAGTAGCTCATGTATGTAATTTGTACGTTAATTAAATGAGCGATGACACACACTCCTATTGTTTTAGATGGGCTGCTCCGAACTATTTTATTGAATGAGGATGCCCATAAAACCATTTGCACAGCAGTGCCCTGGACAGGAGTGTACTCATTAGTTCTTAGAAGGCAGGCCGGTGTCTGTTTTGCTTGCTTTGTGTGTGGTCTCATGGATATTATTTGGCAATGAATGTCAAGCTTTTTAAGCTAGTTGCCGTCATACAAGAAACAGATTTGCTTTGTGATTTTATGTATCGGTTTTTCTGCATGGGGACTTTGATGTATCACTGTTTCAGAGGCGTTCCCATGGTTTCCCAGGAACTGTCTTTATATGAAAGAGGCTGATTATCCTCTTTTGACTACAGGGAGTAGTCATAAAAAAGTCATTTGATTTTTTTTCTTCTTCTTCTACTTTTAAAAATCAAGTCTGCAACCACTTCGTGTGCTTTTTATTTCCCCCTCAGCTTTTAATTCAGTTGGGATGAATGTTGGTCGTTACTCAGCCAAAAACATCATGCACCAGTGTGTAAAGTAAGAATTGGTTGTTCCATCTTGCATTTCTGGGGCCAAGCTCCTTGGCACTTTTTGCCTTAATTGAATCATGTATTTACTGGAAAGAGAATCTCACAATGGTTACAGTTATGACACAGGTTTTAACTTAAGCAGGTTAAAGAAACATGGACTTCCTTTCAAGTATAAGGAGCACAGAAACTTCTAGACCAGCCTCTTAATTTAAAGAGATGGCGGATGGTCAGGATGATGGGATTGAGTTGAGTTCTGCCGTTTGCTTCCCATTTCACTCACTCGTGGAAGGGGAGGTGATGGTCCTCAAATGCTACATTTGAAGTAGTGTCTGGTGGGCTGCTTTATGCATCCCAGATGCATTTCCCTATGATCTGTACAGCTTTGGAGCACCAGCCTTGTAGTCAACAATCTTATTTAAATGATGAACCCAACCTCAGAGTGAGTCAGGAGCACAGTGGGTGTCCTGTGGACCTAGAGAATTTTGGGGGCTGAACTCAAATCTGAAATCTGATTTACATTTTAACTTTGGCACCAAACATGAGGCAGCATTTTATTTTTGTGTGAAATTATTGATGTTATTTAATCTATTTATTATTATAGCTATTGGCTTAGTCAATGGAAGGCATAGTTGAGATAATGTTTTCAACTTCTGGCCTCTCACAGGTCATCAGAGGCTGTGTGTATGTGAGTTTAAAGTTCTTCGATTATATGATATAATTGGCCAGTTTTTGTGTCTCCATAAATTCTTCTTGATCCAAGCTTTTTGGCAGGGTTCCTTTCTTCCTTTCTTCCTGCCTGCTTTCTTTCTTTCCTTTTCCCTCCCACCTAACCTACCTACCTATCTTTCCCCTCCTTCCCTCCCTTCCTTCCTGTCTGTGCTAATGTGTTCCAACCCTGGTTGCTCTGTGCCTGTGTGGAATGGACATCACTTTCTAGTAGGATCACTATGAATTCCCACCTCTTAAGGATAAAACTTTCAAATGGGTGCTCCGTATGATCTCACAATGGGAGAGATGTTATTGTCACCTTCTCTGTCAGTTATCAAACTAGAAACTTCAGAAACATCTCTCCCTTCTTTTTCTCCTTCCCTCCTCACTTCTGACAGGTAACTATGTGGCCACTGAGTCCTGGTGACTCTGCCTGCCTTTCTTATTACTTCAAGGTTCTCACTGGCCCTGTCTAGGCCACCTTATCTCCAGCCAATGACCACCTGATTGGTTTGTTGCAAGAAGCCTCCACTTCTTTTCCCTGCTAGCCAGAGTGGGCTGGGGAGAACATGTTTGATTGTATAACTCTGCTAATAAGTTCCTATCACATAGTCCATCACACATACTGTCTGATTCCTTGGTGTAGCATCCATAGCCCCAACCTGTCTTTTTAGCCTTACAATTTCCAGCTCCTTTCTATGCATCTACCTCTCTAACATTGGACTGATGCTTTTTCAGCCCTGGGAGCCTTTGCTTTCTTTCTGGAAAGTTCTCCCTTTTTTTTTTTTTTTTTTTTTTTTTTTTTTTTTGCATACTCCCTCCTGTTACTGTTTATTTCCTCCTATCCTCACAAACTAAGCCAATCATATTAGCCCATTAGGACCAAATGACAGCTTCTTCTGGCAGAATTAGCCTATTTCTTCTCCTCTTCCTCCTTCATCTTTTTAAAGATTTTTATTTATTTATTCACGAGAGACACAGAGAGAGAGGCAGACATAGGCAGAGGGAGAAGCAGGCTCCCTGTGTGGAGCCTGATGTGAGACTCGATCCCAGGACCCCGGGATCATGACCTGAGCCTAAGGCAGATGCTCAACCACTGAGCCACCCAGGTGCCCCAGGTGCCCCTCGCCTATTTCTTTTTATCATTCATTACTGACAATGCCAGATGAGCCTTTATAGCCCTGTCTCTGATTGGATAGGTGATCATCATTTACTCAGACTTGGAGCATCATAAGGAAAATGGTCTCTTTCCTTATCCTGGACATACAGTAGGTGATCAATAAATGTTGGTTGAGTTAACTAAGAAAGAAACTAAGAAAGAAAATGGCCCCAGTGAAACCACCCTACAGTATTGTGACTGTAAGGTACATTTAATTTCAGAGATGTTCAAAGTGAAAAATGTGTTTCTTAGAATCAGTGAAATAAGGAACCATGTTTTACCTGCTGGAGCTTGTAGTCTTAATTTTATAACTGCAAGAGAGTTGGAAATGATTTGCAAATAAAAAATTGAGGTCATTTTAAAAGGCCTTTTTTTACTTTCAAATGACAGAGTAAAGAAGCATTTTGGGCTGCGTGTCCTGGGACTACCTTGGGATGCTAGGCCTGTGAAACCTTTTCCTGTCACTCTTTCATGAGTAAGCACTAGTTTCTCCCATTTTTATTTTATTTATTTTTCCCCTGTTTTTATTTTTATCTATTTATTTTTAATTATTTATTTATTTGAGAGAGAGGGAGAGTGAGTCGAGAGGGGGAGAGGGAGAGAAGAGGAGAGAAAGAGACTCCCAGCTGAGCAAGGAGCCCTCTCAGGGCTCATTCTCACCACCCTGAGATCCTGACCTGAGCCAAAACCAAGAGTTGGACACTCAACTGACTGAGCCACCAGATACCAAAACTAGTTTCTTCCTTTCTAGAAGGTGGGAACTTACAGGTAAAGAATCTACCCCATTTTGAAAATCCTTGGGAGGAATTCCTTTAAAATTTTGTTACAAATCATCTTATTTGACACTGAAGTAGAAGACCTTTTGCTGCACTAAAATGTTTTCCTTAGTCTTTGATTAAAATTCTCTGTTACCACCTAAACACGTATCAGGATTAGTGTTCCTAATATCCCCTTACCAGTGGCTTTGCACAGGACCCATTATAGTGTCACTTTTTATGTAGGGCAGCTGTGTTTCCCGCTATCATACTTGCTCATTGAGTTTTGATTACTGAATTATGTTGTTAATCTAATATTCACACACACACTTAAGATTTTTAGTTTCTCTTCCTTCCTCTCCATCCTTTCGTATCTGATTTACCAAAATCTCTTTACCTGTTTTCTCTTAGAGAATTTCGCCATCTCATACATGCCTTCTACTGACATGAATACTGCCAGCAGCAGAAACAGAACCAAAGAACAGGTATCAGCTGGAGGGAGTGATTCTTTCTGATGGGTCCTTTAGGCTCGAGCATGAGGAGTGTGTATTTGGGGTCTCTAGCCTGGTAACCTCTCCAGAGGGGTTTGTGGTCCTTTCTCCCTCCTCTGTGTCAAAGGCAGTCTCAGCCCCTGTTGCCGGCAGGCATAGTTGCCACACCTCACCCAGGGAGCTCTTCCCTGACTCACGGAGTGGCCCTCCCATTCTCTGTGGGAGAGGCAGCTCTGGGTGAGGAAACTATTGTACCTGTAATAGTGGCCAACAGAACCAAATCTCCAGGGTGACCACATCTTACTCTGCTTTCTGATGAAGAAGGGGAGACCCCTTGACAGCTCGATTACATTTCAGGTTGAAGACTTCCCTCCTGGCTGCTCATTGAGAGAACAGGTGAAGGGAGAAGCCAGGTTGTAGGCATTGGAAAGCATCATGGAAATGGCAGGTTGCTGTTTAATACCGCTCAGTCCCCTGGGAGGGCCTGGAGAAAATCTTGGAGGTGGACAGCAGCTGCTGAGTCTGACACTCCCTGCCCTTCTGCTCAGCTGCTCACTCAAGGCCCTGTCCTTCAGAATGGAGACTCCCTGGTCTCCAGTCTCCACACTATAAACAGCAGGTATGGTGGAAAGCCAGAAAGAACCAGAACCAAATTCCTCCTCTGGAGCTGTAATCTTTGATTGTGAAAGAGGAGCTGCCCTAACCCATCACTCATCTGCCCCAGTGGTTTGGGATCCGAAGCTTCTTCCTGTGTCTGGGAAGGCTTCTATAGCTGGTATGGGAGTAGGAGACAAGTCGGCCTGAAAACAGGAACCTGGGTGACTTCATTTTGGAAAAGACGCTGTTTGAAATCTCTTCTTACTAAGGCATTGATGTGTTTTGGGGAAGATAATCCTGGGGTGCAGTTTAAGGATTGTACACTCTGGTATGTCACATGGGAGGTATGGAAGCTCTTTCAATGGCATACTGTCCTCTCCCACTGTCCTCTCATGGGCAGCTGGTTCTCTCCCTGGGAACACCCCATGAAGATAAGCCACAATGTGGTATAATGCTGAAGGGCAGATTTCAGCATTAGTAGTTAACCATGGTCAGCTCCACTTCCATTTTCTTTGGGAATCCAATGTCCCATTCACTCCTGCAGTGACATGGGTGGGCTTCATTTTTGACATGACTCAAACTTCAAATGGAGAATTTAGGAGCTAGGAGCCCAGAGCTGAGTGGGCTGTCAACATCACAGGGTCACTTCTCTCGGAGTGTTGGGTGGAGTTCTCAAGTGTTCAGTAGCTTCATGGCTTCTTAGTGGGAATGAGGCTACTTAGACTTTTGAGAAATTATGTGGTTCTCGTGGTCTGTCCTGAAAAAGCTATTAAATTGATTTCAGTAAGCTGGGCCTCATGTGAGCTTTTGTTGGGCCAGGCTTGGGGGGGTGTTTGGGAGATTTGATGGCCAGCTGTGTAACGTAGCCCTCTGGGACTGGCAATTTCCAAACTCCCTTGGACGGAGCTGGGAGGGAGCTTTGTAGTGCAATGTTGGAGTTGTATGCATTGGCAGTTGCCAGTGTCCAACTGTAGCTGCAAGACAATAAACACCAAGAACCGAGGGAAACTTAGAAGAATATTTTGGCCTAAAGCCACTGACGCCCTGCCAGAGAGATAGTAAGCATTCCATAAATGGTAGATTGCGCTGAGTCGGGGTAGAACATGTTACTTCACTTTGAAACACACTGACTTTACTCCGATGAAATATGGTAATTCGGTCTGTCCCAGCCGAACCTGTTGGTTAAGTATTGCCAAAGATTCACTGTTCTAAAATTAAAGTTATTATTTTAGTAGAGATTTCTTGACTTATAGCTGGCTTGAAAATACTGATTCTATGAACATGTTTCCTCAGTTACCTTGAGATACATTTGGATCTACTAGGAAGTAGCGTTGCTCAAAACAAGTACAGTGCTTGAACATGGGAACTTCCAGGGATTTTGTTCAGCTGAGTTGGGTGTCTGCTTTCACCTGTCTCAAAACATGGTTGGGCTAATGCCATGTTATCCATGCTTTAGGGAGTAGGAATTTGGAGTTCCTATCATAGCTTGTTCATCTGTGCTAAGGATCCTGGTCCTACCTTGCGTGGTCATGTGGTTGGTTCTCCTGGGAGGGAAGGTATAGTACCTCCTCTTTGTGCTATAGTCTCAGTTTTCATACAAGGTGGACAAGCTCACCCCTGGTGGAACCCTCCCCTCATGCCAGATGGGGTTGGCCATCTGGTAGCATGACCCAGCTATACCTGGGCACAAGCCTTAAGCTTACCACCCTCAGGACTCTGTGGAAAGCAAGAAGTGATTAAGGGGAATTTCCTGGAAGGTTATGCAGCCTTTCTACTCTTCAGCAGTATCCTACTTCTTCAGAACTTCTGTTACCGACTTGTGATTTTCTTTTTAAATCAATTATCAAGAACAAACATCCATATGAAATGTGTCACTGAGCCCATGTGGAAGGATATGGTCCAGAACATTGCTTATCATATCACAGTGGCCTCAGAGGACCACAGGGCAAATTTCTATCTGATCTTAGCACCAAGAATATTCATCCTTCCTCTGAGCAGTTGATTTGGAATTGTGAATTTTACCACTGCCATGTTTTCCCAATTGAGTTGGCTATTACAATGCTTACTGTAAATGGCACTAGCTGTGTAGTTTGATAGGGTGTGCATGGTTACCTTATTTTCTCTCTATCACCCTTTGGGTTTCTTTTGAGTTTTGGAGGATAGTAATTTCTTCTATTTTAGATTACATATATATATCTTAAAATATTTTATTTATTTATTCATGAAAGACACAGAGAGAGGCAGAGACATAGGCAGAGGGAGAAGCTGGCTCCAGGCAGGGAGCCTGATGTGGGACTCGATCCTGAGTCCATGGGATCATGCCCTGAGCCAGGGGCAGGTGCTCAACCGTTGAGCCACCCAGGTGTCCCAGATAATATATCTTTTTAAAAGAGATTTCATTCATTTATTTATTTTAGAGAGTAAGTGTGCACACATGAGCAGGGGGAGGGGCAAAGAAGGAGGTAGGGAGAAGGAGAATCTCAAGCAGACCCTGTGTTGAGCATGGAGACTGATGTGGGGTTTAGTCTCATGACTTTGAGATTATGACCTGAGCCAAAGCCAAGAGTTAGATACTCAACTGATTGAGCCACCCAGGTGCCCTTGGATTATGTATTTTTGAAAGTCACTCACTACTGAGTCCTTTGTTGAATAGAGTAATAGTTAAAAAATTAGTAAAGAAGAGCAGTGAATTTTCTTTAGTATCTGAACTATGTAAAATTTTTCAATGCCCAAGATCCATCCATTTATCTATCCATCCATCTATTTACCCATGCATCTATCTGATACTGAGTTTTAGATTAAGAATGAATACTAAAAACTAATTTTTTTTGGTGCTTGTTATGTATGAAATAAATATTCCGGAATTTGGCTTGTTCAGGATTTTGATTCAAGACCTCTAACAGCCCCCATCCCTCTGCTCCTCACTTTTAAGATTCAAGGTAAGGGGAAACTTCCTGATTCTCATTAATTCACTAATTATGAAGCAGTTTGGGGCACTTAAGTCATGAACAGAGAGTTAATTAACATACTTCTGTAGCATTATATGGTTTGTATAATGTTTCGGGTTGATTCTCTGTCTTTGCACCATCTTTTCAGGTAGTTTGGTAGTGGAGATAATCTTATATCTTCATTTTTCCTGTTGAGTTTCACAACAGATAATTTAGTCGCCCAAGGTCACATAAGTCATAGAGCCTGGTACACGAGCTTGAGTATTTTGAGACCAAGTACAATACCCCTTTCTCTAAATTACTTTGGTTTCTAGAACTGGCGAGGACTTCAAATGACAGGATGCTTCTTATGAGGTTTTATTTTAAGAATTTATTTATTTATTCATGAGAGACATAGGCAGAGGGAGAAGCAGACTCCCTGCAGGGAGCCCGATACAGGACTGGATCCCAGGACCCCAGGATAACGCCCTGAGCCAAAGGCAGATGCTCAACCACTGAGCCACCCAGGTACCCTTGCCCCACAACAAACATGAGGTGATTCGTATCATCCAACTTCTAACACAGACCCAGATTCAGTGAGTTAGGCATGATGTTTTAAGGAAGCCCATATAACAGTCACCTTCTACAGTGTATTTTTTTTTCAGTTTATGAATATTAAGTAATTGTAGAATCATAGCTAATGTTTATTGCAAACCGACCAAGGGGTAGGCCCTCAGCTCGTGACGTAACATAGATGATCTTATTTAATGATCCTAATAACCAGTGGTTTAGGAACTATTCTGTTTGTAGAGGGCTGATATCTAGAGTTTGCCCCAAACCACCCTGCAAGTAGATGGTGAGGCCAACACTTGACCTGATGCATGCAATAGAGCTGAGGCTCAGACCTCCAACACTGAACTTGGTGCATCGCTGCCTTCCGTTGAAACTGGAATTCTTTGCAGTTCTCGAAGAAAACTCAAGAGTACTAATCGTTCTCAGGGTGCCATGGTGTCTACAGGCCAGGGTGGAGCTAGGCCACTACAGGCAAAATGAGCACTTCTTGGCACATCACAACCATAGCATATCTGCCAACTGCAAAAGAACCTATACGAGGCTCTTCATTGGGCCATATCACGGGTCGTTTCCGCAGCCTGGGCCATAGGGACAATTTTTTCCCCACCAAGACCTGACAAAAGTTCGACCCAGTGCAACTCAAGATTTGTTTTCCTGCATGTTTTATGAATAATGCCCTGTAACTCTTACCTTCTTCCCCACGTCGTTCTTCTACTCAGGCATTAGAAAGATACAGATAGAGAAAAATTTTAGTTCTGGTAGATTGAATATGTACTTTTTCTGAAGTAGAAGAAAATGCATTATCAGCTTCTGTGGCGCAGGTGGAAGGGCAGCCGCCCGCAGGCCCCCATTTGCCAGCAAGAATCCCGCCTTGCAAATTATTGGCAGCTGGCACCGTAATGAGTCCATTTCAATATAAATGGGCTGTTGCTTATTAATTTCTGCCAGTTCCTAGGCAATTCAGGAACTGCTTTGAAAATTTGAAAATTTACAGAGGACGGCTTCAGGAGGATGCCTAGGAAAAGAGAGAGAACAAGCTAGCAATGGGGGAATTATGGAAAGGGCACGCATTGTAGGGTAATAATGGGGTATTGCTGGGGACTTGGGCTCCCTTCCTGGCAAGCGTTGAGTCACCCACTTCAGGTTAAATAGCACATTTTCCGAGATAAGGAAGAGCTGCAACTTGGCTGATTGTTCTGTCCTCTGTGGAAGCGTGCATTTATTTACTTCCCCCCTCTGGGTGGCTGCCTTCCACGGAGTAGGGAGTTTTCTCCCTCCGTGTTCCTGCTCAAAGTGTTTGGCACCTCGGGTTCTCGCCTTGCCGGGAGCAGCAGCTGGCAGCCCCCCAAGAGGGATGACCAGGAGGAGGGTGATAAGGTGCAGCCACCCCAAGGAGCCCTTGGACTCTAGGATTTGCAATTTCATCTCAGAAGGCAGGCTTTTTTTCTCCCCCTTAAAAAAAAAAAAATCATTCATACTCCTTGATCACGGGGCTGCCCTTGTCAGTTTATCTCCTGTGTTAAATAACAGTTGAGATATTTCACTAAAGTCTTTTCTGTACATATTTTTCATGAGTGGCCCCTGTGCTGGCCAGCTGTAAACGTGTCCACGGTGAGGTCTGTGTCCTTGGTCTTTTGTTTTACTGCCTTTTGACATTTTCTTCAACTTTTGTCATCAACGTAGCTCCGCTTTGATAGTAACTGAGATTTCCCTGTTTCCTTTTATTTATTATCTCTGTTCCTTGAGGCCTTTGGAAGATGGAAGAGGGAGCCGTGGAAATCATTCCTTGGGAACTTGCTTCTGTTATCTAATACTTTTCTCCATAGAAATAGGGGAGAATGATAACTTTGTTTATAGGGCTATTTCTTTCTTTCCTTTTTTTCCCTTTTTTTTCTTTCTTTCTTTAAAATTTTATTTATTCATTCATGAGAGACACACAGAGAGAGGCAGAGACACAGGCAGAGGGAGAAGCAGGTGCCCTGTGGGGAGCCCAACATGGGACTCGATCCCAGGACCCCAAGGTCACAACCTGAGCAGAAGGCAGATGCTGAACCACTGAGCCACCCAGGAGCCCCTTAGGGCTGTTTCTTACCATAAATATAGTTACACTTATGCTTATTTATATGTCTGATGATGCCTGGTCTTCATACCTGTTGCTCACTGTTGCACCATTTGATTCCGGCGGGTGGTATCACACACAGAACGGATGTTGGAGAATGGAGGAGAGTGAGCTCCATCGAAAAGGCCCATCTTCTGTGTTCTGGCTGACCAATTCCTTTCCCTTTTCCGTCCTCTGCAGGTTTTTGGCACATCCTCGTAGACTCCGATGACACCACGATGGCCTCCCCGAGGGGCAGGTGCTGACTGATTCCTCTACCCGGTCCCTGCCGCTGTTCATCCGGACACCATTTCCAATCTCAGTATCTAAATGCCACAGTGCTCTTCGGGCAAGTTGGGCTGGGAACCACTGTTGCCTTGTAAGGTAGGTTTGTATATGTATTTTTTTTTAAGAGTTTATTTATTTATTAATGAGAGACACACAGAGAGAGGCAGAGACACAGGCAGAGGGAGAAGCAGGCTCCCCATGGGGGGCCTGATGCAGGACTCGATCCCAGGACCCCGGCTCCACAACCTGAGCCAAAGACAGATGCTCAACCACTGAGCCACCCAGGTGCCCCTGTATATGTATTTTTGATCCTATCTGCGTCTGCATGAATTCCTGGAAATACTCCCAAAGTGGTGGGACAGATACATTTTCACGTCATTGGAATTGCCTTGTTGCATGTAGCTCGTGGGAAAAAGAATTTGGAACCACTTCTTTGGATTAGGGTTACACCCATCTAAGAATTCAAAAGCATTAGCATTAAACCTTAAGAAAAAAAAGAAAGAAAGAAAGAAAGAAAAAGCCAGTACCTATGAAATCTCCCCCCCTCCCTGTGAATTGCCCTCAGGGTCTTTTAAATTTATCCCTGAGTTCACCATCTTTAGATTGGATTATGTTTGAAAACGACAAACCTAGCTGTAAAATCTTCACTTCAAAACAATGATAGATTTTGTTTCTGGTTTGGATAATCTTTAAAAAGCAAAATAAATACAGTCAAAATAATCATCTTTCTAAATCAAAGATCATCTTTTATTTGTTGCAAAACTTTCCTGTTTAGTCTCTTGTGTGAAGGGTGTTTGCGTGTGACTTGGCAAAACACTTTTCATGGGTTTGTGAAGATTTAGCAAAAACTTTCAGAACTTTGTCTCAGTTTAATCTTAGCTCCCCCCCCCACCCCCTACCCCACCCCTGTCTTCAAGCTCAGCCTCCAGTAGAGAAAAAACAGGCTTGAAACCAAGACCTCCCACTAGAAGCTAATTTTAAATTTGCAATCTGTTGTCTTGTGATTTTCGCTTCAAATTTAACTTTGAAATAAATACATTTCATCCTTTCTCCTGCAAATTTGGAGGTCTGTTTTCAAGTCATAGAAGGGTGATCATTATGTTTATTTTAATAAGTTTTTAAATACCTCAGGGGAGTGCAAAATTATATTATTAATAATTATCATTTATATGCATCATTAACTGCCTTGTGCTTGGGTTTCACAATGTCCTTACCGATGACTGAGAAACCTTGCTTTAGTAGTTCCCTTTTGACTTGAATATGATATGAATTGGGTCATCTTGGGCCTGCTAATGAGCTCTAATGTTTTATATATTTGAAGAATGCTTGTTAAGAGATGGTCTACGTGATGATCACTCCCATCGAGGAGAGCTGTGTTAAGGTGTTAGTATATTTAGGTGACCAAGACAGGGATGTGTAAAGCATGGTCCCTGCCACTGAGCAATTATAAAAAGATGGGGAGGGGGTCCATACAAAGCAAGACAAGTGTGTCAGTGTACAAATAACCGTGCTGCAGACACCATGTGAAGAGGTCAAGCAAAGTGCTGTTGGAATATAGAGAAAGCGTGATTATATCCAAGCTAGATAGTATTTTCTTTACCTTAGGTAATTTTTCCCAGCCATCTGTTTTGAGTTTGGGTTTGGTGTCGTTTGTTGTAGCTGTCAGCATAGTGCCCACATCCTCACTCTCTTCAATTATCCAAAAAACCCAGGGACTTCAAACATGTTAACATGTTTTATTTATTTTTCTTTCCTTAAAATGAATTACAGGTTTAGTGCAGAAACTTTTGAAAATACAAAAAAAAAAAAAAGTATAATTTTTTGAGAATTGAAATTACCCACAATCACTCTATTCAGAATAGTTGCCTTTAAAATTATTATACAGGTCTGGCGTGTGTGTGTGTGTGTGTGTGTGTGTGTGTGTGTGTGTGTGTGTATGAGAGAGAGAGAGAGAAAGTGACATTAATATTCTAATATTCTTTTTTTTAAGACTTTATTTATTCCTGAGACACAGAGAGAGAGAGACAGAGACAGAGACAGAGAGAGAGGCAGAGACACAGGCAGAGGGAGAAGCAGGCTCCATGCAGGGAGCTCGACATGGGACTCGATCCCTGGTCTGCAGGATCAGGCCCTGGGCTGAAGGCAGCGCTAAACCGCTGAGCCACCCAAGCTGCCCAACATTAATATTCTTAAAGGAAAATTTTAACCTGCTCAAAACCATTTTCTTGGATGTGCATCTCAAATGTAAATTTTTACTTCTGAGGATAAGAAGAGTTTTGCTCCAGTGATGTTTGACCCTACAAGAGAATTACTTTTTTTGTTGTTGTTGTTAGAATTATCTTTTTTGATTATTTACTTCTGACCAGGGCAAGCCTTGGCAGGCTGACCCATAGGGCTGGGCTTTGATTTCATCTAGCCTTCCCATTCTTCGGGGAAGGGGTGGGTCACTCTGCTGTCTATTTGGGGTACTGCTTGAAGTGTTGGTCTCATCTAGGGAATTTGACATCCTGTACCATAGAAATATTATTACAGGCTCCTTAGGTGTCAAAGTAATGAGATTATTTCCAGTTATCCTTTCGTATCTTCTTTCTCTCCCTTTTCCCCCTCCTGAACAGTCTGAAGTTACAGTAGTATTTTTCCTTACTGCTCTCTGCCCAGAGACCTTTGGCTGTGGGGTGATTTTCTATTAACTGGAATGTTTCCTCATGCAAAATAGAGAAGACGTAACATTAGTGTGATTAGAATCGCAACTTGCGTGATATATCTTGGAACACACAAGTTTTACCTTTCTTTTTTATTTGTGTTCTGTTTCTCTACTCATATATAATAATTGACATTTATAATGATTTTGCATAGACATTACATGCAGTTAAGTTTTTCATTTATTTCAAGATGTTTACCTTTACTCAGCATAGTTATAATAGCTGCTTTATTTTATTTTAGTTTTTGAAGAGGAAATTTCCAAAGAAAAACATTTATCTATCTATCTATCTATCTATCTATCTATCTATCTATCTATCTATCTATTTATGAGAGAGAAAGAGAAAGAGTGCATGTGCCCATGCTCAAGCAGTAGGGAAGGGGCAGAGGGAGAGAGAGAGAAGGGAGAGAGAATCTTAAGCAGGCTCCATGCTCAGTGTGGAGCTGAACGCAGGGACCATCCCATAACCCTGAAATAAATGACCTGAGCCAAAAATCATGTCAGGTGTTTAACCGACTGAGCCACCCCGCCACCCAAAGAAAAACATTTTAATACAGAAGATTTTTTCCCCCTTCATTGATGAATTTGGGTGTGTTTTGCATACATCTCCTATCATACTGAGTCCCAGAACACACTGGACTGCAGTTTCAACCATGTAATAGCTGCTTTAAAAGTCTTTGAGGGGCACGTGGGAGGCTCAATGTTGAGCATCTGCCTTCAGCTCAGGTCATGATCCCGGGGTCCTGGGATTGAGTCCCACATCTATGCCTGCCTATGTCTCTGCCTCTCTCTCTGTATCTCTTGTGAATAAATAAATAAAATATTAAAAAAAATAAAAAGTCCTTGCTCGATATTCCTTCCAACATCTGGGTCCCTTTAGGACTGATATTGAGAGATTGTCTTTTCTCTTGAGAACTGCTTAGAATTTCTTGGTTCTTTAGAATACATTGTGGGCATGTTAAGTATTATATTGGGACACACTAGGTCCTGTTAAAGTCATCTGGAAAACGTTGGGTTTCCTTTTTTGCTGTTTTAGCCCGTAGTCAACTCGGCTAGGTTCAGATTACCAGTTTGGTTTCCCCTTTGGTGGGTGGTGGCTCCACGGTCAGTTCAGTTTCACAGAGTCTTTGCTATGCATCTTTGGATTTGTCTCACACACGTGCCACTTGGCTATTAGCCTGGGAGGTGGACTGTGGTTTTTATAATAATTCAGTTCTCAAAGCCTCTGCCTTTGGGTCAGTCTGAGCCATGTGCATCTGAGGGGTAAGCCTGGGAGTTCTGTCGATATATGCACAGCATTAGTGGATTTGCTTTGCCACTTCTCTTCCTGTGGGATCCCCCTCACTCTTTGGGTTTCTTGGTTCTTTGGCCAGAACAACAGGGTGTGTCTTGGGAATTTTTGCTTGCCTGTGTCAGAGGTTTACTGGGTGCGCACCTTCCGTGGTAAGTCTGGAGAGAAAACCTAGGAAACTCATTCTTGTATGAGTGGCTTCCTCAGGTTTTGACTGACTCCACTACTCACATGCTTATGCTTACACTTTGGAGTCTTTGGGTAGTTGCTTTTTTCTTTGGTCCCAAGTTTTTAGTCTTTATCAGCGAGGGAAAGGTCAGTCCTAGGGCCTTATTCCATCTTGGCTGGCATTAGCTGTTGGCAATTCAGTTCTGTTCATACTTTATTAAGACAGAAGCGCTGTCCCCAGTTAATCAACTCTACTTCTTTGTTTAACCTCCCTCTGGGCCACTGGTCTGTGTGTGCTTTGTATTTCCTGATAATAGATGCTAGATAATGCTCGGTGCATGCTTATTTTTTTTTAAAGATTTATTTTTATATTAGAGAGCATTGTGCGCACACAAATGGGGGGAGGGGGAGAGGGAGAGAGAGAGAGAGAATCACTCAGCAGGGAATCTGATGTGGGGCTTGATCCCATAACTCTGAGATCATGACCTGGGCTGAAATCAAGAGTGGGCCACTGAGCCACTCAGGCACCCCAATGCATGCTCATTTTTTTTATTGCCTAATTTGTTGAAACTATATTAGAATGTTTTAGAGCTTTCAACTGTAAAAGCAGATTTTAAAACGTTTCATTCTGAAGAACTCTCATTATTATTTCATTTCATTTCATTTCATTTCATTTCATTTCATTTCATTTCATTTCATTTCATTTCGGGAGAGAGAACATAGGGATGCACGGTTGACGGGGAGAGAGAGCATCTCAGGCAGGCTCCACGCCCAGTGAGGAGCTCAACATGGGGCTCAGTCTCACCACCCTGAGATCATGGCCCAAGTCGAAATCAAGAGTCAGACACTGAACCCGACTGAGCCACCCAGGCGCCCCCGAAGAACTCTCACTTTTAAACAAAAATTTTACTTAACCAGAAGATTTCAGTTAGTTATGGTTTTGTCTTTCAAATTTTGAAATAATTACAGTTTCACAAGAAATTGTACAGAGGAAGTATACCCTTTACCTAATTTCCCCTAATGGTTGCCTCTTAAGTAATTATAGTTAGCTATCAAAGCCAGGAATTTGACATTTTCTTATATGTATAAAAACATTTTTTGTATATGTATAGTTAAAATTTTGGCAGGCTAATAAATCGAAAAAAAATCAGTCCTTGAGAAATGACCACTTACCTGATGAATGCATGAACCTAATGGTGGTACCTACTGATAAAGTTCCTTAGGATACCTTTACACTTCCTCACTGAGTATTTAATGTGGTGGATTTAAAGGAATTTACAGTGATTACCTGAAAAGTTTAATGGATCATTTTAAGAGAAAGATTGTGGTGTTGGAAAAAATCACATTCCCTCTAGTGTCCTTGAGCTCTGGCTTTGAAAATCTTGATTTTCTGACCCTATACTACTGTCAGAAGATCCCCTGCCCATTGCATTGTGTCACCCTGTCTCCCTTGCTTCCATTTTGTCTGAGTCATCTGAGGCTGATTGTGTCTGTGCTTTTTACCTAGACCTTGGGGAGGGGCACCCTCCCAGCTCTGAATTCTTCCCTAACCTCTGCAGGAACAGCTCCCCCAAAAATGGAGGGCAGGAATTAAGGGAAATGAGGCTAGGCCTTCATTCTTTGGCTAGGTAATAGGAGATGGGGAGCACAGTGGAGCAGGGTTGAGGGTCTGGGATGAGGCATATGCACAGATTTTCAGGTGGGAGGGACCTGGGGAGCGATGGGAAAGTTGGGAGACCAGCGAGTCCTCGAGGCACCAAATGGAAGAGGCTGGCCTGTATAAGTCTGATGTGTTTTTTCTGTAGTCCACATTGTGGTACTGTTCCCTAACCTGCATCGTGGTAACATTCTCATCCACATTTTATTGGAATTGTATGCATTTCTGCATTTTAGATGAAAGTTGATTTTATCATTCATTCATTCATTCACTTATTCATTCATTCATTCATTCAGTATTTTTCCACTGAACACCTTTTACCTTTCAGGCAGTGTTCTGGGCACAGAGCATACAGCAATAAATAAGACAAGCAAAACTTTTTAGGCCTTCTGAAGCTTAGGTTCCATGGGGAAGGCTAGAGAATAAAAAGTTACGTAGGTGAAATAAGTTGTCTGTTGCAGGGGTGATACATGCTAAGGAAGAAAAGAAAAATGAGGAGGAGGGGGTAAGGATTGAGCTCTGCAGGGAGCGGCTGTTATTTTTGGGGAGAGATGCCAGGAAAGGTCACCCTGAGAAGGCGATATTTGAGTCCACATCAGAACGAACTGAAACGTGAGTGAGGGTATTTGTGAAGGAGGGTTGCAGGCAGCAAGAAGAGCATGGGCAAAGGCCCTGGGGCAGGCTAGGGTAGCCAGAACTTAGACCTATGAGAAGAAAGTATGAGAAGTCAGACTGGATGTAAAAATACTGAGGGTTGTTCTTGTGATAAAATCTTGCTCCCTGTACCTCCTGCTCTAATACCACTCCTGCTGAGTGTTCCCCGAAGGTGCAAGTTATTGGGAACACTACCATGCTACATAAGGAAGTGATGGTTGTTGTTGTTTTTTTTTTTTTTAAGATTTTATTTATTTATTCACGAGAGAGAGAGAGAGAGAGAGAGGCAGAGACACAGGTAGAGGGAGAAGCAGGCTCCATGCAGGGAGCCCGACGTGGGACTCGATCCCAGGTCTCCAGGATCATGCCCTGGGCCGAAGGCAGGCGCTAAATCTCTGAGCCACCCAGGGATCCCCGAAAGTGATGGTTTTAATGAGTTTAAAACTGTGGCGGTTTCTGGCTTGCGATTGAGTGTTCTTCTCCTAATGCTCTTCTTTTTCATTTCTATCCTGGTTTTTGCATTTTAGCGTGACCTTAATCTTTCTTCCCTTACCTAGCAACAGTGTGATGATCGTGTCAATGGGGTCCTACTGGTCACCCGCCTTTTGTTTTTGCTATTGAAACGCCTGAACATTTACTGACTCCTTGTCTGGAGGAGAGCACTTCCAGCCTCTGTAGGGGCTACCAAAGAACTGAAAGCTGCTTTCTGCTCCAAAGCAGCTTCCTGACTCACAGGAACAGAGCAGGTGCGAATGTAAAATACGAACTGACTTTTTTTGTTTGAAAGAAAAATAAATGATGGGGTCAAACAGAGAATAGGGAGCTACCCAGAGTATGGAAAAAGCTGGCTTTTTACATTTGTACAAGAAAAGGATTAGAACCTCCAATGCACCAATGCTCTGGGGGTGGCCTGTGAGGCACCCTGAAAGAGGAGACTGTGTCTGTCGGATGCCACGAGCAATTTTAATTTTTCATGCCGAGTCCCCCCCACCAGGGCCAACTGCACCCCTCATGGTTCTCACCGACCTTTCAGGAAAAGCTTTCAGATTAAGGGGTGTTTCAACAGTCCCTAGAAACGTATTTTTCTTGAATTGCTTCAGACTTCCTGCTGACTCCGCTTAGGTCATCCCCTGAGAATTTCTCTTGGTAGGATTTAGGAGATTTGGCAATCATCTCTAAATTCTAGTTCCGAAGATAAAAATGGCTTCTTTCCTACCTTGGCTGGCTGAAAAGAATCCCGCTACTAAAAATGCTATTAATGTAACAGGCCCGTCAGAGTGATGCATCGGGTGCTGTAATTCTTGAAGGTTGGGGCCATTTCCTTGAGGAAACCTCTCTTGAGGCTTTTAACTTGATTGCTTTTCTGTTGGCAGAAACGGGCCTCACCAAAAATTTGTTATTGGGACTATGCCTGTCAATTCTTATTTGCAGACTTTTGATACGTGTGACAGAAGAAGGTCCTCCTAGTGGACGTGAGGGGACAGTTGTGCTTTTCTCACACTCGGTTTCCTCCACCATCATTCTTTCCTTCTGTTAAACTGAACCCTGTGGGATTCTTCAAGTGGAACCATGCCTAACACTTGTTCTAAGCTTTTCATTATTTTTTGGCAAAACATATAGATACGTAGACACATCCAGGTACTTTAATGTACGCTTAAAAAAAAAAATCCAGAACTCTAAGGAATGCATCATGGCTTTTAGTTATTGAAATGCTTATTTACTGGAGCACCTGCGTGGCACAGGCACTTAAGCATTCTGATGCCTGGTTTTAGCACGACCTGAGGGGCGTGATTTCAGGATCGTGAGATCGAGCCTCACATCAGCCTCTCTCTCTGTCTCTCTGCTCCTCCCATTCATGTACGCTCTCTCTCTCTCTCTCTCAAATAAATAAATATTTTAAAAAAGGAAGAAATGCTTATTTATTTATTTTACTTTAAAACCGGAGCACATGATATTCTTAAGAATATAGTTCACATACGTGGTTATGTATGAGTAGCTGATGTTTTTCTTTTCCCTCTAGTGAATTGAATTGCGTGAGTGTATGTGGTTTTTTTTTTTTTTTTCTTTTCTTTTCTTGCTTCTTAAAGACGCCAGCCAGAGAGGCATGAGCTTATTAACTGCTCTGAAATACACTTGCTGCCAGGAAAAAAGGAGATTCTCCTTCTTGGAAAGTTCCCTCTGAGAATCACATGATGTGTGACCTGGTAGGGAATATTCCAATATGGGAATCGCTTAACATCTGGTGCCTTGTATGAGCTACCTCCTAGCTCACTGAGACATGAAATGGAGGTTTTCCCTTCCTGTTGCCACCGATTTTGTTTCAGCGAAGATGTGCTCCTCAGAGCTGATGCTCTGTTTTAGACTGAATAGTGAGATTATAGAATGAATCTCAATCAGTGTGAGGATGTATTATGGTGCAGGGTGTTTCAAACTTTGTCGTGGTCATAGTCAATTCATCCTGTTTCCCCCCATGCCTTTCACTATTTTATCATGTACCTTCCTTGGCTACAGTATGAGTTTCCTGAGAGTAGGGAATGTGTCTCTTTTGTTCACTGTTGTATCTCTGGCTTCCAGAACAGGGTAGGTGCTCAGTATACATTTTCTGAATGAATGACTATGTAGGTGGTGGGAAGAATCAGCTCAGGAATATGCCCAGCTACTATATTTTTCCTCTTTTCCTTTCTGGCCACTTCTCTGTTTGTATCTTAAGTGCATACAATCTGAATGGTACAGAGAAAGAACAGAGCGAGGAGAATAGGCTGAGAGAGTCACAAGTGGTGAGCTTTGAAGGTTCTCACTGTGGGTAACAGTCACCAGGTCAGTGAGCGAGGCTGGAAAAATGTGAAGGAAGGACTCGAATTAACCTGGGTAGCCCCAAAAGGCTGAATCACATTTAGTGGTTTCATAATGTGAATTTCTGTTTGCAGGGCACTCTGTACCAGATTAATGTGCTCAGTTTGGATCTGCTCCCAGAAATAAACCCATTAGTCTGCTGCTAAGCAGGGAGCGGGGTTTCTATTTTGTGATGCCCATCTCTCTCTCTCTCTCTCTCCCTCTCTCCCCTCTTCCCACTTCACGCCCCCTCCGAAACACCAAAAATTAAGGTGTTTTTTTTTTTTTTTTTTTTTTTTTTAAAGAATGCTGCTGTAGAATTTAATTGAATTTCAGGTAAAAAGCCCATTCTCTTTTTGACTTCGATGAACTAGGAAGAGTTGATCGGACTTCCCATCTGGAGCATTTCCAGTTTTGATTGATTTTGAAGTACAGGTGGAGTTTGAATCCAACAGAAACATTGAGAAGGGGGGTAGGTTATCCAACACACCTCCAAATTTTATGATTGCTTTTTGAAATACATGTAGTTTCAAACGGAATGTGACTCATGTGGTCCAGCGCTCCGTTTGTGCTTTCAGGGTTTTCAGTTTATGGATAGGAGTAGAACTTTGTAAAGTGCAGAGTTTAGGAAGGAACGCAGGGGGTGGCAGCCCCATGAAAGCATCATATAGGCAATTACCTTCCAATTACCTTCTGGGGAAAGACAGGTTTGATTCTCTAAGAATCTTACTTCAGTTCTCATCCCCCTTCTCAGGAGGGCCAGTCTCAGTGGGTGATGTTAGTTCTCGCCTGCTCCCGTGTAAGGGTCCAAGCACCTGCCAGGCGGGTAGAGGCTGGTGCCCTGCTACCCGCCCTGCACCCTGAGCTCTGTCTGTTAAACTGCCTGTACTCCTTGGTGACTCACTTATCCCCTCCTTTTTTCTCCCCCTAATGCTACAGACCATAAAACCATGGGAAACGCAGAAAGTCAGAATGTAGAGCATGAGTTTTATGGAGAAAAGCATGCCAGCCTGGGGCGCAAGCACACGTCGCGCTCACTGCGCCTGTCGCACAAGGCCCGGCGGACGAGGCACGCGTCCTCGGGGAAGATGATCCACAGGAACTCCGAAGTGAGCACGCGGTCCAGCAGCACGCCCAGCATCCCCCAGTCCCTGGCCGAAAATGGCCTGGAGCCCTTCTCCCAAGAGGGCACCCTAGAGGACTTCGGGAGCCCCATTTGGGTGGACCGAGTGGACATGGGCTTGCGACCCGTGTCGTACACCGATTCTTCTGTCACTCCCAGCGTAGACAGCAGCATCGTCCTCACAGCCGCCTCTGTGCAAAGCATGCCAGACTCGGAGGAGAGCCGGCTTTACGGGGATGACGCTACATATTTGGCTGACGGAGGCAGGAGGCAGCATCCCTATACATCCAATGGGCCCACGTTCATGGAGACGGCGAGCTTTAAGAAGAAACGCTCCAAATCTGCAGACATCTGGCGGGAGGACAGCCTGGAATTCTCACTCTCTGATCTGAGCCAAGAACATTTAACAAGCAACGAAGAAATCTTGGGTTCCACCGAAGAGAAAGACTGCGAGGAGGCTCGGGGGATGGAACCCCGGGTGAGCCCCCGGCAGCTCAGCACCTGCCAGCGTGCCAATTCCCTGGGTGACTTGTATGCTCAGAAAAACTCTGGGGTGACGGCGAACGGGGGGCCCAGGAGCAAATTTGCGGGCTGCTGTCGGAACCTGGTGTCTGATATTCCCGACCTCGCAAACCATAAGATGCCACCAGCTGCTGCCGAAGAGTCTCTTCCGTACAGTAATTATAACACACTTCCCTGTAGGAAATCTCACTGTCTTTCTGAAGGTGCCACCAACCCACAAATTAGCCATAGCAACAGCATGCAAGGCAGAAGAGCAAAAACAACTCAGGTAAAGTGATCGAAATCTGGTTCAATATTTTGGAAATGGTGCATGACTTTACGTGCATGATTTTGCTCCCGGAAGGCTCCCCATCTTTTGGTTGATTGTACCCCGGGTGCCCAGTGGCTGCTGCAGCTGCTGCTGCTGCTCCTTCCCCAAGGATTTGCCTCTGCTCTGCTTCGCCCCCCCAACCCCCCCACGGTTCGGTGGCTAGGGGTGGGATTAAGGCAAGAGTGTGTGTGTAGGGGGTGATGTGGTGGGAGTGAGAATAAAGCTGCTAAGTTCATACTAGGGAACCACTGCCTCTCCAACTCGGATCTTGAGCAGCATCCCGCATGTTCTGAGTTTAACTTTCCACACCCCGGGCAGGTGGGCATGGTGGGTTGCGGACTCTGGGAGTCCCTCTCCAGTGCCACAGGTGGGAAGAGGTTCGTCGGAAGCTCCTTTGAGGAGGCATTTTTGATTCAGGGCGGGCTCTGGTCATTTGTCAGCTTCTCTCGGAGGTTGGCAGGCTTCCTGCCTTACCAGGAGCCATTTCAATTTCCTGTTCCTTGCGATGCTGGCCAGCCCTGTCTCTGGAGGGAGGTGTAGCGGAAGGAATAACAGGGGTGGGTTCCAGTTCCTACTTTGCAGCCAACTAGTTGTTTGACCTTGGGCAAACCCTGATTTTTAGCTGCTCCTCAGGAAAATAGGAGTAAAAATGCTCAAGTTGCTTGCTCCCAGGGTCTAGGGCAGGAGAGGATGGGTGTGAAGACACTTTTCAAAGGTTTTCTAAAAGTGCGTTGCTAGCGACAAGAGGACTCGTCCCCTTGATGGGTCATGATCTCCCAAGGGCCTAGGGACCTGTCAAGCTCTGCTGCATGCTTTACTGGTCCTGCTGTTCCCTGGTGCCAAGTTCTGGGAGTGCCAGCTTGTTGGGGATGGGTTGGTGGTGTGCAGGGGTGCTTCAGATCAGAAATCCAGATCAAGCCCATTTGCCACGAAAGGCATGTCAGCCACCGGGGTGACCGGCTAACAGTGCTGCGGGCAGCAGTAAAGCAGCAGGTGCCTCCGACCTGACCAGTAGGGGATGGTGCCGTATCTCTGGCGCTGCTCTAGTACAAGTCAAACAGGTATTCCGAGGTTAAGTTCTCTCAGAAAGGTTGGGGGGGGGGGTCTATATATAATGGCAAATGGTGGGGAACCCAAGGAGGAAGCAAAGAAAATTGGCGTTACACTGTCTGTGTTCTTGCTGGAGAGCACATTTTTAAAATTTCCAAGATCTCAGGTTTCTAATTTTATGTTAGAATTTTAAATTCTCATGTACAAGTCATCAGGGGATAGTTTTTTTTTCCTTTCACTACTCTAGATTTCTGTATTATTAGAATAATTAAAATTTACTGTATGTCCCTCCAGGTTTCTATGGGCTACAGGAAACTGTTGGACCTCTCTCCTCCTTTTCTTGATAAGATTATGTTTAACTGTGCTAAAAATACACGTAACAGTTACCATCTTGACCATTTTGAAGTGTGTAGTTCAGGGGCATTAAGTACATTCACACTGTGGTGCACCTGTCACCACCATCCATCCCCAGAACCCCTTTCATCCTGAAAAACTGCAGGTCGGCCCCCAGTAATCAACAACCTCTCAGCACCCCCCCCCCACCGCCACCTAAGCCGATGGCCACCCCCATTCTATTTTCCATGTCTATGAATTTGACTAGATAGGGACTGCCTATAAGTGGAATCAAGTAGTATTTGTCTTTTTGTGACTGGCTTATTTCCCTTAGCTTAATTTCATCCATGTTGTAGCAGGCATCAGGATTTCCTCCCTTTTTGAGGCTGAATAATATTCCAGTGTCCTGTATGCGGCAGGGATTTTTTTAAATCCATTCATCTGTTGGAGGACGAGTTTTGGTGATGGCATCCGAGTCAGGCATCGTGGTCACCTCATGTGGTTCACTTGGGGCAAAACTCTTAAGTCTCTTGAAGGCTTAATTTCTTCATCTTTTGGCTGGGGATCGTAGTAAGGCCTTTCGAGACAATGGAATGCAATAACACAGTGCCTGGTACTTTGGAAGCAGCCAGCAGGGGAGAATTTAGTAGCTGCTCTGTTCACTGTTCGTGGCGGTAGAGAAGTTGAGGGCTCAGGGGGGTTTGGTGTTTCTATCAGAGTCTTGTGTCTTAGAAGCAGAGTTGTTGAAAATGTTGACTCTGCACTCTGAGGAGGTGAGCATGAAGATGCATCTAGATGCATCACCTGAATTTTTTAAAATAGATTTTATTTATTTATTCATGAGAAACACAGATAGAGGCAGAGACAGAGGCAGAGGCAGAGGGAGAAGCAGGCTTCCTGCGGGGAGCCCGATGTGGGACTCGATCCCAGGACCCTGGGATCACGCCCTGCGCCAAAGGTAGACGCTCAGCCACTGAGCCATCCAGGCGTCCCTCATCACCTGAATTTTTACCCATCTCTTTTCTGGGGCGAGAATGTACTGGGGAAGGCCCAAGAAACAGAATAACCCCACTGTGGTCCTTTTGCCGCCACCGGGAAGGGCTACTCCTGTTCTGTCAGTTTGGTAAGTTGGGAGACAGGTGAGATAGGTGAACTGGCCTGAGACCTGAAAGGTGCTGAGGACTCTGTCTTAAAGGCATGGCCAGAATAGTTTTGCAGGGCTGATATGAAGAGAGGGTCTGCTGGCCTTCAGGATTCAGGGAAAGGGACATTGATATAGACAGTTGAGAAAGGAACATTACCTGTGACTGTCCCCTTTACCTGGAGCAATCCCAAGTTAGTATATATATGTTTTTTTTTTTCTTTTCTTTTCTTTTTTTTTTTTGTGGGGAGGGGCAGAGGGAAAAGGAGAGAGGGAGAGAATCAAGCAGCCTCCACGCCCAGTGCAGAGCCTGAGGCAGGGGCTGGATCCACAACCCTGGCATCATGACCTGAGCCAAAATCATCAGCAGATGCTTAACCCACTGAGCCACCCAGATGCCCCCATGTTCTGTGTGAGATCAGAGGAGGGGTGTCTGGCTGTATTCTGGCTCTCCAGCTCCATGTCTCCACCGCCGGGGACAGCTGGACCCTTGGCTCACCACCCCACCCCCCCCCCCCCGCCGCTGGTGGGGGTTTGAGCCTTTGAGTCACCGCTGACTACACCCAGAAGAGAGGGACAGCGCAGTTCTCTCCTTCCGAGCGGTGCCACTGCAAGCTCTCACGTGTAATTGTTATATGAAATTTCCATCTCTGGCTTGCCGCCTTCTAAAATTGTTAATCTATGGAAGTGAGATCATCCAAATGTGGTGTCTCAGAAAGTCACTGCTTTGGCAGCTTCATGTAATGCGGAGCGCAAGGGACCCGGCCTCCTGAGAAGTCCATTTGCATCCTGGCTGGCTCTTCACTGACCGGTGACCTTGGGCAAGTCGATCCATCCTGTGTACCCCACAGGCTCCTCCTTCTCTGTCCAGGGCAAGTGACACCGGTGACAGGGCCATTAGGGGAAACAAGTAGGTACCGAGCATGGAAGCCTTTTGCGGAGTCTAGAAAATGAACGGAAGAATTATTTTCGTATTGACTTTATATGTTGAGTGAGGCTCTTTAATGACTTGAAACAAACCCCAGAATTATGCACAACACTATCCATCCACCCACGCTTCCTAGTCTAAGTTTGGCGTGTTCATCCAACGCGATTTCTTGAGAACCCACTATGTTCCAAACAGTGTATTTTAAGAGACAGTGGGTGTGGAAGCTTCCTTGAAAAGAATTCTTTTTTTGTCCTTTTTTTTGTTATTATTGATGGTGGTGGTGGTGGTTATAGTTTCTGACCCAGGGGATCTCTTCAGCCAGCTTGGATTGGAGATGTTCAAGTTCTCTCATCTGCCCTGGTGACGTCGTTGAATCTGTAACAGTCTGTCAGCAGTTTTCCTCCTCAGGAAAAAGACTTTCTGGCAGACCTTTGGCCCCAGAGCATGGCCTCTGAGCCTGGGATGAAATATGTTTTGTCGGAAATAATGTGAATAACTTCATTTGATTTAAAAATGATCAAAAAAAGAGTTTTTGATCATTTGCCCTGGTTTTGTATTTGTTCAGTAGTTGGACGTGTTATTGTAATACTAGAGTTCCCATTTAGGTTTTAAAAAGCGACACCCAGGGGCACCTGGATGGCTTAGTGGTTGAGTGTCTGCCTTCAGCTCAGGGTGTGATCCCAGGGTCCTGGGATCGAGTCCCACATCGGGCTCCCCACAGAGAGCCTGCTTCTCCCTCTGCCTGTGTCTCTGCCTCTCTCTCTGTGTCTCTCATGAATAAATAAATAAAATCTTTAAAAAATTTTTTGAAAAGTGACACCTATTGCATGTCTGCCACACAGTGAGTGCTGTGGAATTGTTTATTCAATGTGTTTGAGAGAGAGAGAGAGTGTGTGTGTGTGTGTGTGTGTGTGTGTAAAATGTGTAAAAATGTGTCTTGCAAGTCACTTTAGTATTCATTTGTTGGGTGGGTTTACCCACAGCACTTAAAGCAGAGTTTACTTGTATAGATTCCTGCAGAAATACGGAGGAGAGGGGATCCCTGGGTGGCTCAGCAGTTTAGAGCCTGCCTTCGGCCCAGGGCATGATCCTGGAGTCCCGGGATCGAGTCCCACATTGGGCTCCCTGCATGGAGCCTGCTTCTCCCTCTGCCTGTGTCTCTGCTTCTCTTTCTCTCTCTCTCTCTCTGTGTCTCTTGTGAATAAATGAATAAAATCTTTAAAAAAAAAAAAAAGAAAGAAATACGGAGGAGACTACCCCTTGATTTAATGGATGTATTACTGGTCTTTTGGACTGAACTTGACTGTCTCGATATTCCAGTGTTTACCAGATAGAGTTGGGGCAGCCTGGTATCATGTAAAGAAGTTCTGAAATCCAGCAGAGCCGAGCTTGTCAGTTTGAGTCCTGTTTTCTGATGGTTATATAACCTGGATGGATCTCGGGGCCTCTTTGCTCAGGCTAATGTGAGTTCCACAGGGGAATGAATTTGAAACTCTGGCTTGCACATGGTAGAAAGTCAGTCAGTAATGGTTATTAGCTGCGATGGGAATAGTTTGGCTTAATATTTCAGAGCTCAGCCCTCCCATGGCTCGGACTTCCAGTGGGTGAGGTGCAAAGAGAAAACCGCCAACTGATGGAGTGTCTTTTATCCAGGTTCTGTGTTTCAAAGGGAAGCTCTGGCTTGGGGCCATTGTGCATGACTTGTGAGGAGAGCTCCATTCATCCACTTAGGAGATGAAAGACTGGGAGCAGCCATATGGAGAATGTCTCAAGGAGCCACAGCCTTGACAGCGAGAGGTCCCTGCTCAGCGCCCCTTGTGGAGATGTGACACTGTGGATTGGTTTGTGTGTTTGTGCAATTTCTGACCCCTTCAGTGTTTCCAGAAATCCTTCATACCATAGCATGGGGAGTGGAAATGATGTAAGCCAGAGCTCTTTGTCCAGCCCCTTTGCTTTGCATGCGTATCTAAAGACATTAGGTGACAAGGTGTCACAACTGGATTGAAATCCAGGTCCCCTGACTCACTGGCCAGGGTCATTCTTCAGAAGCCCACCCCCTACGCCGTACTACCTCCTCATTCTCAGATTCCAACTCACGTGTCCTCAGATTGTAAGATCCAAGTCCTCAGTTCTGGTACAGAAGCAAAAAAGGGTGATTGGCTGAAAAGAACATAGGAATGTCCACTACCGTAGCCTTGACACAGTGGTTCCTGAGAGAGGTGTCCATAGTAGCTTTAGAAGAAAGCCCTTCTTTCATGTTTGGAAAAGCGAGTCGCAGAGTCCGTGATTTCAGCAACGAGGGGGGTGCAGCATTGTCAGAAGAGGATCTTGAGTTCCTAGAAAAGTTGCATTGGTTTTAAAATTTTGTTTTGCTTTATGCTTAGCTCAAATGGCTCAGGGATAGCTATGTTCCCTGAGCTGAAAACTGCCATCAGCATCCAAGAGATTCTTAACCTTTGGTCACAGACTCCTTTGAGAATTGGATGAAAAATTTGGCCCTTTTTCTGAGATAAACACATGGACCACCCTTCTGCATTCAATTTCAGGGGCTCCATGCGTTCCCCAAAGTCCATCTAGAAGCTTCTTGTTAATAACCTCAGGTTAATTCTTCACGAAACAACATATCTTCATATAAAATTTATTTATTTATTTATTTATTAAATCCCTCTTTTCCTTCCCTTCTCTTTGGACTGTTTGATGCCTCTTTTTGCTTCCTCCCTTGATCTTCCTTTTTCTGGCGTGTAAGTCAAGCAATGAGATAGTTGTTTTGAAAGCAAGCCCATCCATTTTCAGCAGGCGTATCCACCTCTTTGCCAAGATCTTCTTTTGGGGAGTAGGAGGATGAATAGGTAGTTGAGGGGTGGCTCTCTTGGCCTGGTTGCAAACCCCTCTAAACTCGTAAAAAGTATGGTAGATTCCAAAGGGCTTCTGTTTATGTGGGTTATATCTATAAATATTTATCACACTAGAAATTGAAACAGGAAAGCAAAGAAAAAAAAAACTTGTTGATTCATTTAAAAATAGTACCAATAAACCCATTACAATATTCACACAAGTAACTTTTTATTTACTTAAAAAAAAAATTTCCTGGGAGCTTGGGTGGCTCAGTCAGTTAGGCATCTGCCTTTGGCTCAGGTCATGATCCCGGGGTCCTGGGATCGAGTCCTACATTATGGGATGGGCGGGAGGCGGGGTCCTTGCTCAGTGGGGAGCCTGTTTCTCCCTCTCCCTCTGCCTGCTGCTCCCCCTGCTTGTGTTCTCTTTCTCTCTCTCTTTCTGTCAAATCAATAAATGAAATATTTTATAAAATAAATTTTTGTATTTTCTAAAATTAAAAAAAATTAAAAATAAAAAAATTAGAAGACAGGTGTTATTTCATATTTTGCAAATCTCTACAATTTCTGGCAATCAGAAAAATCTGGAGTCTCCTAGTGGCTTCTGCATTTACTCCCTTGTGATATACTATTTGGGTTGGACTATAGGGGGAAATGTGGCCTTGCTCCAGTAGTTGGAAGAGGGAGGGTCTGAGGGGCCTCCTGAAATCGGTCCACACTTTAAGAGCTGCCCATTTATGCTAATATAGGCTGGGGAAGTTTAGGTCCTCAAAATTCACATTTTTAGTTTAGTGCTTGAAGAGGGGACTGTCTGTGTCTCCTGATGAGAGTGCTGGTTTCCTAGCATCACTGAAAGAGGAAGCAGGGCTGGAATTGGGAACTTAGAATCTGCTATGAGGCCTGCTGGGAAGGCCTCAGAGGGCCTCCATGGAGCCCCAGGTAGGAAAGAGCCCAACAGGCTTTTCATCATCATATGAGTCCAGTTTGCTTTAGATGATTGCTGACGAATATGGGCCATAGGATAGGCCATCTTTTCTTACTTTATCTACTTTTGAAAAGAGTTAAAGAAAAAGATTTAAATTAACTCTGGTTACATCCATAAATGACACAAGAAAACTGGATTGCTTGAAGATTGCAAAGTTCAGCTTGACATCTAGGACCGATTAGTCAGCTCAACCGTAGTGGAGCCTGAGCTGAACCTGGAAACGACTAAACCCTTAAATGAAATTAAAATGTAATCCGTGAGAAACTGTTCTTGTTTTGAGATTACAGTGGAAAACGAACAGCAGTACATTCACGCAAAGGTGGGCTTATATTTATTTACTTTTTTAAGGATCATTTAAAAAATATTTTATTTATTTATTTATTCATGAAAGACACACAGAGAGAGGCAGAAACATAGAGGGAGAAGCAGGTTCCCTGGGTGAGCCCAAAGCAGAACTCGATCTCAGGACCCCAGGATCACAACCTGAGCCAAAGACAGATGTTCAACCATTGAGCCACCCAGGTGCCCCTAAAAAGATTTATTCATTTGAGAGAGAAACAGAGCATGCACAAGCAGGGGGAGGAACAAAAGGAGAGGGAGAAACAGACTCCCCACTGAGCAGGGAACCTGCACATGGGACTCCATCCCAGGACCGTGAGATCATGACTTGAGCCCAAGTCAGACTGTTAACCAACTGAGCCACCCAGGTACCCCACAAAGGTGGGTTTATTTTTCTGAAGGGCCTACTCCATGTCAGACACTGTTCTTGGCACTTTGGGATATGTCAACAAGAAAAGATCCCTGAGCTCACGGAGCTAGTTTGGGGTGAAATGGGGGTGTGTAAGCAGAAAACAGCATAGCAGGCACTTGACATGCAATGGAAAAAAGAGCAGGGCAAAGAAGATAAGGTAATGGGAGATGTGGGAGGCGATTGGAGATGGGGTGATCAGGCTTGGCCCCCTTGAGAGGGCAGACTTGGGAGTCAACCGTTGATCTGTAAGATGGGAGCATGCCTTGTGTACTTGAGGCAAAGTGAAGAGGGCAGTGGGTCTCAAGCAGAATTGGGGCAGAGAGAATGAGATGCTGCAGAGCAGTTGGCCTGGCCACCGGAGAAGGGAAAGAAAAGTCTTCTAGCTACAGAAAGGAGAGACGTGAGCTGAGCCTCGAAGGGTATGTCCTCCTGGAAGTAAGAACAGTTGGGAGCAGGTTCTCCCATTTCACTGCTGACTGGTGGGTACGTCCAATGTGAAGAAGGGACACCCACCGAGGGCTTGGAGAGGCAGGCTGAGCAGCCTCCACACGGCTTCTGGGAGGTTTACCTAGCAGCAGCGGCATACAGGGTACATTGAGGATGGTAGAAGAAAGAGCGCTCCGTGCTGAACCATGGCATGGCTCGAAGAAAGGACCAGAGCCCGCGGGAGAGTGATACATCATGGGCAGTGAGGGGGATGGATGACTATACAGTGTGAGGCACCTACGTGGAAAAACAGATGCAAAGAGAGGGGATGATTCATTGACTTAGCTCTAAGGCAAGTCAGTCCCCAGTCTGGAATCACCTGAAGCAGCATTGCAAACTTTTACCAACTTACTTCTGGCCCCCTTTTTAGCAACAGTAAGAAATCTAGGTCCCCTGGTTATGATTGAGAGAAATTTTGAGTCACTCCCATTGGGGATCATTAGAAAAGCAGGGGAGACGTGTGGGAAACATAAAAAGGCATGAAGAGTGTGTCTTGGGAAAGGAAGAAGGGGGAAATAGCCAGATTTTAGGGGGCTGATCGTGGGAGGCCCACTGGGTCAAATATACCAACTTCAGAATTTGAAATGCTAAACGGTGCTGGACCTTTGGGTAGAGAGAGAGGAAGAAAAAAGCTTTACAATGATGGAAAAGTAACACTGCAGTATTTCTAGCAAATCAGGAATGACAGGGGCACCTGTGTGGCTTAGTGGTTGAGCATCTGATCCCGGGGTCCTGGGATCGAGTCCTGCATCAGGCTCCCCGCAGGGAGCCTGCTTCTCCCTCTATGTATGTATTTTCCTCTCTTTCTGTGTCTCTCATGAATAAATAAAATCTTCAAAACAAATCAGGAGTGGCAATATCAGTAACAGTGCCCAGTAATTATTCATTGACAGTGTAGGAAACATCACCATTTTCTTAAGTGATGAGGCTGTCTTGTGAATGTGAGAATAGAGACTTCATTGGCTCACACCAGCCTTGGTTGCCTGTTCTCCCATCTCCTCTGCAGCAACCTTCCATGTTAGTGCAGGGCATAGTGAGTGAGGTCACACTGCCTTCTCTCCTTGGGCCGAGATGAAAGAAAGGCTGAAGGTGGAAATGACAATCATCTTAGTTAACACTTTTGAGCAGACACTATGTGCTGGGTACAGCTCCAGAAACCTTTGTTGGGTTAACTCAATTTCACAGCATCTTACAGAGTCTTTTTTTTTTTTTAATTTTTTTTAAAATTTATTTATAATAGTCACATAGAGAGAGAGAGAGAGAGAGGCAGAGACACAGGCGGAGGGAGAAGCAGGCTCCATGCACTGGAAGCCTGATGTGGGATTCGATCCCGGGTCTCCAGGATCGTGCCCCGGGCCAAAGGCAGGCGCCAAACCGCTGCGCCACGCAGGGATCCCCATCTTACAGAGTCTTAAAAGAGCAGATAACTATTGTAATCCCCATTTTCCAGGTGGGGAAACTGAGGCACCGATTGGTTCAGAGTAATTCCCCTAGGATTGGTACTGACATACTGAGATTATTATTATTATTATTATTTTTATGATAGTCACAGAGAGAGAGAGAGAGAGGCAGAGACACAGGCGGAGGGAGAAGCAGGCTCCACGCACCGGGAGCCCGATGTGGGATTCGATCCCGGGTCTCCAGGATCGCGCCCTGGCCCAAAGGCAGGCGCCAAACCGCTGCGCCACCCAGGGATCCCTGACATACTGAGATTATTAAGGGAGCATGTACTAAGACTATACCTACTATACCAAGGAGAGAACACTGGGAACCATAGACAATATTCATGGATGTGCATGTGTGCGGGAGGGGAGCTTGCATTTTGGGGATAAGAAGCAGAGGATAACTCAGGGGAGGAGTATTTTTTAATTTAACAAGGCAAAAATTGTTCTAATTCATAGCTTCTGCAGGCAGAAATTTCCTCAACCTGCTCAAATTCCATTAACTCTCTTTTTAGCTTCCCTATATAGCTATATGAAAGCAAATCTGGATTCATCAAGGAAATTAAAGTAACCAGTGAAATAGTTTCTTTTCTTTTTTTTTTTTTTTAAAGATTTGATTTATTTATTCATGAGAGACACAGAGAGAGAGAGAGAGGCAGAGACACAGGCAGAGGGAGAAGCAGGCTCCATGCAAGGAGCCTGATGTAGGACTCGATCCTGGGTCCCCAGGATCAGGCCTTGGGCTGAAGGCAGCACTAAACTGCTGAGCCACCCAGGCTGCTCCAAGAAATAATTTCTAATCACATTCGACTTAAAAGTGGCCAATTGATCTTACTGTCCTTGGATTGTCCCAGGGCTCTTGAACTTTGTGGCTAATTACCTTTTCAAAACTTGTGTTCCCCTGTCATGGACACAGAAAACCTGTCCCTCAAAAGTATTTCTAAGTTGGCCCATGAAACCACTGGAGCTTTGCCACAGTGTATCATTAGCCCACATTCCTGCTGAATGACCCTTCAGTTTGCAAAGGCAGTGAAAATGGGCTTTAAATTTGCTCTCACCGGGCACCCTGGGTGGCTCAGCGGTTTAGCACCACCTTCAGCCCAGGGGGTGATCCCGGAGTTCCAGGATCGAGTCCCATGTAGGGCTCCCTGCATGGAGCCTGCTTCTCCCTCTGTGTCTCTGCCTCTCTCTCTCTCTCTGAATAAATAAAATCTTTAAAAAAAAAAAAATTTGCCCTCACCTCCTCCATTTACCAGAACTTGTTTAAACGTTTGTGGCCCAGCTCTATGACTACGATCACTCTGGCCTAGCAGCTGTGGCACGCTCTGGGCGATACAGCTGGCCACTTGTGCATCCGGTAGGAAAGTGCATGCGTTCCTGCTGGGAAACTGCCAATGCCATGGGAACTGGCGAGTGCTCTCAAAATCTGGCTTGGGAGGATTTTTCCAGGGAGAGCAGGATTTAAGAGCCTCTATACCCCCTGAATGTTGTGTATAATCGGAAACCTCTTCAGTGGAGTGTTTCTAACACAGGGAGAGTTGATTTTGAGTAATTTCCAGGAAATCTTGAACTGGATCGTGCTTCGTGTTGGGAGTTACTTCTCTGGGTAGCTAGAGTCTTACCATTTCCCTTGAGTTCCTTTGACTTTTGAATTAGAACTCAGTATTTGATCAGGACGTCTGGGTGGCTCAGTGGTTGAGCATCTGCCTTGGGCTCAGGGCGTGATCCTGGAGACCTGGGATCGAGTCCCACATCAGGCTCCCTATGTGGAGCCTGCTTCTCTCTCTGCCTGTGTTTCTGCCTCTCTCTCTCTCTCTCTCTCTGTGTGTGTGTGTGTCTCATGAATAAATAAATAAATCAAATCTTAAAAAAAAAAGAACTCAGTATTTGATCAAATACTAGGACTTATCAGATGCTAAGATGTCTCATGCAGTAGGAAGGAACATACCTTGCATTTGCTAGACACTGCTGAGGCTCCCATGGGACTCTCCTAGGGTTGGTCTTCTGGATTCCCTGCTGCTGGGAAGAGTGGGGGACATTTCAGGGGCTTCTGAGTATGGGGAAAATCTGGTTTCTCAGGTGTGAAGTGTCCTTGAGACCCAGGTGGGTAGGAGGAGGAACCCTTGGAAAGATGACCACTGGGAATGTTTGGATGCGAATGGTCCTGACTTTCTTCGGAGCTGCTGGAAGGTGCATGGCAGTGATAGGCATCCGGCATTTGAGAGTGACAGGGCATTTGGGATGCAGCCTTACAGGGATGCCTGGTGTTTTTCAAAGTGTGAACCCAAGAGCACAGGGTGATGTATGAAAATCTTGAATCACTATATTATACTCTTGAAACTAATACAACACTCTATGTTAACTAACTGGAATGAAAATAAAAACAAAGTGTGAACCCAGAGCCTCGTGTCAGAGTGTCTAGCTTTGGTTTGTACTAGAGATGCTGCGACCTTGTACATTTCTATTTCTCATGTGGCTCTTAGGCATTTGGGGCACAGTTCTACGGATGATTCTTTCCAGAAACACAAAGTTCAGGATTACTGGTGCATGGCCTCTCATTGACCATTCAGGTGTTGAATAGTGCCTCTGCTTAGGTAGTCCTCATTGCCCATGATGCTAGAGCTTGGGCCTCTGAGTATTTGGGACATCCCAAGCTTCATGACCAAATTGGGGCTGAGGCTGGGCAACTATCATATTTCCCAACAGGCTGGGTCACATATAAGTGGGAGATGTGTACCACTGAGCCTGCTTAGTCACTTGTGGAGACAAGGTGGAGTCAGCTTGGATAATAGATCCAGAGCATTCCCCAGAAGTTACATGGGTTGCATGCTCTAAAGGTATGCAAGCTCAGCTAGGGCCAGCAGGCCTCTTATCTGGAGTAGTCACTTCTTTACTTAGGCTAGTGGCCATCCCAGAGTTGAGCACACAGAGCCTGGGCCACTGCAAGATTACAGCATCCGTTGGCATGAGCAGATGTTCAGGTCTGGCAGAGAGGTGAGTGTCTACCAAGGTCTTAACTCTTAGTTTCTGTAGAGGCCTCAGGGTATTCTGTAAAGGGGTAAATGGTTTGTGGGAAAGTCGTAGACTGTTCAGACACATGCTTTTGAGGGTTTGGCCTGTCTGGTCTCTGCCAGCCTCCCTCCTCCTCTTTCATCTCCTCCTTCCTCTTATCCCCACTTTGAGATCTGAGCTCTTTGCCTGGCAAGTCAAGGCAAATAGATAGTCACCTAGCTTTTGCTGGGAAACCCTGGAAAGGGTATTGTTGACAAAAGAGTTGACTATTTAGACAGAACCTGGTCAGGTGCTACTTGCAGTGGGGCTGCCATAAAATAGTGGAAAAGGTGGTTGGAAGTGTGGGTTCCAACTTCCAGTCTGCCACCAGCCAGCTTGTGAGTTTCCAAGCCCAACCGTCCTCATCCATTAATCAAGGGGAATGCTTTTCAATGTTCCTTCCTATTGTAGGGCTCTGGGAATTAAAAGATGCCTTGAGTCCATTCTCTCCCTTGTTCTGAGGTCTTTCTCTTATGGACCAGGGAGGTTATCAGCATAGCTTCTCTCTCTCTCTCTTACAGAGAACTTCTCACCTCTTTGCATTTTTGAGGGGAGTTTGTAATGGATTCCTTCATTTCTTCCAGAGAAAGACTGAGACACATGAAAATATGAATCCAGATGTTTAGGAAATTCACCAACTCTTCGTCTCCCACTACTCATGGTTGTCTTCAATAATCAGTAATGGCAAATTTCCTTATTGTCTTATTGACATGGTCAGTGTCCCTGCCGGGAGAAGTGGGAGTTCTTAACCTTGTTTTTTCCTTTTATATAGAGCATGTTTATCCACTGGATCTGGGTCCTGCATGACCCAGGTGGGTTGGTAGCTAGCACAGTGATGGGACCAGTAGTTACGGGACATGTGCCCCTGAGCTGTGCCCACAGTTTGTTTGTTTCTTTTTTTTTTTTTTTTTAAAGATTTTTATTTATTTGTGAGAGAGACAGGTGTGAGAAGGGGAGAAAGAGAGAGAGAGAGAGAAGCAAATTCCCTGCTGAGCAGGGAGCCCAATGTGGGGCTCAATCCCAGGACCCCAAGATCATGACCTGAGCCAAAGGCAAATGCTTGGGCAACTGAAGCCACCCAGGCACTCTGTGCCCAGTTTCTTTATCCCCCCTAAGACTCCCGAAATCCCAGGGCTCTGAATTCCATTGGAAATACAGTTAGTCCTCAGAAGCTATCTTAACTACTTCCTGCTGTCTTCCCTCCTCGCTCTTTTCTTTTCTTCTTTCTTTCTTTCTTTCGAACAATTTTAGATAGCAAAGAGGACTCCCAGTTAACCTGGAACACCTGGCTGAGGTAGTATTCTCCAGATCTCTCCACTGTAAAATTACTTATTTTCCTCCCTTTGCATACTGTTCTCTTTGTTGTTGGGATTTTTTTTTTTGAAAGTGCACAATGTAATGATTTAATATATGTATACATTGTGAAATGATTGCCACAATCAAGTTAATTAACACATCCATCACTTCACATAATTGCCTTTTTTGTGTGTGTGGTGAAAACACTTAAGATTTCTACTCCCTTAGCAAATTTCAAGTAGACAAATGCAGTATTAACGATATGCACCACGCTGTACGTTAGATTCCTAGAACTTATTAATTTAATAACTGAAAGTTATAAAAGACAAACATCACCCCATTTCCCCCACCTCCATCCCCAGCAGCCACTGTTTCACTCTCTGTTCTTTTTTTTTTTAAAGTTTTTATTTATTTATTCATGAGAGACGCAGAGAGAGAGGCAGAGACATACACAGAGGGAGAAGCAGGGAGCCCAAGGTGGGACTCAATCCCTGGACCCCAGGATCATGACCTGAGCTGAATGCGACGCTCAGCCACTGAGCCACCCAGGCATCCCTCCACTCTCTGTGCTATGAATTCAATTTTTGGATTTGATGTATACGTGAATCGTACAGCATTTATCTTTCTGTGTCTCCTCTTGCTTGTCACACCTGTGCGTGCCCATCTTTTAGTTTTTCACTTAGTATCTCTTCATGACAGAGGTGAAGTTTGAAGTTCTCTCTTAGAATTGACCAAGCGAGATGCTTAGAGATCCAGGCCCGGCACCTGTCCCGGCTCGTGCAGGACTGTGTTAAGTTTGTGGCTTGGTTCATTCTGCCCCATTGCCTCTCAGCAAATACCTGAGCCAAAAGCATTCATTTTTATGCCAACTCAGAATAGTCTGTTAGCTGTAATTGGGTGCCTGTGAGACCGAAATCTCAAAAAGTGGTTAAATTCTCAAACCATGTCTCACTTTGCCATCTCTTCTATGTCACACCCGTGTTCCTGTTCTCTTCCTTTGAGAAAAACCAGCCTCATTTCTTATCCATAAGACCGTTGAACCCGTCCTGTCCAATATTGCTGTCATTATCCTTCCTTGATTACTAGCATTATTTAATTACTGTTTATGGATATGCCTGTAGCACTTTGGAGCAATTAAGGTTCTGATTTAAGAACAGACCTGTCTGTGTCCCGGAAATGTTCAGCTTGAGAGCAGGGACAGTGCTTTGGAACTTCCAAATGTTTTTAAACTGGGAATTGATACTTCTGCATGTTGGCAGTTGCCCTAAGCTGTCACTTGGCCCAGGGGCAGTGAGTAGCTTGCTTTGGGCTCCTAGCATCCCGGCTTTGAAAGGGCAAGGTAATTGGAGAGCCTGCCTTGGAGCTGTGGGCCCCACAGACTTATTTAGCTCAATGCAGAGTGAGAGGCTGCTTGTTTTCGAGAAGTGAAGCTGATTACAGCATGAGGACTCTTGCCTATTCGTGGGACATGGGTCCTTGCCGGGTGAGTGGGTGAGGCGCTGCGCTAGTTATCTTTATAGGCCCTACATTATAAAACAGACTCCTCACCAGGCCCTTTATTTAAAAAAAAAAAAAAAAAAGAGGGGTGTGGATATTAGCTGCAAAGACCTTATTATGCATTGTAACCCCCTACCTCTGCAACAGCTAATCAGCCTGCAGAATTTTCCTAGAGTTTTGGGCGGGCTGATGAGGGTAAGGGTACTGAGCTCTCTCAGCACAGCGGTGGGAGCACCTCAATAGCTGAATCGCCAATTAGTTAATTAGCTAAGTCAGATGAATGATGAGTTCTTGGAAGAAGCGTTCCTTGTTCTTTAATATGTATTTCTCGAATGTTCCGGATTGTTCGCGTTCAGGCCAGGTCGGCTTAATGGTTTTCCTGAGCTGCTCTGCGTGCAAGTCGGGTCTGTGTGGGTCCGGGGCTTGAGGAGTAACTGGTCCAGGACAGGCTGGGAGCAGTGGTGCCCTGTGGGTCCCCGGCAGCTCCGCAGCCCCTGGCTGGCTTCTCTGCGTGATGCGCGTCTTCTTTTTCTCCCTCTCTGCTCCCAAGGATGTTAATGCCGGCGAGGGCAGTGAGTTTGCGGACAGCGGGATCGAAGGGGCCACCACCGACACGGACCTCCTGTCCCGGCGATCCAATGCCACCAACTCCAGCTACTCGCCCCCCACCGGCCGCGCCTTTGTGGGCAGCGACAGCGGCAGCAGCTCCACCGGGGATGCGGCCCGCCAGGGGGTGTACGAGAATTTTCGCCGGGAGCTGGAGCTGAGCACCACCAACAGCGAGAGCCTGGAGGAGGCCGGCTCGGCGCACAGCGACGAGCAGAGCAGCGGCACCCTGAGCTCCCCGGGCCAGTCGGACATCCTGCTCACCGCCGCGCAGGGCACCGTGCGCAAGGCCGGGGCGCTGGCCGTCAAGAACTTCCTCGTGCACAAGAAGAACAAGAAGGTGGAGTCGGCCACCCGGCGGAAGTGGAAGCACTACTGGGTGTCCTTGAAAGGTAGGCCACCGGGGCACCTGGGTGGCCCAGTGATCGAGCGTCTGCCGTCGGCTCAGGGTGTGACCTCGGGGTCCTGGGATCGAGTCCCTCATCAAGCTCCCTGCAGGGAGCCTGCTTCTCCCTCTGCCTATGTCTCTGCCTCTCTCTCTCTCTCTGTGTCTCTCATGAAATAAATAGAATCTTTAATAAAAAAAAGAAAGGTAGGCGACCCAGGGCCCTGCCCCCGGTGCCTGATGCACCTTGCGCACCCTCGCGCACCTGTGCACACCATGTGTTTTAGTGACATGGGGCTTGTATTTTATACCAGTTTTAACAAACTGTTTTTATTGAGATAAGAATGCTTAGCCTGAGATCTACCCACCCTCTTAAAGTTTTCGGTGTGCGGCACCGTATGGTTGACTGTAGGGCCCATCTCCAGAATGTAATGGTCTCTTTTAACCAAAACGTTCTGCTCCTTGGTTATTCAGTGACTCCTCACTTCCCCCTCCCGCCAGCGCTGTTTTGTTTTCTTTACTCTTTCACAGTTAAGTGAAGAGGAGCATCACACATCGAGTTTTCTTGTATATACAGCTGCTTCTGGTGACAGTTTTGAGGGACATGTTCCAAAAGAAAAAAGAATTTAATCACTCAAGTTAGTGAAGTACCTCCTAAAATGACTGTTTGGAGTCACATTCATTTGATTCGGATGAAATTATCATATTTTTAAGGTTAAAAAATGATAGAGTGTCACGGACTTTGTAGGGTTCGACCTAATGCTTGTTAGAATGTCTGAGCCATCATAAGTCTGTGAAAGAGCCACTGTTTTATTTATTTATTTATTTATTTATTTATTTATTTATTTATGATTTTTTAAAGATTTTATTTATTCATGAGAGAGAGAGAGAGAGAGAGAGAGAGAGAGAGAGGCAGAGACACAGGCAGAGGGAGAAGCAGGCTCCATGCAGGGAGCCCAATGCGGGACTCGATCCCGGGACCCCAGAATCATGCCCTGGGCTGAAGGCAGCACTAAACTGCTGACCCACCCGGGCCGCCCAAAGTCACTGTTTTATAATCGCACTTTGAATATATGAGTGTGTGTGTGCGTGTGTAGATACATACACATGTGGGGAAATCACTGCCTTTTCATTAGGAAGCATAATACATTTATATGTTGCTATTCATTGTCATTTTATACTTTTAAAATATGTGTGTATACTCTCGTGCATGTCTGCATAGGTCTCAGTAGTGTGAAAGTCGTAACACATCTGTGAGCTCTGTCTTGAAAAGAATATTTGAAGCCCACTTGGACCTTCTGTCACAAGCTGAATTTGAAACAGGGATTAGGATAAGGCAGGACAGGTTTGATAGGTTAACAAGCATGAAAGATGAGGACAGGAGGAAGTCTGGGCTTGGGCCTACCAGGTCCACTAGACCATTCGATACTCAATCTCATTAACTGAGGTTGGTGTGAGACCATCCAACCCTAGAGGCACAGAATACCCTAGAGTCTGCACAGTGATGCACACTCAGGCCAACCCTTGAAGGACAAGCACGGTGTAGGTTGGTCCCATTACTACTAATGCCAACTGTTGCTTCAGTGCGTCAGTTAGCCAGGCAGGGAGCTTGTTAATTAGACCATATGGTTCCGTGCGTGTCACAGACCCACAATGACAATGCGTTAAGTGAGATAGAACTGATTTCTCTCCTGCCAACCAGAGGTAGACCATCTGAAGTTGTTGTGGTGACTCCTTCCTAAGAGTCAGCCAGGTCCCAGGTTCCTCCTGTTTCGTTGCTCTACCATTCCCAGATCCAGTCCCTCACCACCAGGTCCACATTCCTGCAGAAAAAATGAAGTTGTGTTCCTTTGCCCTGTAGTAGGGCTGCTATAACAAAGTACCACAGACTCAGTGGTTTAGCAAAAGAAATTAATTTTCTCACAGTTCTGGAGGCTGGAAGAGATCAAGATGTGAGTGGGGTTGGTGTTTTCTGACACCTGTCTCCTTGACTTATAGATGGCTATCTTCTTCCAGTATCTTCACATGGCCTTCCCCTCTTACCTGTGTCCAAATTCCTCCTCCTCCTCCTCCTCCTCCTCCCTCCCTTTCTTTCTTTTTTTTTTTTAAGATTTTATTTATTTATTCATGAGAGACACAGAGAGAGGCAGAGGCACAGACAGAGGGAGAAGCAGGCTCCCCGTAGGAAGCCCGATGCAGGATTCTATCCCAGGACCCCGGGATCATGACCTGAGCCACCCAGGTGCCCCCAAATTCCCCTTCTTATAAAGATAGCAGTTAGATTGGGTTAGGGCCCATTCCCATGACCTCATTTTACTGTAATTACCTTTTTAGAGATCCTATCTCCAAACACAGCCACATTCTGAGGGTACCAGATTAGGACTTTAACATAGGAATTTGGGGCAATATAATTCAGCCCATGACAGGCCCTGATTTCGTGTGTTAAGCAAGCTTCCCAGGTGATTCTTACACACAATTTGAGAACACCAGTGTTAGTGTCATAGACTGGGAATAATTAGGCGGTTTTTCACTTGGGACGTGGAAGAGGGCATTGTCTGGTTCAGCGATTCCCTTAGGGAATAAATGATACGCAAAGCCAGGGTACGGCATTTCGGAGCCCAGCTGAAGAGCCCGTTAGACGAGGGAGCCTTCACTTTCTTGGTGACCCAGATCTGAGTGACCCAATCTGTCAGGATCCAGGCCCAGAACACAGAGCCGTTGAGCCCTTCATTTCTTAATCCTGACGGGTCCTATTATATGGTGACATGCTTGGCGCTGGTCCTTGCCACTCAAAGGGAGAATGTGCTGCTGTTTCTTTCGTTAGCAACACTTAGATTTCGAGAAATAGAAAGCAGAGCACCTGGGAGCTGTGGGTAGATTTCTCCAAAGATTCTTCTACTTTAGACAGAATAATTAATTTTTTTTAAAAAGATTTCATTTAGCATTCATCTCTGGGGCATTTCTGTTGGCAACCACTGAGCATACAGATGACGTTCAAGTGAAGATGAAGGCAAACGGCTGCTTTCAGGGAGCACATGTGTCCTGGATTTGCTGCTGCATGTTAGTCTTCACACCACAGCAAGTAGAAAATTAGAGTGAAAGCTGAATTTAGCCACCTCCTGTCATGGGTGATTGTAAACCAACATTATAAAACATATAAAAACAGCAGTTTGAGAAGACTGTAAAATATGCAATGTTTGTGCATGCCAGCGTGCGTGGATGTCACCTCTTCATTATCCACAGGCTTCATTCTCTGTCCTCAACCTATGCTACCGCTGTGTTGCTCCTTTTCTTTTCAGAATCTGCTAATCATTAGTGTCATGTCAGTCCTAAAGATTAGAGCAGGATCTCTCAACAGGGACACTATTGACATTTTCCAGATAATTCTTTGTTGTGGGGATGCTGCCCTGACCATGGCAGGATGTTTAGCAGCATCCCTGTCCTCTACCTACTGGATGCCAATGGTACCTCCCACCTGTGCCCCCCGCCTCCCCACCGTCTCCCCACTCCACACACTTAGTGACAGCCAAAAATATATCTGCAGCACCACCAGATGTCCCCTCAAGGGCAAAATCACCCTACTTCAAGAACCTCCGATTTGGAGGGAAATAACATTCCCTGTCCATTTTCTTTCTTTATCTCTGAATCTATGCTAGCTTAAGAAGTGAAAATAGGTACAGACAATTCTGCAGTGTGTTGTATGTATTTCTGAAAAAGCCTGAGATTGTCATCATAACAGGGATTATGGGAAAAAATAAGGTTGGGGCAGACTCCTTAACAGGTATGTCATTAAATTATATGTATGCAACTTTTTAGCCCAACAGTAAACAGATAGATAGATAGATGGATGCATAATTAAATACTCTGCTAAAAACACTCACATAGTTAACATCTTACTTTTTAACAATAAATATTATAGAAAATGTGGAACTTCCCATTTAAGAAAAAAAGTGACTATAACTTGAATGGGTAGAAAGAAGAATCGAAACTCCTAAATTATTGAGACAAGGACAACGATGAAGAAATCATAAAGCTCAGGAGCGCCATACGATAGGACTTGTAAGGAAAGCTTTGGGGGAAACCATGCCAAGGAAAAAGTTGTGAAATGAGTGGACGTGGCCTACGGGTCTGCTGCATTCAGCTGAGTTTGGGGATTTTGCATTCAGCAGCTGTTAACCTGCAGATGTGAGATATGATGGGCTGGGGGAAATTGCCTTTGGACTAACGTGGCTTTTCCATCGATCCCCATCATTCTACATTACTAATCACACATAAGCAAATTTGCTTTATGAAAACTTGTATTGTAGCTGAATAGAGTGTACACTCAAGGGCTTTGCTCTTCACATAAAGTGTGGCCGTGGTGGTGGTTGAGATGTGGAAAACTGAGATGTGAGACTGAGTGAAGAACGAAGCATAAAGTTGGGCCAAGGCTTCCCCTGAAATTGGTTTCGATTAGTTGACAGTAAATGTCCAGCCAGTAATTACTATTAAAGGGAGCCTTACTTTTAGATGGTGATGGAGGGTATCTCCTGAAGCCACCTTGCCACAAATCTCTGAGAAGTTTTTACTGTGAGTGTCTCATTAGTTTCACAGTGCAATGGGGTGTGGGCCAAGCTTCCAGCTCTTAATCTAGGCTTTCATATGTATGCCATGCCATGTCTTCTTTCGGTAGGAACAAGGGCCGTGGCTTCTCCAAGGGTGTAGCTAAGAAAGCCAGTAAATTGTGTTGCCCAGTTGTACATCATGTGAGCCATCTGGAAGGGATTCTGGTGGTTCCGTATAGGTTGGCGGGTCTCACGTGGTAGCACGTGTGGTTCTGACCTGGGGAGCCGAGTGTCTGACTACCACTGGCCAAAGGAGCCCTTAGACTCTCATATACCTGGAACAAAACTCTCTAAAACAGAAAGTGAGACTCTTAAAGAGATTGAGGGCATGCATGGAGGGAGTCCTGTGTGGGTTGAGAAACTATGACTTAAGAATCTTTGCCTTTTGGGGCTCTTGGGTGGTCAGTCAGTTAAGCATCTACCCTTGGCTCAGGTCATGATCCTGGGGTCCTGGAATCCAGCCCCATGTCAGGCTCCCTGCTCAATAGGGAGTCTGCTTCTTCTTCCCCCTCTATCTCTCCCCCTGCTCATGCTTGCTCACTCTCTCTCAAATAAATAAATAGAATCTTAAAAAAAAAAAAAGAATCTTTGCCTTTCTCCTAGTCCATCCAAGACTTCAGTAGCAGGGCCTCATTCTGTTTACTCTCTGGGTTTCCACACACTTTACTTTCCAGCCCTCCCCCTGTGACAAGACACAAGCAATAGTTACTACCACCGACCTCTTGTTATACAAGCACCCAGCACTCATGTAGACCCCTGTTTTGTTTTCTCAGGGTGCACGCTCTTTTTCTACGAGAGTGATGGCAGGTCTGGAATAGACCACAACAGCATCCCTAAGCACGCCGTCTGGGTGGAGAACAGTATTGTGCAGTCGGTGCCCGAGCACCCCAAGAAGGACTTCGTCTTCTGTCTCAGCAATTCCCTGGGTGACGCCTTCCTCTTTCAGGTTTGTTGGGCACTTCCTTTCAGGGCATTTCAAACCTCTGAACCAGCTATCTTCCTCTCCAGCCTCTATACCCCACCCTGTTTCCCTCTTAGTGCTGGGTTTTGTCTTTTCTTCATTACAGAAACAGGAACAATCAATGACAAAATAAACATGTACGTTGAATTCAGAAATGAGAGCCCTCTACCCAGAATGTTCCAAGGGAAGCCCAGGGAAGGATGTGAGTGGAATTAGAGAAACTTGCCCCGTTTGCCATGGGTTGAAGGATTTGTCAGTGTAGTCTTGGTACCATTTGTATAGAGCCTTAAAAAGAGATAATGAATTCCTTAATTTAGAAATTATTTGAGCTGTCAACATCTTTTTACCATAATGTTCTCTTCTAATATTACTCATAGAGTGCAATAATGACATTCAAGAAATGACTAGCTATCCCCAAATAATTTCTCTTCCTCATCTAATCAGAAATTTGTACCTAGTGTTCTTGAAGTTTGGGTGTTAATTGTGTTAAAAAATACTAACCGGCTAAGCACTTTGGGCTTAGCGTTTAATTTTGTAGGGAGTTTTTTGGGTTTGCTCAGGGGCGATGCAGTCTACCAGAACTTTTTGATGTGTTAGCTAGGAAGACTTCATCATGGATTTCCATGATGTAGGAATTTTACTCTACGCTTCCTACATGCTTCACACAGTGCTATTGAGAACAAGATTTTGACACAGTTCCTACTCTTAAAATGTGGTGTGGGAGAAAGACACAGGGATAGATCTCTACAGGTTTGGAAAGCCTGCCTGTTAATATTAAAGGATGAATAAGAATAAATGGGGTGAAGTGGACAATGAGAATATTCCATGCAGAAGACAGAGCTGGATCAAAGGCAAGTGTAATAGGTTATCTCACTAAGTTTCTGGGTTTGGGTCCTAAGTTATTTCCATCTGGGCAATGAAAGGAAGAAAATGATCATCTATTTGTGAACAGGCAAAAAGCATCTGTTGTTTTTCTTTCTTTAAATCAGTGATTATAAAACACACATAAAGAAGAACATACAAAACATAAATGTATTGCTCAATGAAGTATCACAGAGTAAATTCGTAACCACCACATAGGTCAGAAAACAGAAATTTCTAGCACCCTGCAAGCCACTCCCCACTCACTTATATACATGCAGGCTACTAGTTGGGTAGAGTGAATATGTATTTTATCATCCAAGCCAGGACACTTTTGTTTAGCTGGGAATGAATGTCTTCATTTCTCCTTCATTTTTGAAGGATAATTTTGCTGGATATAGGATTCTTGATTGACAGTCTTATTGTAGTATTTTGAAAACACTATTGTATTGCCATCTGGGCTCCATGGATTCTGTTGAGACATCAACTCTTAATCTTCCATCTTCCATCTACAAGGAGCATCCCTTGTATATATGAGCTGCTTCTTGGGGCACCTGGCTGGCTCAGTCTGTAGAGCATGTGACTCTTACTCTCAAGGTTGTGAGTTCAAGCCCATGTTGAGAGTGGAGCCTAGTTAAAATTAAAAAAAAAAATGCGTTTGATGAGTTGCTTCTCTGTTGCTACTTTTTTGTCTTTGTATTTAAACAGTTTATGATGTGTCTCTAACTATTGATTTCTTTCAGTTCATTCTACCTGGAAGTCCTTGAACTTCTTGGATGTGTGGGCATGTGTGTCTAAATCACATTTGGGAAGTTTTCAGCTATCACTTCTTCAAATAGTCCTCCTGTCCATTTCTCTCTTCTTCTTCTTGGACTTCCAATATGTTTATGTTAGTTGCACTTATGGTGCAAGTCTCTGTGTCTCTATTCATCTTAATTCATTCTTTTTTTTTTTTGTTCCATTGATAACTTAGTCTGGATAGTTTCAGTTGACCTACTTTAAGTTCACTGATTCTTTTTTTTTTTTTTCCTGTTCAAACCTGTTGTCGAGCCCCTCTGGTAAGTTTTTTATTTCAATCATTCTATATTTCAACTCCAGAATTTGTATTTGGTTCGCTAAAAAAAATTTTTTTTTTAATTTCCCTATTGATATTCTGTATTTGGTGAGTTATCGTTCTTATTATACTTCACTTCTTTAGACATGATTTCCTTTAGTTCTTTGGATATACTAAAAGTAGATGATTTAGTGTCTTCATCTAGTGAGCTCCCATCTGGGCTTTCTTAAGGACAGTTTCTGTTGACTGCTTCTTTTTTTGTGTATGTGGGTTGGAAAGCCTGCCTGTTAATATTAAAGGATGAATAAAGATAAATGGGGTGAAGTGGCCTTGTTTATTTGCATATTTCACACTTACTTGTTGAAAACTACATTTTCAAGGGTATAATGTGGTGACTCTTGAAAACAGATCCCTTTACCTCCAGGGTTTGTTGTGGTTGATTGCTGTCATTGATGCTTATTTGTTAAGTGACTTTCTTGAAATCGATAAAATATTTATTCTTTATCATGTGTGGCCACTGAAGCCTCTGCTCAGCTTAGTAGGCAGCTAATGATTGGAGAGATTTCCTTAAATGCCTGGAAGCTATTATCTTCCAGTTTTTCCCCGAGGACCTCTGTATCTTCAGCTCTCGGGCAGCTAGTTAACAACTCTGCCTTATGTTCAACTATGTTTTCAGAGCCTCAGTGTCAGTCAGAGGGGTGAGTGGAGGGCCTTCTGAGGGTTTTGTGGATGTAGCACAGTCCTATACATGTGACTTTCTAGATTCTCAAGACTACGAATATCTTATTCCTCAGCTTTTTTTTTTTTTTTTATTCCTCAGCTTTTTAAAAAGTTTCTTAGTCTGCTATCTCTTTTGCCCCAATTATCATCACTACCTCAGGTACCTATGATATTTAACAGTTGTTACTGATTATTTTCCACAAATTCCCCTTGGAGTAAGGACTATCTGCACAAGTGAGTTCTGAGAGATCAAATAGCTGAGCAAGCTCTGTGAATGGAGGTGTCCTGTCAACTGTCAGGTCACATAATGACAGTTCTCTGACAATAGTGTTTTGTGGGAGCTCACTGCCCCCTTCAGTGATTTCTGGACTTCTGTTTTCCACATTATTGTGGAGATAGGGAGATGAAGATGGGAATAAGGCAAACTAAAATGTCCTCAAAACTTGCTCTTCTTACTGGGATTCAGCTATCAATTTTTCTGGTAGAAGCACCTAAGATTGTGGTAAGACTCAATTAATTGCTGAGCTCTGATGAAAAAGTTGATTTTGACAACTTTTGCTAGTGTTACCAATTTTACAGAGAAGCAGTTTTTTTGAGGTCCATACTCTCCCATTTCCACTGATGAACCCATCAGGACACTTTAGAGACTAGAAAGTTTTGAGAGATATACCAGCTCCATAACAATTATGCCAGGAGAACAGGTATAAATTGCAACAGATTCAGGCTAACTGGGATGTGTAGCAGCCTTTCCATAGGTACATTTTGGTTGATCCCAATTTGGAGGGATCATGAGCAGTGTTGCTAGGGTACTCTTGAATCTGTACTCATGGTATGTTTGTCCACATTTCTCTGAGTGTATACCTAGGACTGGTATTGTTATATCATGGGATAAGTGTACAGCTTCAAGTTTAGTAAACAGTTTCCAAAATGATTGAAATAATTTATGCTCCCATCGGCAGCCTAGGAGAATTCCAGTTTTTCCATATCCTTGTCCACACTTGGTATTGTCAGATCTCTTTTGTTTTTAATGTGTAAGCTATTAATGTGAAGCTGAGCACATTTTAGGGAGTTTAATGGCCATTTCTTAGTATCATCTTTGTGAAGTACTTATTTCAGGTGCTTATTCCTGCCTACTTTTCTATTGAGTTGTCTCTCGTAATGATTCACGGCCATTCTTTACGTATTTTATCTATCAAATCTTTGTTGATTATTTGCATTGCAAATATCTTTTCCCACTCTGTGGCTAGCTTTTTACTCTGTTAAAAATATCCTTTGTTATACTGACTTTTTAAATTTAATGTATCTCATTTCTCAAGTCTCCCTTAATGGATAGTGCTTTGTGTATCTTATTTAAAAAATCTACGTGCTCTGAGTCATGAAGATGTTCTTCTATATAGCTTATTAGCCATTGTTTTTCTGCATCTGGCATAGCTTCTTATTAATTATTTGGCTTCTTATTAATTATTTAGATGTCTTGTATATGAGGGAATGCCTAACTACACTAACAGTAACAATAATAATACTATATGATATCAGCAACTATCGTTTACCAAGCCCTTATTGTATGACACCATCTTGAAAGTGTTTTACAGTGTGAGTCACATATAATTCTTTAGAAAAAAATTTTAAGTATAGTTGATACAGCATGTTTTATTAGTTTTAGGTGCACAACATAGTGCCTCTGTAAGTGTAGTTACCACCTGTCACCCTACAACATTATTACAGTGTTATTGACTATATTCCCTATGTCGTACTTTTCATCTCCATGACTTACTTATTTTATAACTGGAAGTTTATACCTCTTAATCCCCTTCACCTATTTTGCCCATCCCCCTATTTTCCTCCCCTCTGGCAACCACTAGTTTGTTCTCAGTATTTATGAGTCCGTTTTTGTTTTTGATTGCTCATTTGTTTTGTTTCTTCAGTTCCACATATAAGTGAAATCATAAGTTAAATTTAATTTGTACAGCAATCAGTGAGTTAGATTGTATATACATATTTTAACCAATTAATGTGGACTGTGTCCCCTATTTGGTGAAGCTCGAGGTTTTATAAAGGCTAAGAATTATACACCAAGTAACACAGTTACTGAGTGTTGGCTGGATTCAAACCAAGTCTCTCTTTCTGTAGAGTCTTATCGTCTAAGTATACTATTTATCCCATTTCTTTTACTATTTACCCTAAGAGGAACATGGGCAGGAATCACTGAACACAGCCAAAAGGCACTATTCACATCCTTAGAATTAAGCCACTCATTGGGAATATTTCAGTATTTTGGCCGTTCTTGCCTCAGTACACAGTTTAGATAATCTGATCAGTTTCAGAATACCCTCCTTTTTACTTCCACACTGCTGATGTGAATTCTTTTTGAAAGGACCTTCCTGGCCATAAAATTGCTGGTACAATCTAAATATCCAATAGGTCAGAATTGAATAAAATTCTTTTGTGGCAGCATAGGACCTTATTCATGAAAACCTCTGCATCCTCTTGTTTTGGTGAAATCTGTATGCTACTTACGTGGGATAGAGCACAACATGAACCTTTTCAGAAGAAATTTCTGCTGTTTGGGATCCATGAGGGCATTTTCTACCTTCTACTTATTGTAATTCACATGACTCTAGAGGGGCTAAGTTTGAAAGAAACCTGTGTGTGTAAGGAGTGAGGTTAATGCAAGGGAGATCAACCCCGAGTATGGAAGTAATTTGTAGGCTATTCCAGCCTTAGGGCTCAAGTCAGTGGCACACTTTACAGAGCCTGTATGCTGCTGATTTGTGCTGTTATTCAGGTTTGCCCATGGTAAGGAGATTCATGTTACCAGCAAAAGCAGAAAAGGGGTTTTGTGTGCAGGATGGGGGTGGGAATGAGAATGAATATTAGAGCAACTCATGTAGAAGAAGTGCTACGCTGTCTGCAAAGGGAGGCAATGCCTCCTGCATCTAAACTATTTTAGAGAGCTCTTCCCTACAACTGAAAGTCAGAACCAGCACCTACCACCTACAAAGTACAATTTCATCTTGGGCCTTCCATTGTCCACTACTGGTTGATGTTACATATGATTCCAAGTGTTTTATGATAAGTGATAGGCTTAGTGTTTTATGATAAGATGATCCCTGATTGGAAAGAACATCATATGCAATGCTACATCTAAAGAAGTGTAGAAGGGATTCCTGGGTGGCTCAGCTGTTGAGCGTCTGCCTTTGGCTCAGAGCCTGATCCTGGATTCCCAGGATTGAGTCCCACATCGGGCTCCTTGCATGGAGCCTGCTTCTCCTCCCTCTGCCTGTGTCTCTGTCCCTCTCTCTGTCTCTCTCATGAATAAATAAATAAAATCTTTAAAAGAAAAAAAAAAAAAGAAGTGTAGAAAATATCTCTAAGGAGGTCACTGCCTTTCCATAGTAAGTTTTCTTATCATTTTGTCACTTGTATGAGGGTATATAGCATGCATATTAAAAAGAGACTAGTGGGAAAAGAATAGTATTTACACCATTATGATGAATTAGGGATTAGATGTAATTATCTAAGTCAGATGTCGTATAGTTAGCAAATGCTCATTAAATGTTACAGTTCTCATTTTAATTATAAAGAAAAAGTGACTAGCCCCCTGTACTCCTCTTAAATAAGTATCTTTACAGAAGTTGAGTGTGGTTTCTCTGTGAAGAGGCTAAGGCTTTGAGTTTTATGAGGCTCTTAGGCTCGGGACAGTTATCTTGAAGCACCACATCTGGTTCTTTGTGGACCTGATGAAGGTCATTGGTACACATGCCCTGAACCAGGGCAGCCAGATGAGGGAAAAATCTGGAACTCATCTTTCACAAGGAGGCATCAAGTGGACTTGGTAGAAGAGACTCCAGAGGAGGTTTAGTGTCTTGGACTTGAGTAGATTAAAGTCTATCCTTGCTCTCATGGTGGGCACTATCTCTGCAAAGCCCCTGACAGCTGGTCAGCCTTCTCACTGCATGATCACCTCCCTCCCTGGGAAGCTTCCAGCTCCTCAACCATCTGCTTTTGCTGGTTAGCTCCAGGATTTATCAAGTTTTTTGTTGTGTTACATTTTTTCTGGTGACTTTGGTCATATCCCTTTGTTCCCATATGTTTTCTGAGTCTAAAGCAAGTCTTCTTTCTTAAAACCTTTTAAATGCTTGAAAACAGCTCTGATCAGCTTCCTGCCATGTATCCTGTTTAGGCTTCCCTATTTAAGGTTTCTGAGCCATTCTCTCTACAATTCAGTTCTTCTCCTTGATGTTCCTCCTGGTAAATAGTTCTGGAACCCAGCACCCTGTCCCCCATGAAGTTAGTCCTGTGCAGCCTGCCTGCAGTGTGGTTCCTGCTCTTCTAATTTTTTTTCACAATGCTAGTGTCAATTCCTTAATTTATTAGGAACCACACCAAGCTATTGACTCATACTAAGCTTGTGGTTTATCAGACCCACAGCATTAACTCTTACAAGATCTCTTCCATCTTATTTTAATAGAAGTTTGAAGAACACAAAATGCAGAAGTGAAATTTACTTCTTTGAAATTTTATGTTTGTGGTTTCTGTCCTTCTAATGAACTTGTCAAAATCTTCTTGGATCCTAATTTAATCTTCCCTCTTAACTTCACACTCTCTGCAATTAAGACAAACTGGATGTTTGGTCTTTGTTCTCTCTGTTGGTTTAAATGTTGCCTTAGTCTGTGGCAAAGTCCTGTTTTCCCACCATCATGGATCATCTTCCTGCCTCTAGCCAGCCACTTTGGAAATACTTATCTTTGGTTTTGGCATGGATTAGTTGTCAAGAAGGGTGAACTCCTAAGATGTAGGAAGCCCCAGGAAAATTTTTTTTATCTGTGTAAAAAATTTGACTCACCTTAGATCGACTTTATCAACACCATTCTGGTGGCTCACCTCATGCAATCTAGTGAAAGAAATACCGGCTAGGCTAGTGGGAACCACCTCTAGGCATAGGCTCATGTCCAGGAGCTCCTCAGCATATCTTATTGATACCACATATGGGATATAGGGTCAGAGAGCTCCGTGAAGGAGAGGAAGTGTACTGGAGGGAAAGGGAGTGTTCTTTCTGGACCCTGTCCTTTTTCTGGAACCAGAAGGGGTCTTTTCAAATATGAGGCCCCATTTGCTTAGCTCTTAGGAGAATGTGGATGGAACGTATAGATATTGAAGTACAAAATGAATACACAGGGCTAGTAATCATTTACAACACATGACCTATCATTAGTGTATTAAGAGATCTCCGTACATATGTTAAAAGTATAGTGCAGAGATATAATAGTGGCTAAGCTAGATTTTAGCATATAACCTGTATATTATTATGTATTTACAAATAATATGTTACTAACAGTATTCAATTTCCATTTTACATTTTTTAAAATTTGTTTTTTTTTTAATTTTTATTTATTTATGATAGTCACACACACACAGAGAGAGAGAGAGGCAGAGACACAGGCAGAGGGAGAAGCAGGCTCCATGCACCGGGAGCCCGACGTGGGACTCGATCCCGAGTCTCCAGGATCGCGCCCTGGGCCAAAGGCAGGCGCCAAACCGCTGCACCACCCAGGGATCCCCATTTTTTAAAATTTGTACAAAGTCAGTGTGAGCACATAGTTTTAAAGAATTCAATTAACCTTAAAAGACTTTAAGTGAAGTTCTCTTCTCATTCTTCCTATGCCTCTTCCTCCATCCTTGGTCCCCCAGAACAACTGTGCTCAACTGTTTTGGCAAGTTTTTTTGTTTGGTTGGGTTTTTTTTTTCTTGTATTTACCCTCACTTTTCATTAACATACAGTATTTCTCAATTGAGTTTAGATATTAACTACTGACTTTTCTGTGATGGTAGATATTTATTTAGTTGTATTATATATGAATTCTCCTTTTCTTATATTCCTATATAGTTATATGAACATTTAAGATTAAATCAATAGTCTCGATTACACTGTTAGGATGTTCTATACTGCTATGACCATAAAAATAATATTAACTGCTGGGCTAAATAGCGTATCATTTTATTTCCTTCTTGAACAACTTTTTGTTTTTTTTTTCTGCAGTTAATGCCTGCCTCTTTTTTCTGCTCCATTTACTTATTTTTAGGCTTACTTAGTAGCAGTATTTTCTAAATCTCCAATTTATCACCTAGTCATTTAGTACTATTTTGTTCTCTGAGACTGCCTTTCCCTGGCCCTTTATCTTTCTGCTCCAATCTGCTCTCTAGGCCTCAGGCATAACAGTTACTTCACTTTAACAGGCTTTCCCTTCATTACCCTAGTTAGATTCTTGGATTGCAAGTCTTTCTTTTTTCTCTTTCATATTCATGAAAACAAACAAGCAAACAGACAAACATGTAATAACTTCCTATAAAGTGGTTCATATTTGAAAATGTCTTCATTCTACCTTTTACTTGAATAATCTTTGAGTAATTTGGAATTTTGGTTTCAAATTATTTCCCCTTTGTTCACTTATGTTCTGATACCATTCTCATTTCTGATTATCTTGTGTGTGCTTTATTTTCTCTTTTGAAGCTGTAGAATAATTTTCTATAACCAGGGTTCTGATTTCTCAAAGTGATTTGCCTTCTGTTGAGATTTTAATTTTAGCTATTTTTTAATTCCTAAAAGCTTTTCCTTTCTCTCTCTCCCTCCTCCTCTTTCTACCTTTCATTCCCTCTCTTTTCTCCCTGTCCCTTCCTCCCTCCCTTTCTATTTCTCTCTCTCTCCTTCTTTTCCTCCCTCTCTCCTTCTATCCCTTTTCATTCTTCCCTCTTTTCTCTCTCATTGTACCTTTTTCATTGTAACCTGTGCTTTTGTTTATTGTTTATAGCTTTAGATCCTTTTGTGCCTCTGTCTCTGAGGATGTTACTGGGTTTTCCGGAAACTTTTGTGCTTCAGACATTCTCTTTCTTCGCGATGCATTTTCTTCTGTGTGCTCTGGTCTCTGCCTTTCATGCTAGAGGCTTTCATCAAATGTGTGGTGGCCCTTGATTCCCTTGATTATCTGATCATATTTAAATGTGAGATACCAAAAAAGTGCTTGGATATTGTTCATGCCATCTACTGGGGGTTTTTACAGCATGAACAGATGGTAAGACCTTTTTGTTGAGGGTGTCCATTTGACAATATTTGTTGGTCTTTTCTGTGGGGCTACTCAGCTTTGCCAGAGATGAATCCTGCCATTGCCATTTACTGGGCAGGCTTCCATTTATTCCTCTGTTTGCAGCAAATGATTCCTCTTTTTGTTCCTGTCTTCCTAGAATCCGGAGCCTCTCTTCTTCAAAGAATTTACCTTGGGTGTGTGAGGGAGGTGGGGAGGTATTGGAGGGAGCCATGCCCAGTTGTATGACTTTTTCCAGCAAATGAGAAGAGACCCATAGTAAGTTTTCTTTATGGCTATTAAAAATGATAGCTTACTGGGACAGCTGGCTGGCTCAGTTGATAGACCATGTGACTCTTGATCCTGGGGTTGTGAGTTTGAGTCCCACATTTGGTGTAGAGATTTTTATTACTTAAAATTTTTTTTAAATGACAGCTTACTTAAGCCTTGTATAAATAAAATTTTAAAAAACAAGGGAAAAAAAGACTTTCAGAATTCACACAGGAACTTCATTTGCAACTAATCTCTTAAAAACATAAAACTTTTTCCCCTTTTTTTATTGTTCTTTTTAAATGGAAAAAAGTTCAATCTACTTTATAATTATTCTTGTGCTTCTATAAACTCAAATTATCTGAAATTTTAGTTTCCTAGATCTGGCATATATTCCCTAGTATTTCTCTCGTTTAAAATGAATTTCCCTTTTCCTGCCACTCACGTAAACCATTGATTATCTGAAATCACTGAGTATCCTCCATTCAGTTGGATAATTGAAGCTAGATCTATTTAAATACATAATGAAGCCCCGAGCTTCATCTTAACTCTGCACTCAAAGGGGCTCTTATGCAAAATGCATTTTTTGCTGATTATATTCCTCTGTTGGCAAGAACTTTGCTTATTCCCTTCACTGAACTTTATACAGTATTTATAGCATCTCCAGAAGGCAAAAGGAAGAACCACAAAATTCAGTCTTGATACCTGTCTGCTGCTGTTTGTTTAATGGAAGCAGATTAGTGTGGAAGTCATGACCATTTGGGTGGAGGGAGTCGTCGTCTCTCCTTCCTGTCCTTTTGACCACTGGATTCTGACAGAGAGCCCTTTAGTAGACCTTATGTCCCTAATTAAACTTGCCTGGTTCAAGACAGTAATGCAAAGGTAGTGGCTCTGAAAAGCTTTTTCTAGCATGTCAGAATTTAAATCCTGGAGAGTCCACGCTGGGAGACATTCTATCAAGTTAGTGGTCTGCTGTGACCAGCTCTGAATTGTTAAGCCTGTAAACTGCCATGAACTATTAAGAGTTTTTCTACTTAACTCACTGTTAACAGCAGTCAGGGTAGACTTGGCCCACCCTCTCATCGACACATAGCTCTGGGTATGCCACCAGGAATGGACAAGTCCTTTCAAAAAGCTCATTTAGTGAATTGTGCTTCTTAGAAATAGATTTGGCCTAATGATAGAGAAAGGCAGAGACCGCTGTGTTGTTGAGACAGGACAGCAGGAGCAAAAGTTCCCTCTAATGGAACTGCCTTCAGCCACCAACAGGCTCCAGCAAAGCTTAGAAGCTTGAGGCATGCTTAATGGTTAAAATGACTGATGGATAAATTTTTCATCAAGCCTGTAATCAGACTTTTCTATCTCTCTCTAGGTTGTGGGGCTTGGTGCTTTTATTTATTTTTAAAAATTTTAATTGTAGTAAAGTACACATGACATACCATTTTAACTATTTATAAGTGCCCGGTTCAGTGGCATCACCACAGTCCATCTCCAGGACTCTTCATCTTGCAAACTTGAAACTCTGAACACTAACTCTCATTGCTGTCTTCCCTTAACCTCTGGCAACCCCCATCTTTCTTTCTTTAAATAAATAAATTTCAGGATAGCTGCTCTGCCAAAATTAAATGTACATCTTCCAAAGAATGTTTAACTTCATGGACTAGTATCAATCTTTCTTTCTACTTTTTTTTTTTTTTTTTATCTTGCCCCCACATGAGGCTCAAACTTACAACCCCAGGATCAAAAATTGCATGCTCCACCAACTGAGCCAGCCAGGTGCTTTCTTTCCATTTCTTAACTGGAATGTAAATATAAATTCTCTGGCATCAGAATGGAGGGTGTTCTCTGAGTTTGGCAGAGACCCTCAAAGGTGGAAGGAAGAAGGGATCCTGCTTTCAATAAGTAAAGAGAGGAAGAGGCTGTCGTTGTGTAGAACCTGTCAGATTATGGCTCTTCTTGGAGATTGAAAGTGTGTTATATTGACGCTTTTAAAAACATTGAAATGGGATTCTTACAGGGTGGTGAGATTACCCTGTAGGAAGGAGCAGCCCTCATATCTCCATGGCTTAAGATACCTTTTCATTCCTGCCACATGTCTGATGGGCACTGGCTGTGAAGCTGTGTTTGTCCCAGACACTCGGGGACCCAGACTGACAGAAGGTTCATCTTGACACATTTTCCACGACTGTAAGCAAAGGGACAGGAATGGGCATGAATTAGGCTTTTGTTTTATAATGATGCATGTCACTTCAATCCAAATTCATTGGCCAAAGCGAAGTGACATGGCCACACCTAACTTTAACAGGAGCAGGAAAGTTCCATCCTCCTGTGTCCCTGGGGAGAGCACAAAAGAGTCCATGTACAACAGGAATGACACCACAGGGGCCCAGGCCTTGGGGTAATTGATGAGGACTAGGGGTTCAGGAGCAGCATGGCATATTTAACAAAATGATTTTAAGCACAGGATTGGTAATGATCCAGGTTTATACTAAAGTGCTGTGTTATCCCTGCCTTTTTCTGGGCTTTGGTCTCTCCATTCATACAATGCACCTGGGCCCCTTCTAGATGAACATTTTTATTTAAAATTTTAAATTCCTAACTTAAATTAGCAGAGCCCGTATCAGGGAGTTTAAGATCTTACCATTAATTCCTCAGATCTGATATCAGGCGTGTAGGGATTTCCTTTCCTTACCCCATGCCTTGGGGCAGGAGAGACCTGGGAGCAGGGGGTTCTGACTGAGGCGGGGGTGGGCCAGGAGCAGCCAGGGGGGAACGGATGCTGACTTCACACCAGGTATCGACCTGCCAGGTGTCTTCACAGGAGACGTACCTACCCTCTCCTCCTCAGTGGCATGTGCCACCTCTGCATGGATTCCATCTGAGACGCTCCCAACAGCGTCCTTTTGAAATAGGTGGAAACACCAGCTCCCCTAAAGTCTAAAAGCTCCTATTTCCACTGAGCTGCACATACAAAGAAAAAGCATGTTTCAGCCCCTGGAAGAAGCTATTTCTCAGATGCCGCCTGCCACTGCACACTTCAGAGACGTGACCCTGTGAAAGGGTCATGCTGTTTGGAATGTCCATCGCAATCTTCTAGGGACAACTTTTAAGGAAAAAACGGAGTCTGAAGCATACTGTTTTTAGGATAGTCACAGAAAAATGATACGGAAATTTGGGGTGCTGTATCTTAGAAGGTTTGTTTTTTAAAGTATAACATCTACACAGGAAAGTATACATTTTGATGGTGTTTCAAAAAGCTTGTACGCCCACATCATATGTGCATGTAACCAGCGCCCAGACCAAGGAGCTGAACGTAGCCAGCACCCCAGGGACCCTGCTCGTGGTTCCTTCCAGCTGCTCCCCTCTCCTCCACTCCCACCAAAGAGCTCCTCTTCTGACTTCTCACAGTGTTTATTTGTGTTGCCTGGGTTTGTACTGTATGCACGTAGGATCTTAGTCTATATTCTTGTAGGTCTGGCTTCTTGTCCTCACTGTTACGTGTATGATTGATTCACGTTGCAGCATCCATTCTCCTTGCTGTGTGGTATTTCATTGTGTGACGATACCACACGTTATTTATCCATTCTGTTGTTGACAGGTGTTTAGATGGTTTCCAGTTTTGCCCGTTGCAAATTGTGCTGCTGTAAACATTCTGGTGTATTTGTTTTGGTGAGCATATGACTGCATTTTTGTTGAGGAGTGCATTTTGGGGGGTCACAGGGCGTGCATGTATTCAGCTTTTTTAAGGTAGTGTCAAGCAGTGTTCCAAAGCACAGATACCACTTTATTCTCCAGCCAGCAGCCAGCAGTGCATGGGAATTCTGATTGCTTCATATCTTCACCATTACTTGGTATTTTCTTCCTGAAAGTTTTTATTTTTTAAAGATTCTATTTATTTATTTGAGAGAGAGAGAGAGAGAGCAGGGGGAGGGGCAGAGGAAGAGGGAGAAAGGAACAGACTCCCTGCTGAGCAGGGAGCCTGCTGCCCAACTCAATCCTGAGGTTCTGGGATCATCCCCTGAGCCAAGGGCAGAAGTTCAACCAAGTGAGCCACCCAGGTGTCCCCTGGAATCTTTTCTTTTAGAAAAGAATCCTCGCTAGATTGCTTTTCCGTCTGAATTAATTCATCCCTCCCTCGCTCCCTCCCTTTCTCCCTCGATAGATAGATAGATAGATAGATAGATAGATAGATAGATAGATAGAGGAAAAATAACTCCACTTAGTAAAATACCTACTGATACTGAAGCACCAAGAGACTCCAAGGTCAAACACTGTACCCCAGGGGTGCTTGGGTAGCTCAGTTAATATTCTGCCTTCAGCTCAGGTCCTGATCTTGGGGTCCTGGGATCGAGTCCTGCATTGGGCTCCCAACTCATCCAGGAGTCTGCTTCTCCCTTTGCCCTCCCCTCCTGCTCGTGATCTCTCTTTCTCTCTCATTGTCTTTCTCTCTCAAATAAATAAATAAAATCTTAAAAAAAAAAAAAAAACACGCACACAAAAAAAGCAACAAAACCACGCCGTACCCTGTACTAGGCAGGAGCAAGCCTGATGCATTTATCACGTGTGGGAGGACCCAAGACTGTATTTTCTTCCAATTACTTGAACGTGATATTTAAAGATAAAAGATCGTGACTGTCTAAGAGGAGACACGTATTTTTTTTTTATTTTTTATTTTTTTTATTTTTATTTTTTGAGGAGACACGTATTAACAATTTGAAGCGAAGTTAAGCGTTAAAGGTGAGCCTCCTATACAGACCTGGGCATCCCTACAAGTATTTACCTTGGATTTCCAGTGTCACTATCTCCTCTTCTCCCCTTCAGTTTTCACAAAATGATCTCATTTGCTGCTTCTCTGTGAGAATGTCTAGCTTAATGAGGCCTTTATAAAGACGCAGGCACATAGTTTGCTGTATAGGTAACAACTGCCAGATTGTTTAGGTTTGCCCAATGTGTCCGGGCTCTGTTGGCTGACACCATGTGGCAGTTTCCTTTGTGAGATTCCAAACTGCAGAAATCATGTGGACACCTGGGGTGGTCTTGGTTGCCAGGGTGCAGAGGACCAGGCGGTTTGGGACCAGTTATTGGAATATTATTCACAGACCATCACTCAAATGAGTTTGGAAACTAAGAAGATGCATCCGAGAGAGGAAAAAAAAAAAAAATCAGTGTTTTGTGCATGAAAATGATGTTGGCTGTTAACTTCAGTACTGCAGTGGCTGAATAGACCTTTTTTCTTCAGTGAGCTAATTTCTGAGTGTTTATCAAACCTCTCTGGGCTTAAGGGAATACCCGGAAAATTCTAGCATGTCCTCACTTATAAATACTCATTGACTAGAGTTCCTAAAGTATTAGTAATGGTGTGTTACTGCAAATGAGCTGCCTCCCCCAAACACACTCTCTGACTTTTGCCTTTCGGAGCACCTTGAGCCACCTTGAGGTTGCTTTTCTGTTGCTAGGGGTGGCCATTGTCTTTAAAATGGCCTGGCCATTCCCCACTGCTGCGTGACCCCACTTCCTCGATACTCCCATGTGTCCCTGAACATAATACTGGTCCTGGCTGCCTTGAGTTTCTTCCACAACCAGAATTGTGTCATTGCTGCTTGACTCTGGCATAGATCCTCGGGATTTGGGTCGCAGCAGTTCACCGGGGGCGGGGCTGTTAACGTCTTCCTTGGCTGGTAACATCGCTTGGCCTCATTCTCACCTTGGAACTGACCAACCTTCTCTGAAAACTGACCTTTGTTTCAGAGCAACCCTCATAACTAGAAACTAAGCTCTCTGTATAGGATTATCACATATACAAGTGTCTTCATCTGGACTGCTATTAATATAAATGCATAAATAAATAAATAGATGGGTGGCTTATAAAGGATAGACCTTTATTTCTCACATTCTGGAGGCTGGAAGTCTCCAGCCTAACGTTCAGAGTGGCAGCATGGTTGAGTTCTGGGCAGGCCTGTCCCCCTGATTCATAAACTGTGGCTTCTCGCTGTGTCCTCACTTGGCAGAAGGGGACTAGTTAGGTCTCTGGCCTCTTCTTCTAGGAGCACTAATCTCCAGCGTGAAGGCTCCACCCTCACGACCTCATCACCTTCTCAAAGGCCTCATCCACTAAGACCATCACACCGGGGGTTAGGATTGCGACATTTGAATTTGGGGGAGACACAAACATCCATTCCGTCACAAGTTGAGTTCAGTTCATACCCTGAGGGAGCAGACACGGAGACTTCATTCCAGACAGCTCTTGGAGGCCGGGGGTTGGTGGATGTGGTGTCTGACCTAAGACCAACATGTAAATTTCTCTGCAAGGGGCACCTGGGTGGCTCATGGTTGAGCGTCTGCCTTTGGGCTCATGTCCCAATCCCGGGGTCCTGGGATCCAGTCCTGCATCGTGCTCCCTGCGGGGAGCCTGCTTCTCCCTCTGCCTGTGTCTCTGCCTCTCTCTCTGTGTATCTCCTGAATAAATGCATAAAATCTTTAAAGAAAAAATTTCTCTGCACAAGGAGGTCAGGAAGGTTGTTAGCCTGACCCACAGGCTATACACACCTGTCACCTTGACTCCCGGCTACTGCTTCTCTGGAGATGCACTGGTTCACTGCTGATCACTTAAGAGTCGGCTGTTTCTTCTCGCACCCCCTGCCCCCCCTTACAGACCACCAGCCAGACGGAGCTGGAGAACTGGATCACCGCCATCCATTCTGCTTGCGCAGCTGCCGTCGCGAGACACCACCACAAGGAAGACACGCTCCGGCTCCTGAAGTCCGAAATCAAAAAACTGGAACAGAAGATTGATATGGACGAAAAGATGAAGAAAATGGGCGAAATGCAGCTGTCTTCAGTCACCGATTCAAAGAAGAAGAAAACTATATTAGATCAGGTAATCGTTCTTCTGCGCTTAGACCTGGGCGGGATCGTTAGGTGCTGAGTTCCTCCGCTCCTTGGAATCACAGAGCATCGTCGGTTATGTGGTTCTGTCGTTGTCAGCCTGTCATCCAGGCTGCTGAATTCTTTATTGTGACTGTCAGTTTTCCTCTCCCATCGTTCACAGCCGATTGTTAGGAGCAGAAGGGCACAAATATTACATTGAATGAGAGACAGAAATCTAATAGAGGAGCCTCCCCACTCCCACCGGTGGCATATTCTAGGGCATCCGTGAAATTGCCAAGTCTGCAATTTGCCTTCCGCACCTTCTCTCGTTGACGCGGAGCTCGGCTGTGGCAGGGATGCATTCTTGACCTCAGTAAATTTAGAAAAGCTAGAGTCTCTTCTTAAAAATGCGTATGTGGTTGCAGTCAGTGAGCCTAAGTATAAGGAAAGATTTCGCGAGGTGACCGAGGACGTGTTTGCCTTCGATTCTCTTGTTTCAAAGTCACCCATAGCTATCTAGTCATGCTTTGAAACGTTGTCTTAACGTTTAGGACATAATTATGCGAGTAAGTGAATTTAAATCATTCAACAGTTGATGGCTTGGGCCAGCATGTGGTTTCCCATGGTTCTTGCCTTCTGTTCCCTGACACTGTGTTTATTGTCACGGAGGCGAAATTCACGTAGCATAAAATGAACCGTTGCAAAGCCTGCAGTTCAGCAGCATTGCGTGAACTCATAATATTGAGCAACGAGTTCCCTGTCCAGTTCCCAAACATCATCCTCCACCCCAAAGGGAGACCCCGTACCTGTTAAATTGCTCCCTTCCAATCCTGGCATTCGGCCTCGATGGATTCACCAATTTTGGATGTTTTATGTAAGTGCAATTACGTAATGTATGACCTTTTATGTCTGAATTCTTTCCCTTTGCGTCATGTTTTGGGATTGATCCACATTGTGGTGTGTATCAGTACTTCACTCTCCCTTATGGCCATTATTCCATTGAATGAACACACCATGGTATGATGATCCATTTGTCCATTGATGAACATTTGGGCCATTTCCACTTTTTGGCCATTGCGAATAGTGCTAGAAACATGCATACACCAACACTACATTTTAAGTGAAAGCAAAAGGTAGGTGTGAGCTGATAGTCGCTGTCCATATCATCATTAACATCGCTGAGCCTTCACGGAATACCAGGCCCTGTACCACATCTTACTTCTTGCATGATCTCATTTAAGTATCACTTCAGTCTTAGGAAGTAGGTATTACTTTGCAGCTTTGAAAAACAAGGACATATCTTGGATATAATCTGTGGTTGGAATTCTATTCCAGAGCCTCAGTCTTCACCTTCTGGTGTTTTCTTTTTCCCACTCTGTACTGTCTGCCTCCCACCTCTTCCCAAAAGCTCCTGGTCTCTTTGCCTGTGATCTTTAATTCGCCTCACTTTTCTTTTTGTCTTTGTCTTTCTATGGAAAGTCCTCTCCTGGTAAGTCCTAGAGTCCTCCAGTGGTAGAAATCCTACATATTTTACTTCCTTGGGTTTCTGCCCCAGAACTTGGAGCTGATGGACTGAAATGCCCACGAACATGACATCTGTATCAGGAGGACCCAAAGCAACTAACATATACTTTCTGTTTGCCAGACTGAATTTGTGACTGTAGATCTTTGTGAAGTAACGCGTAAGCTACGAAAACAGACTTAAGCTTCTGTGCCCTAAGAAACTTAGGGTACCTATTGTTATCCCTTAGGATTCTAATCAGTATCTTGAGAACAGATTTGTAATGTTTGTGTGGGATGAAGTTGTTGACATTTGTTTTCCCTTTTACTCACCTTTTCACCATTGTAGATTTTTGTTTGGGAGCAGAATCTTGAACAGTTCCAAATGGACCTATTTCGTTACCGCTGTTACTTAGCCAGCCTCCAAGGTGGGGAACTGCCAAACCCCAAAAGGCTACTTGCTTTCGCAAGCCGACCAACGAAAGTGGCAATGGGCCGTCTTGGGATCTTTTCTGTGTCATCCTTTCATGCCCTGGTGAGTAGAAGCTGAGGTGTGTTTAAGAAGTATTTATCTTGACTATTAATCCTGAGCAGGACTCAACAGGAGTCTCTGAAGTGTTTTTCTAGTTTTCTGCTATGTGTGGGTTTCTGACATGTCCTCCCTCTGAAGTGGGTACAGATCTTCATTTGAATCTGTCCTGAAATTTATGACTTAAGCTTCTCCCGATGGGCCCTAAATTATTGTGCAAAGAAAATACGAAAGGTATCATCTTAAGAGATCTCTGCATGTAGTATTTGTTGATAACTCATGTCATCTTTCGGCACTGTCCTGGTTTTAATCCAAATGCAGCTTTTTTTATATATTAACCTCGTAGAGATGTTAGTGGAGAGCTCTCTCATACATAAATGCATTGTCTCTCTCTTTCTCCCTCTCTCTCACGTGCACACATGCAAAAACGTGTACACCATATATTGAACATAGATCTCGTTGGAGATCTTCCTTTTCACTTTATTTTTAAACATTATAATTCTAGAAATCAGTTATGTATAGTCCTGAATCTCTGATGAATTCGAGGAAGGTAAAGATCTTCCATGAGTTTCCAGCCCAGCATACACATTTGCTTGGGAAAGAGAATTTTCATCTGACCTCCGGAGCGGCAGATTGTATCGTCGTGTTGTGTGTTTGCAATCTGTAATTTTATGTACTTGCTAAATTGCGAACAGCTTTATGTACTTTTGGCTCCTTTCTTCTCAAAAATTGCTGTGCGAGTAACATGGTTTCAGCCCATCCAAGTCAACACCCACTTAAAATGTACTGCACCTTAGCACATTTGCTGCGGAATTAAATGTGAAGGCTCAGGTTCCAGAAACTGCTTTGGAAAACCTTAGCTGTGCTGCTCTTGGCTTGCCATGTCAGCTGTACCCTTCAATTGAATTCAGAGCTGTAATTCAGTCAAAGGCGTTTGTATTCTTTATAAATAGATTAGCGTCATCATTCAGATAATTAGGGGTAGATTTACATTTTTAAAGAAGTCTTAAACCAATTTCTGGAGTTATTAAAACTGGCATCCTGATTTGTTCTGCTAATTACAGCTCAGCTCTTGATCTTTCTTGGTCTCCCTGGCTACCACCTCTCCATATAGCTATTAAGTACCCCCCCCCCTTTTTTTTTAGTGATGGGTCAATGCACTGTGATGAATAAGGCTTGAAAATGGTTCTCAGTTTGAGAGTCTAGGACTGTTTCTCTGAGACCTAGACACCAGTTGACCAAATCCCAGTTTGCCTCTTCTGAAAAAAAAAAAAAATTATTGGGATAATAATTCTTGCATTGCAAGAATGTCATGGATCGAGGTGGCATTTGTGTGAAGGGTGCTCCTGATGCCAGTGATGCAGATTCACTATTAATTTTAAACCCAAGCATCCAAATTCCTTTTTCTTTTTACTGGGCTCGATAGATTTTTGGAGGAAATAATTTTGCTGTCTACCTAGAACTTCTTTGCCTTGTTTTTCTTTAAAGCCATTGGAGCTAATTTCTCTGGAACAAGTTAGTCACTGTATTGTTACCCTCCCATAATTTATCTTCAGACTGCCTAATTTCCTAATTTCCTTGATTTCTGTACCTTTTTTGTTTTTGTTTTTGTTTTTTTTGTTTTGTTTTTGTTTTTTTTTTGATGGGCAGGCAGTTAAAATCTGGCCCGCTGAAGATGGCCATGGGAGGGTTAGTAACTTAGGCTTTTTGGTCAGTGATTTTAAAGAATATTTAATTCCTTAAGTGTAGCTCTCTTTTCCTTTGGTGGCCCCCTCTCCTCCACACCCTGCTGCCTCTGCAGTGTGACTTCGGGTGTCCGCATGTCTCTGTGTCCTTGCAAACTTCTCTTTTCCATGAGGGGTGTCACTTCAGACAGAACAAAATTAGGCAAGCTGGGAAGGTATCTGCTCCTGTTGGTTGCTCCAGTCTCTGCAGGAGATCCCAGGCAGGGAATTTTCCAGTCTGATTTATTGGATACTTATTTTTTCCTCCTCTCCTTGTCATTTGACCCCAGGGATTTTTTTTTTCCCTTGCAATTGAAACAGGCTTCAATTTAGCCTTTGTCCAGACTTTTTTTTTCTTCTTCTTCTTTTAAGTTGGGGGCATGGGAGGAGGAGGTGTGAGGGCAGGCGGGCTGGGGGCGGGGAGATTTGGGCTACAATTTAAGTCCCATTCACTGGGAGGGCTTCCCATAATGCTCAGTGATTTGCAGTAATTAACTGAAGGGTTCCCGCTGTACTCTTTGAAAGAAGGTTATCATCGTTGTTGTTTGCACAGATGAGCAGAATGATAGAGTAATCAGGTTCCGGCCACAAAGGGAGGCATTGTCTGGGCAAAGATCATTGAGAAACTCTTGAGCTCTTGTCTCCTAGTTCCTTTGCCAGCTTTTTTTTTTTTCTTCTTCCCTAAATCCCTTTGCTTATTTTGAGTTATTATTGTGTTGGGGGTCGCATTTCCTTTAGCCATTTACAAGGCCCCCGACAGTTTCGAATAGTTGCTGTGAGAACCCTCAGTGAAGTGCCCATTTGTTAAACAGACTAAGCCAACTGGTCAGCGGGTAACTGAGAATATTTATGGTTGTAGAAGTTTCTCTTCTGGGACAATCAAGAGTTACTGTCGTAACCACATTATGTAGGATCGCTGCTTTTGCTCTCTGATGTTGTTTGATTTATTTTATTCATTCAGTCACCAAATAAATGTGAGGCCTGGCATCCGTCCAGTTCTCCTTGTGATCAGGGTTAGAGCAGCAAACAACCCAGAGTTCTTTTCCTGTTGGAGATTATATTCTTGTACGAGGAGATGCATAATAAAAAGCAATTAAATAGACATGGTAAGTCTGGGTATTGATGTGTACTACAAAAGAAGTAAACAAAGTATTAGTACACACACACACACACATATATATTTATATGTATATGTATATATAAGCAGGGTAGGGTACAATCACCATATATTTACATTTGGCTGCTTGTGTGTATGTGGATATGTATCTACAGGTGGTTTTACCTATTTATAAGTAAATCTATAAATACGAGACCAAATGGGCATTCTTTTTCCCTCTAGATTTTTAACTTTAACACCATTTATTTAGTGGTTCTTAGCCTCATTTTGTGGCGATAAGCTTAACCAGTATGGAAATAGTCACATGGGCGTATACGCTCGTCAGCACCTATTCTTTTTTTTTTTTTTTTTTTAAGATTTTATTTATTTATTCATGACACACGGAGAGAGAGAAGCAGAGATACAGGCAGAGAGAGAAGTGGGCTCCATCCAGGGGGCCTGATGTGGGACTTGATCCTGGGTCTCTAAGATCAAGCCCTGGGCCAAAGGCAGGCGCTCAACTGCTGACCACCCAGGTGTCTGTTTTTTTTTTTTTCTTTAAAGATTTTATTTATTCATGAGAGACACAGAGAGAGAGAGAGAGGTAGAGACATAGGCAGAGAGAGGCCTTTTGGTTTCTGATTTTTGTTGCCCTCAATGCCTTGAGCATAATCCTAGATTAGAGCTCTTTCTGGAATGAGGTCTTGGATAAGGCATTTCTATATGCCCGGATCTGGATTTTCTTATTTGCCACCAAGCTGGGAAAATAGAAGACTTCTTCCTCATCTTCCTGTTTTCGTTTGGGACCAAAACCTTCCCCCTGGTAAGGGAAGCTGTTTGGATTCCTGTTTTTAGTCTACTCATAGAGCTTCAGGGGTACTTACCCTGTCAGTGTTGCAAACCCCAGAGAGGTGTGCCTTCTAACCACCGTGCTGATGGCAGGGGGACCCCCCTGCCGATGTTACCCAAAGGTGTTTTCACCACCTTAACTGCTGCCAGTTGGCAGCCATCACCCTGGGAGTGGCCCGAGTGGGAATCTATGACAAGTAGTTCCAAAACTCATCTCTAGCAACAAAGAATGGGTGGAGAGGTTTCATTTCAAGTCTGACTTGCTATACCTCCTGGCACTCCCTTATTTGAAAGGAGAGCCTGTGGGTGGCCTAGTGAGACCTCCTGGCAAAAGTTCCCTTAAGTTCCTGGGACTTTACTTATAACCTATAGGATAACACTTCAAGCATGAATGTTGCCTGGGAAGGACTCACTGAAATGCAGCCTTGACTTGAGCCGTTATCCCGGAGGCAGATTGAAATGTGGGATGATGCGCTCAGAAATATTTGGGTTTTTGGCATCTTGTGAAAACCTCAACAGAGTTTAGCTTTTCTTTTTCTTTCTTCCTTTCCTTTCCATTCCTTTCTCCTTCCTTCTTTTCTTTTCTTTTCTTTTCTTTTCTTTTCTTTTCTTTTCTTTTCTTTTCTTTTCTTTCTTTCTTTTCTTTTTTCTTTTCTTTCTTTTCTTTTCTTTCTTTTCTTTTTTCTTTTCTTTCTTTTCTTTCTTTCTTTCTTTCTTTCTTTCTTTCTTTCTTTCTTTCTTTCTTTCCTTTCTTTCTCTCTTTCTTTCTTTCTTCTTTTCACAAAACAGAACCCCCCTCCGCCCTCCCCCCCACCTTTACCTAAACAGGACATCTAAGATTACTAAGGTGGCTTCACCATTTTCACAGACCCAGCTCCCTTCCATCTAATTGTCCTGCCATCCTTGGAAAGAGTTCTATCTGAATGTCCTAGACGAGTTAGCTTCTCCTTGGTCGAGAAGGAGGGAAGTGAAGGATAGTGGAAATCCTCCCCCTCTTGAGGATGATGCCTAGAGATTGCAGATAGCCCTTCTGCTTATCTCCCTTTGACCAGAACTTAGCCACAAGCCCATGTCCTGCCACAAAGGAAAATAAGTCAACTTTGGGAAGCCATGTGCCCAGCTACATGGGTGTTGCTCTGACTGAGGTAGAGGGAGAATGATATTGGAAGACCACTGTCACTTCCCTAAGAAGGAAATTGTGTAATCCTGAGAAAATTAGTGGAAGAATTGGTAAATTTAGATTTTTCACGGGGAATCACAGGAACCAACATGTATTGTTTTCACTGTTTTTGGCCAACACTCAGGCATCATTTTTCTAGAATGAGTTTGCCAGCCTTTCGATTATATTTTAAATCCACAAAGGGCCCTCAGAGTACCCATGTATATGAGCCATAGATTAAATGCTTTGGCAGTGGGTTGAGTGTTGGCTTTTTAAAAAATTTATGTTAATTTGAAGATCTAATTGGCTTTATTAATGAGTTCATGAATGGGGCAGCATCCCATCTAGCACGTAGAGAGATGCTCCCTGGAGGCATGACTTAGTGGGGACTCTGAGGAACAGGTGAGTGGTCCTGATGCATATCTTTTATTGCTGTTGTGACTTGCTGTCCTTAGGTGGCTGCACGTACTGGTGAAACTGGAGTGAGACGTCGTACTCAGGCCATGTCCAGATCTGCAAGCAAGCGAAGGAGCAGGTTTTCTTCTCTTTGGGGTCTGGACACTACCTCCAAAAAGAAGCAGGGACGCCCCAGCATCAATCAGGTAGGTTCCAGGGAGGATGAAAGAGCAAGCACAGATCGCTTCCCTGGCCAGGTCACTGTAGGGATGTGTGAGCATGTGTGTGTTCCTTTATTGATACCGGGTGTTATTTCAAATCAGCGAGTTGACACAAAGAAGTTGGTTGTACTAGATGCTTTTAATAGATCATGTAAACTCCTAACTTTGAGCTCTGCTATTAGTCTAACACCATGCTCCAGTCTCCCACCTGCATGCTTTCCAAACCCTGGTTAATTATAGACCTACTGAAAGTGCACAATTCATCCTGAGTCTTCAGGGAAAAAGTGGGGCTTGTTGATGAAGCCAAGTGGGCACCTGAGCACAGAGTTCTTGAAGCTGCTTCTGGCACCGGATCAAAGGCAGCCTCCAGAGAAATTGGATTGTTGCTTTGCCCTTTACTTTTTGAGATTGACATTAAATGGGCCATTCCTCTGCCTTCCAGTATGAGAAACCAGGAATCTGAGTGCCCTGACCACTGCCATGACGCCCTTCTACCCCGATGCTGGGGCCTGAAGAGGATCTCTGTTCCAGTTAACATTGTTAATGGCACCACCAAGAGTAGTAGGGGGTTCGCCTCTGGTCACCATATGATGTGGCCTTGTTGCTTTTACCCCTTCTAGAATAGCCTGCCATCCTGCTGGAATCGCTTCTAGAAACCTCTCTCCATTGTCATTATCTATCCTCCTCCTATGGCTTTGTGAAAGCAAGTGGCTCCAGGAGTACTCATACAGGTTTTAGGGACTGAAGGAACATAGGTATTGGTCTTTTCAGGAGAAGGAGAATATTGGAGTCATAGATCATGGTGGCTGCAAAGTGAGGCATTGGGCATCTTAGCAGTTGTGGCTAGGATTGCCAATCTGACCTCTTCACTCTGTGCCCTTACTGAAGCCAGTTGACCAACTTGATAAAAAAGATCCCTCATTATTAGTTCTCACAATTCCAGCCATTAGTTTAAGAACTGGAATTTAAAGGAGACATTAATCCTGAAAACTGATGTCCTGTGTTCTTAACTGACATCATGCTCACTATTTAAATGTGGGTTACCTACATCCTTGATGGAATTTGCAGGAAACTAGATGAGCAATAATAAGTGCGCTGGGATTGAGCAATCACATGGTTTATTCCATGGTCCTTGGAGAAGGTGGAACATTAAGATGGCTACCAGGGGTTTTGCTTCTGTATAAATCTAAACAACAAACAGTTTTGAGGAAAGTCATTATTTCATTAAAAAAAAAAATCATACAAGAGACATGGAGGCTCTTGCCAAGAAACGAGGACATTCACAGTCCAGATACCCCCCCCCCCACTCCTTTTGGGAGGTGGTGGTGGTGTTTTGTGTGAATCCTCCTGTGATGACAAATGACTCAGACCATCACTAAAATATATGCCAGGACTTTGCAGTTGGCAACTTGGCTTGAAGTTACTTTCCATCCAGCGCCTTGATTCATGTGGTTCTGCTTTATCGGCATCAGGTTATGTTATAGTCTTATTGTTGTTGAACTGGATGCTTGAGGTAACTGAGTCCAAGGGAATGTTTGAACTGTGCAATATCTTATAAACAATTCTTATTATTCTCTCTTAAAGCAAGGGTTTTTAAAAAAAAAAATAACTGCTTAGCCATAAGCATACCAACAGTAATTTACTTGTTAATTCTGTACTTTGAAATGGATAAAAATTGTATGTTTCTTTTGATCTCATTTGCATCTGGAGAAAGGCTTTTTCTTCATCATGTGTCTTATGCTGACAGTACGTGATTGGTTTAAAGCCAATTTATATAGCAGTTCTCCTGTCTACATGTTTAGATTTTGACTACTTCGCAGAATTCATTTAATTTCAAGAAACGAACTTCTGTTTTTTAAATTAAAAAAAAAAACACCTTTTCTGTGGTGTTGTAGAGAGTACTATAAATGTATGTTCTCAAGTTCTACCCAACAGAGTATGAAAAATTAATTACTGATAAATATTTGATCATGTATATGAGGGAATTGCAGAAACACTTCAGTGTGAACAAACCTAGTTCATTGCTTTTGTAAGCTGTTGTCTTTACATCTAAATGAATTATCCAGATCTAAAAGCCAGCTTACTTACTTACTTACTTACTTAATTTGCTTGCTTGTTTGTTTGTTTATTCATTTATTTATTTATTTATTTATTTATTTATTTATTTATTTATTTATTTCAGTTGTCAAAGATAAGGGAAGTGATCCAGTTAGAGGAATGTGTTTTTCATGGTCTACTACCATGAATTGTGTTCCCTATTTACAGATCTGAGATAGGAGTATCTGGAAACTTCTGGAATGTTTTCTAAGAGCCATATTCTTTTTCCATCTCCCTCCCATACTTTGTTTGCCCTCCTGCCCAAGGTCCTTCTTAAGATGATACTTTTTGTATGTGCAGGTGTTCGGTGAGGGATCCGATGCTGTAAAGAAATCTTTAGAGGGAATATTTGATGACACTGTTCCAGATGGCAAGGTAAAAATAAACACATTCCTTTTCTAAAAGTACCACAAATGTATCGACATCACACAATTCAATGGTTTCTTGGGTTCCTAAAATTATGTGGCCTCCGTTAAGATACCGAAATGCTCAGATCTTCAAAGTTATGTAACAGGTCAGTAAAAGATGGAAAAGCATTTTCTGTTTAAGACTTGGTAGCAGTAAGAACATGCTCCTGCTGACATAACATTTTCAGCACTTATCCTTTGGATGTGTGATTTTCCATGTAGAATTTAAGACGAAATTTGGGTTCTGGGGAGCTGAGTATTTTATGCCATTGCCAATTCCTTTTATATCCAATTTTCATCCCCAAGAGGTGAATTCTTATTACCCTCCCTCTCTGCCCACACATGCTGTTTTGTTCCCTTTAATTTCAAAGAACTGTTCCGATAGTATATTCTTTAAAAAAAAAAAAATGCATTTGCCTCCTGAAGACAAGTATTCAATTAAAGATTCACAGACTTGTTCCAACCTTGTGCTTGGATTTAAAAGGGGTTGTCAAACTGCTCTGATTGAAAGCCCATAAAGAATATTGATTTTTTTTTTTTCTCCCTGAGCCACTTTTTTTCAGCCTCTAAATAAATGGACATCCCTAGTTTTAAAGACCCTCATGTAGTGATACCAGCAACCTCTTTGTTCAGGGGGTTCTGATGTTGATAATGTGACCTTGGAATGATCCTCTGGTTCTCGGACTCGGAATCAATATGACAGGGAGTTCAGCTCTTGGTTGCCATGCAACCAGGCGATGGAGGGTCAGCAGTAACACAGCCCCGCATTCTAGATGGGAGTCCAGCCTCTGAAACCAGGGTGTGATGGGGAGTTCTGGCCACTAGATAGGGAAGAGAAAAGGGTGGCCAGGGACAGGCCTTTTCTCACTTTCATACTCAGACTACTCCTGGATTATGTCATCGTGGGTGCCAAGGCAGCTGTCCTTGGAAATACCCATCCACTGCCCTGCCCTCTCTTTGAAAAACTCTATCTCTCTGATGAGATCTGGTGTAATTAAATCACTGTATCTATGTGCCATCCAAGCATAGTTTCTGATGTTAATGAAGCCATTTCTGAAGTGAGGTAACTCATCTTGCATGCTATTATTAGTTCACTTTTAATGTTAGGATATCTTCTCCAGGCACACAGATCCTGGAACCTGCATTTGTTTTTTCCTTTGGATTTTTGTGTCCCTTTTGTTTTTCTGTTTCTCCGAGATCATTCCTTATTCCACTTCTTGGCTGGCTAGAATGCCTTGGTCTCAAAGAGCTGGTTCAATGCAAAACCTGGGTTGATCCAGTGCTAAGGGACACTTGTTTAACATGGTACATGAGGAGGGCGCCTGGGTGGCTCAGTTGGTTAAGCGACTGCCTTCCACTTGAGTCATGATCCCTGGGTCCTGGGAGGGTTCTGGGATCGAGCCCCATGTGGCTCCTTGCTCAGTGGGGAGTCTGCTTTTCCTTCTCCCTCTGCCCCTCCCCTGTGCTTGCACTCTGTCAAATAAATAAAAATCCTAAAGTGCTCACTTTGGCAGCACATATACAAAAAAAAAAAAAAAAAAAAATCCTAAAAAGAAGAAAAAAATGTCGTGCATGGGAGCAGTAGGAAGATTCCAGTTTTAGTTAATGGGATTCAGCCAAGTTGACTGCTCTTTGCCGATTCCTTCCTAGGGGTTCAATTTATCTGCAAAGGTTATATCCTTCAAAGCCAGAGCTGAAACTGTCTTGTCGACTGAATTTAGCTTATTCCCTTTACAAAAATATTTCACCCATGCTGGGATCCATTCTTTTTATGAATGGAAGTTGTTACATGGCTACCTCTCAACCTCTGTTTGGAAATTTGTTTCTTCTTGTAATTTGTGAATACGAGCCTTGTTGTTGGTAACCTATAGATATGTATTTAATGATCAGTGGCCTGGTTATGAACCACTAATCAAGTCTTGTCTTAGTACAACTTGCCCATCAGTATTCTTGCTTCATTGCTGAAATCTAACATCATTCTTTGTTTGCTTCCTTCAAAGAGATTGGGCTCCTGTTTCATTGCTACTGGGTGCTTTAGCTTAGCTTGCTTAGATCAATCCAGCTGCTGAATGTGTATGTAGGACATGTCTTCTCCCATTTCCTTACAAACTTGATGCTGCTCTCTGGCCCTCAGGTAGAGTAGTGGAGAGGGTGGAGTATGGCAACAGCCTTAGAAGGCCACAAAGCCCATGCCTTGAGGGTCTCCTAACCTCAGCTGAGGAACGGTACTGTCTCCCTCCTGGAGCTGTCCTGGATGTCAAATGCAAGCACAAAAATGATGCTACCCGTAAATATGTAGTGCTAGAGCGTCTTTTCTTTAGAAGTTTCCTTGAGGCCTCATTGTTGCTTTTGAAACCTATAACTCACCCAGTAGACATTCTTGCTGTAGGAATGCCCTACTCTATCTAACTTAAGATGGGTTTGTGGAAGAAATCCTAGCAAGAATGCTGAGCTGAATGGATGACCCGTTTCTTTCTGTCTTCCAAATTTTGGTACCCGCTCACACAGTGCCCACCTATGGATGCCGTGGACCAGGTATACGGTCTGCTTTGTATCTAAGAAATCTCTCCTCCCCATTAAAGCTCTTTCCCCAGTGGTTTCTTCCTGTCTCTGAACATTCTCCTCTCTCCTTAACCAGTGCCACCACTTCTGCTCTGGGCCATTTTCACGGAAAGAATTAATCCCCATGTACAATCCAAGGAATCTAAGATGGCAAAGCCTGACTATTGTTGCCCGCCTAACTTTATTTCTTACCGTAGAGGGAAAAAGAAATGGTCTTGCCCAGCGTCCACCAGCACAATCCTGATTGCGACATTTGGGTCCATGAGTATTTCACTCCGTCCTGGTTCTGTCTGCCAAATAATCAGCCAGCCCTGACAGTCGTCCGGCCAGGCGACACTGCCCGGGACACCCTGGAGCTGATCTGCAAGGTATGAAAGTACTTGGGGTTATTTCTGATCTGCACGGTATGAAAGTACTTGGGGTCGTTTCCTTGAGAAGAGCAGTGGGGGCTGGAGGCACCTTCCATGGCACACGTGGAAATTGAGAAAGTGCGAGAGAGGAAAGCATTCCAAGTATACCTCCATTTTTCTCCCAGAGCAGCTTTGGATTCCTTTGTGATCATATGCATAATAAGTGGCAGAGAATTCTTTGGCCTTGGGAGGACAGGGATTCTTTTTCAGTGGCTTCTTTGAAAATATATATTTCATAGGTTTATAATAAATGTATTGCTTATTCATTGCAAAAATTTTTAGAAAATTTAAGTAAAGAACAAAGCAGATGATACGTACCCTTACAAGGTCTAGAAGTAATAATGCAGACATTCTGGTCTTTGCCTTCCCTTCCGTTTTCTACACACACACACACACACGCATGTATTTAATGGTTATGTGTACTGTGTGTTACCTGCTCTTTGACAGCAATGGACACACCACGGCCATCTGGGTAGGGAGAAACTGAAATAAATATGTGTGACCTCTGTGATGGGAAACTCCCTTTCCTATAAAACACATCATTAGCCTCTTTTGTGTGCGTGTGACAAATGCCTGAGCTCACTCTCTCTTCTTCCAGTTTAAGCTGAGAAACTTCCAAATCTTTTTCAAGGTCAACATGGTTTTATATTTTTTGCCCCTGAGAGGCAGCCGGATGAAGTCCCTTGAGAAAGGGAAGCAAAAGAGGAAAAGAAAGAGCTTTTCTCATGTGCCTGTTTTTACTTTCACACAATTGATAGCACTGATAGTTTTATTTAGTAGTCCAGTTAAACCTGAGAAAACACTGATGCCCCACCCTCACCCCACCCCATTATACAGATGGAGAAGGTGAGGCTCAGAGAGTCACAGCTCCTGGCCTGGAGACATCATAGGCAATTGCTAGGGAGAGACGGGGCCCACAACTACCTGGCTGCTCTGAGCCTGGGTGTTTCCTCCTGTACCAGGTCAGTCATCAGGAAGGGTCAGAAGGGTCAGAAGAATCTAGAATATATTCTTTAGACAGTGTGATGGTTTTCCCCAGGGCCACTAAAGGGCAAGTGGAAACCTTTCTGGTATAATTTTGCCCTAGAAGAAATTGGATGGGTATAATGACATTTTTAGGACCTCCTCACTCAACACAATGGTTTCTAAACACTGCCTAACTTTCACGACCAGAACAAGCACCTTAGTGCTGTCTCTGTTTAATTCTACAATCAGCAATTTTTGAATTTGTTAAAGAAAACAATCACTAGGGCCTTTGTAAAGAAAAAAAATATGGCTCTTTTCTATGAGTGGGAGAAATGAAACAGTCTGGCTCAAATAAGCCTGATGTGGAAGAAATGGAGAAGGGCCATTTGTTTCAGGACAAAGCTAAAACCAGCCCCCACATAGGTGTTAAAAATAATGATACTCTGTTTCATGCTTTGAATCTTTCACGTACGTGAATTCCAGCTTTTTGAAGATAATGGTGTTTCTGTTCACATTTTTCATTTTAATTACTTAACAAAATTGGTCTATTGAGGATTTCTGCATTCTTTTATTTATAGATTAGCACGATTCTTTAGAGACCCATTAATATTCTGCAGAGCTATGGGAATTATTCTCAGAACTGCAGCTGTAGGTGTCAAAAGTAGGACTCTGTCGGGTTTTTGTTTTTGTTTTGTTTTTGTTTTGTTTTCATAAGCCAAACTCTGAGGGGTCCTTCCGGGGGATGGCATTGCTTTAGTGCCTCCTGTATGCATCAGCCTCAGACAGAATTAGGGATTGAAGGGTAGGTCACAGTTTTCCATTGACCATTGATTGGTTGAAAATTGAACAGTGAGTGGGAAAAAATAGTGATGGGCCCAATTTTAGGTACTTTTCAAGCTTTGGCCTTGATAGAAACTAAAGGAATGAGGAATATTGTCACAGCGACTAGAGACCATCTTTAGATAGAGAGCAAGTCGGATCTGTAAACCCTAGAAAGTGTTTATTTCTGTCACTCGAAAGGCTTTTGATGGCATTTTGAGGGCATTCATCCCTTTCTCTAACAACCGAAGGCCATCCTTCCCAATTTTCTTTGGATCCTCAGCTCTTTTTCCCCAAATGTAGAAATAAAGACAAAAACAGTATGGTGTGGAACAAGCTTAATAAGTGTCACGAGTTTAAAAATGGAAAACTTTTGTGTGCACTTTAAGAAATTGATGGTCTCTGGGAAAGCACCCATGTAGGATAAATTATATAGTGTGCTAAGAGCCAGGTGCCTTCTAAAGCTGGCTTCTTCTTTGGAAAACACTTTATTGTAATTAGTGGAGCCAGTTTTATTCTTAAGAGGGGAAGAGATAATGGGGAAACAGTGCCACATGTTATTAATGATCTAATTAATGGTGAGTGTTTTTTGCTCTCAGAGGAGGGACTGAAAAAAAAAAAGGTGATTGTCAGAATGTCTGTCTCTTATTTCTTTATTGTCATTCTCAACGTTGGTGATGGATGCTTTTTCTAATATTTAATAATCAATCTCTTTCTTCTGTCTCTTGCATTCAGCTCATTCTCTTTCCTATCCTATCTGATCCACATCATTTCACATCAGTTTGTCATCTGCCATCCGAGCACCAGTCAAGTTCTGGTATAGTAAATGTTTCAAGATCTACATTTCATGTACAGTTCATGTTATGGATGTTACGAAAAAGATTGTTGCTAAATGTAGCAGGTAACCACATTGGCCTGTGGGTTTTCAATATATTCTGATCATTGCAATTATCAAAATAATTGCAAAAAATCCACTCACCCATACTTAATTGATATAATTCACATGTATCCCTCGGATCAGTTTTATTTCATGCCATCACTATGTTGGCTTATGACTTTGATTATTCTAATAACCACTGGCTTAAAAAAAAAGTCACCTTGAAGGAGAGAATAAATATCTTTGGAAATGCCATAGTAGCACTTGCCTATGCGTGTGTGTGCGTGCATGTGTGTGTGTGTGTGTGTGTTTGCATTGCATGGATTTCTATATGTGATAACTGCATGCTTTTATGTTTCCCTGAGAAGTTGGGCAGAAATGGAAGAGCAAACCCTAATGGATTGAAAGATCATATTATTATCATAATTGGCTCAAAGTATTTACTGAAAAAAGCTGCATTGTATTTTCCTTTTTCATCCTTTGAAGTAGATGCAAAAAAAAAAATGCCAATTAAACTAGTACTTGTTCTATGGTAATATTTATCTTTGGGTATAACTTGTAGCTGCATGGCCTCAAAATGAATCAAACACTCTGTAAGTAACTTAAATAAATGTACGTCGAGAAACAAATTGGTACCACTTAAATTTTTCCCTCACTGAATCTCTCTTGAGTTAGGAAGCTTTCTCCTGAAGGTTTTACAAGTCTACAGCAGGCCAAATATTTAGAATTGCCATGTTAAAATATTCATTGATATTTGGAATTCTTTTTGCACAAAGATGCATTGTGAACATGGTAATTTGCTCGACCTGCTTTGGTATTGACTTACAGATATTTGGGAAGCATAAAATTCTTCTTGAGGCTTCTGATGATCTGATTTAATTCATTAGAATGAGGTAATTCATCAGTTAATTCATTAGGATTTTGCCTTCATGTTGGAGCAGCCATGACCAGTGAGGGCTTATAACTGAGAAATATTTACCAAAATGATAGACACTCTGGTATATTGATCCAACGTCCCATTTTTAGGGTAACTGCTTACTGACCAATCTAAGGATGCCTTGGTTACAAGGAAGACCATTTAAAATTTCCTTTGTTGCATGTGCCATTTTAATTTTTCTAAATCATCAAGACATTATTGTAACTTAATGAAATTTGAAAAAGATGGTGGTAAAGGGGGTGGCAAGAATCAGTCTCATGACTATCGTATTTATCACTCTCTTGTTGTCTTTGCTGTGTTATGTTAAGTGAGGTACTTTGACAGCTGTCATTTGTCATTCTCTGTACATTGTGTAAATGTTTCAGCACAGTAGCATTTAAGGTGTGATGAGAATCTCTAGTCTTCATCGGGACCATCTTAACATCTCTGGTGCCTGACCATGGGCCATTTGTCTCTCACACTGAGGGTTCAGGAACCAGAAGCTTCTTAGGTGAGGTTGCTATTTGGGTCCGACTTCCAGAAGACTGTCTAAGTGGCAGCCTCACTGGGAGTGTCCACAGAGTGTTTATTAATGATGACAGTCAGGTTGCCAAATAGATTTGTTCCTGTTAACCAAGACCCTATGGAGTTTCATTTCTCTTCCCTGCCTACCTCGGTCAGAAACAGATGGTGAAATAAATTTTTTCTTCCACTTAAAGATTTCAGTGAGGACCTAGGTAGGTGGGAAGCATTTGCAGCTTCTATCTCTGGAGGGAAACTTTCCTTATCATATTACTCTAAATATTATTATTTCGTTGATGTTTGTCTCAGCAGCTCTCCCACAAGCCATAGATGGCACACTTTAAAACTTGCCTGTTTTACGCTTCTCTGGGTTACCCATACACTCTTTTATCTTAGACCAGTCATCTGGGTCTGTCAGACACTGAGCATTTGATTTCCAGTACAGACAGAGCCTGAAATCAAGGTACACAGGCTCAGTGGTGATCACACAGTGGGCTTCAGATGGTCACTTTACTCAGGAAGAGGATGCAGTGTGATTGGGGGTTCCTAAGAATCACTGATTGAAACTTCTTTATCATTCTGCTGGGTGTTTAGAACGAACTCATTTGTGCTTTCTGGAAGTATGCTTTGATAATAATGCAGGATGCCGATTTTGCACGTATATTTATTTAAAAAAGCAGGGCAGCCCCAGTGGCTCAGCGGTTTAGCACCGCCTTCAGCCTGGGGTGTGATCCTGGAGTCCCGGGATCGAGTCCTGCACCAGGTTCCCCGCATGGAGCCTGCTTCTCCCTCTGCCTGTGTCTCTGCCTCTCTCTCTGTGTGTGCCTCTCATGAATAAATAAATAAATAAATAAAAATTTTTTAAAGCAAAGCCACCACCACCCTATCTTCCATTTTCTGCACACCCATTCCCCACAGCCATACATACTCCTGAAGGCTGCATTTATGTCTTATTATTTTCTATATCTACAGTGTTTCACATGGTGTCTGGCAGACCTAAGATTATGTTAGATGTGGTCGATTATTATTGGAATAATGGTTGGGATGATCTTACTTTGGTCTTTAAAATGTTTTTTGGGGGATGGGCAGAGTAAATAGCAGATTAAACCAGTGAAAAATCAGTTTCACTTCTATTGAAATAATTCTCACCAGTGGAGCTTTTGGTGTGATTTTATATTTATGAAAAGTTTCAAATTTATTTAAGAGTAGAGATTCATGTAATAAACTCCTGCCTATTTATCGCCAAGGTTCTATGATTACCGAATTATGCTTCATCTGTTTACTAGCTCCTTTCCACCCCCTGCTCTGGATTATTTTGGAAGCATATTGCAGACATCATATCTTTATCTACTAGTACTTTAGGATGAATCTCTAAAAGATAAGAATGCCTTAAAAAAAAAAAGACTTGATTTAAACATTTTCTATCAATACATTTTCAGGCTGCTATGTAACCTTCTTTAAAGAGCACTTTCTCACTTTTTTCTCTTGCATCTTCATGAATATATACTGAGGATTATTTACAAAACCACATTGCCCCTATTGCTTTTTACCGCAACATTAAATCGAAGAGGACTTTCTAGAGGGGAAAAATCAGTTGACCTGTTCTGGACCAAAGGAGCAGGCCTGGAAATTTCAATCCTTAACTATTTTAGAATTGTTTTCTTTGGGCAAGTCATTCAGTGTGTTTCCAAAGCTGGACCCATGCCCGTCTGCACTGCCCCCGGAGGGAGTCTCACTCGGGGTGTATATAAATAAGACCAAAATCCAAATGCCTTGTCTTCACACTGACTTGCCTGCAAATGAACTGTTAACAACTGTCCCAGTGTCCCCATGTGGTTAGAAAAACAACTTTGCCAGGGCATAGCTTTTTTCTATCACTAGGAATACTTCCTTGCCTTTCTGTTACTTTTCTTCTTTCATCACCTTTGTAGGTTTGGAATTCTGTTGAAGGGCCTCATTGATGGGTTTTGTTGCAAAACCAGTGTTAAAGAGCATAATGACTCAGATCAGTAGAAGTGAAGATGTGACTCAGTCATTCCTGTGGAACTCATAAGCTATCCATGGAATATTATTCATCTGTTCAATGAAAATGCTTTTAGACTTTGAGATTTAGACATAAACCTTCTAAGAGGTATAGGAACCTTACCCCCTCCTTTGTAAGAAATCTCTATGATTCTCGGGGGGTACATGATAGTATGTCAGTGGTGCGCTAATTACTCCTATTTGCCATTGAACAGACATTGTCTCTTCTTTTTCCTTTCTTTTGTCCCAGACACATCAACTGGATCATTCTGCTCATTACCTGCGTCTGAAATTTCTAATAGAAAACAAAATGCAACACTACGTTCCAAAGCCTGAGGAGGACATTTATGAGCTGGTAATGTTTATGACTGTTGTCCAAGTACATTCTGTAGGAGATTATTTTTAAATTATATGTGTGCTCGTGCTAATTGTGGTTGGTGAAGTGGAATGAATTCTAAAATAAATGAGCCTCATTTGGAGCTCTAAAGTTTGTGGGGATGGCCGTACTTATCACAATGTGTCTGCCGAGTAGAAATGCCACCTTTGTTTATGCAAGGAGCAAGGCAACGCAATCATGAAAAATTGAAATCCAGAGCTGAGTCTCAGAATTTCAGTTGTTATTCCTAGCTTTCCTTGCAGCTCTGACAGTCCTTGGTTTTTAAATTGGTGACTCAAAGATCAGCTCGCTGTTGTCAGAAAAAAAGCACTAACTCCAGTTTTGAGTGACTTCTAACTCCAGTTTTGAGTGACTTCCACCTGCAGGTTGAAACCGATAGGTTGGATCCTGTGGGGTGAAAAAGCTGCCATGCGATTAAAATGTCCCAGTCTTTTGTAACTGTACTTAGATAGATTCCTGGGGACATTTATGTATGCTTGAGTTTCATTATGGGAGTTGGGTTCTAAACTATAGCTGGGTTTTATAGCGTCCTTACTGTTTACAAATTTTGTGGTATTGGCAAAAAACGAGGTGCTAATATACAGGTGACCTTTGAACAATGCAGGGGTTAGGGGTGTTAACTGCACAAAGATTCGAGTATAATTTTTGACTCCTCCAAAACTGAACTACTAATGGCCTACTGTTGACTGGAAGTCTAACCAATAACATTAACAGTCAATTAATACATGTTTGGTATATTATATGCATTGTGTACTGTATTCTTACAATAACGTAAACTAGAGAAAAGAAAATGTTATTAAGAAAGTCATAAAGAGGGGTGCCTGAGGGGCTCAGTCCAGTTAAGCAGTGGACTTCGGTTCAGATCGTGATCTCAGGGTCCTGGGATTGAGCCCCATATTGGGCCCCGTGCACAGTGAGGAGTCTGCTTCTCCCTCTCCCTCTGCCCCTGCTCATGCTCTCTCGCTTGCTCTCTTTCTCTCTCAAATAAATAAATGAAACCTTTTTAAAAAAACAAAAACAAAAAAGTCATAAGGAAAAGAAAATACATGTGCAGTCCTGTAAAAAAAAAACCAAGTAAATAAAAGGGGCCCCATGTAGTTCAGACTCCTGTTGTTCAAGGACCCAACTGTGCTTAATTTCTAGAATTTTGTAAAGATTAGAGATAATGGTGCACATAGTAGATGCTCAATAAAAGGTGGTCATGGTAACAACACAGCGACAAGTTCCTTTTTTGTTAGCCGAGTGGTACATTTTTCAGTTCCAGGAAAGAGACATTTTGGGAACAAGGCGCCTCTTTATTGGAATTCATTCTTCGCTCTCTGCACTTAGTCATCCCTCTGGGGGCCACCGAGCTGCTTGCCACGGATACGCAAATGATAACAGCATGACTTCAGATGTGGTTGCACCACAGAGAGCAGAACTGAAAAACCCCAATAGCCTCTCTCTCTCTGAAAAGGAGAAGTGTGATTTAAAATTTAGTAGGGAATTTTGTTTTCAGTCAACTTTTTTTTTGGACGTTCACTTTATATACACTAGAGCTCGCCGATTTTTAGGCCCACAATTCAATGAGTTTTAACCAACGCGCACCCTCCTGTTTCCAGTGCTGCAGTCATAACTTAGAACATTTCCATCATCCAAAAATGCTCCCTTGTGGCCCTTTAAGTCTTGCTAATGAAATAAGAGAGGGGGTGCATTCATAGTTCTTTTCCGTGCCACGCAATCAATGGAAGAAGATCAAAATGAGGAGTCTATTTTCAACCATCGCCTAAATAATGAAGTGTTAATAGAAGAGGGAACTTTTCACAGAGAGTAGCTGATTTATTTACTTATTTTTTCCTCTGGCATGTGGAAGAGCCCCAATTTTGTTCTCTCTGAGCAGAGGAAACAAAACCCTCTTCCTTACTTAAAAAAGAAAAGTTCATTGCTGATAAGACTAGAATAGCTATTAGATCATCCGCATATTTGTACCATGGTGGACATGACCTTCATATGTTGTACCTAACCAACTTCTGTGGCCCGTGTATCTCACACATAGTAGGTGCAGGAGACACATCTTTTGAAATTATATTGACTCACTTATTATTTTTGAGTCTTGGCCATCCTGTGGTTCATCCAAATGGGAGATGGAGGTGTGCCAAGCTTAGTCTGTTTGATCTACAGTTGCTGGACAGGTGTTCTAATTGTAATTGTCTAAAAGAATCTAAAATGCAAAGGGAACATGGTATTCTTTCTTGCTCATTGCAAAAGGTCTCCAGGTCAGAGATCCCTGAGGAAGTGAATGCCATAGACTCATTAATTTTATTGTTCGGATTGCAAGTGAGTATTGCTTACTCACATCTCTATTTTTACCAAGATTCTGAACTTTTTTTTGTTCTTCCTTTTTTTTTTTTTTTTTAAGATTTTATTTATTTGAGATAGAGAAAGAGAGAGAGCATCAGGGGAGGGACAGAGGGAGAAGCAGACTCCCCACTGAGTAGAGAACCTTACAGGGGTCTTGATCCCAGGACCCTGAGATCATGACCTGAGCCAATGGCAGATGCTTAACTAACTGAGCCACCCAGGCACCCCTGAACTCTTTTGTTCTTTTTTTTTCTTTTGTTCTTAAGATAGCTTGTGCAAGTTGGTAAAGCCTCTAGCTCCCTTGTCAGATTAATATTTTCAGTTGCATGGAATAAAATATATAGGATTGCCGATAGCTTAATTATTTGGAAATCATTATCAAAAGCATTCTTAAAGTTATAGATAATATATGTGCTTCTTTCTGGGCTCAGTAAATAATAAGACCTAGCACTAGATCTGAAAAGTACCAGGGTTTCGAAGTAGTGACAAGCATGAATAATACTTTGAAGTAGTAGTGGCAACTAGAATGTGTTTGGAAAATAACTATTTTTTACTTGTGACAAGGTCACAGCCACTGCTAAGACTGCTGTATTTGTTGCCTACATTTATTTAGGATCGAAGGAAATGCTAAAGTTTCAGTTACAGGTTAGTGACTATAAAGAAGTCTAAGTTCACGGACCCTTTGAATTCCACCCAGGGGTCCCTGGTTTCCAATCCCTGGTATAGGCCATTAAACTGCTACTGATGTCATTCCAAGGCAGGGGGTGTCTGAACACAGCATTCTTGGAAGCTTTTTGAGGGTTTGCAGATTTCAGAGTATTGACCCATGCTGAGCAGGCATCAGACTGTACATGGTTAATTAGTTCCCATAGCCCACCTCCATTTGATATTTGACAGACCAGGGAAGCTCATGGATGTATGAAGATGTTCAGATGTACAAAGATGTTTCCCGAAAAATAACTCATTAATAGATGACTGTCCCATTATGTTTTATTCTCTGACATCGTTATACCCGATGTTCTTTAGTCATAAAGTCAATAGTTATTAGCAAAAGTGTGTACTAGATTTTAAGGATTTGAGGGATCTAGTGTGTTTATTTTGGTGGCTTAAGAGGGTCCTCTTGCTCATGAATGGCCATGAATAGTCAGTCATCTGCTCATCTGCTTTGCTGGTTACCTTTTAATACATAAGTGGTACCAGTTTGGTGACTTTTTCATACTTAATTTTAGGCCCAGTTGATAGAATGGTAATAAATAGGGAATCACCAGCTTTTCAAAACCCATATTAAATGTGTTTTTCTTAAAGTGACAGGTGGGAATAAAGAGTTTGCAGAAACACTGGTAAATCGATTTCTTTGTCCAGCACATATGTATTTGGCACTTATGTGTGCCCAGCACCACTGCAGCTGTTCTAGGCACCAGGGTACATAACCAAAAATCCCTATTCCATGGGATCCCTGGGTGGCACAGCGGTTTGGCGCCTGCCTTTGGCCCAGGGCGCGATCCTGGAGACGCGAGATCGAATCCCACGTCGGGCTCCCGGTGCATGGAGCCTGCTTCTCCCTCTGCCTGTGTCTCTGCCTCTCTCTCTCTGTGACTATCATAAATAAGTTAATTAATTAAAAAAAATCCCTATTCCTAGGGCCACCTGTCTGGCTCAGCCCATAAAGCATGTGACTCTTGATCTTGGGGTGATGAGTTCAAGTCCCACGTTGGGCATAGAGCCTACTTAAAAAAAAAGATGGAAAAATCTCTGCTCCTTGTGGAAACTATATTCCAGTTTGTGGAGACAGATATAAAAATATGTAAATTTTTTGCATAAAGACATGTAAATGTGCAATGTTTAGGAGGATGTGAAGAGCTTGGAAAGAAAAGGTTAGGTCAAGGGGAGAGAGAGATGGGGCATCCAGAAGCAGAGAGTACCGCACCTTTAGCCGTGTTTGGGTTGATGTTTGAACAGGAAGTGAGGTGACAAAATGAGTCATAGAGATATTTTGGAGGGAAGTGTTCTAGGCTGAAGGAACAAAGCTGGGTAAGGCCCTGGGGGGGTGAGGAGGGGTGGCAGGAGTGGAGGTGGTTTACTTGTGTGTGAGGAGGGTCAGTGGGTAGGGCAAGGGAGGGGGCTGGCGAGAGGGTGAGAGAGGATGCAGGAAGGGAGGTGAAGGGGACCAGGAATGGGCCATGCAGGTCCTACGTGAGAGAGGAAACCCAGGGGAGAAAGGACATTAGTGGACTTCTGTCTTAGTAGGCTCACTGTGGCTGATGTGTGGCCAGTGGACCAGAGGGCATAAGAAAAGTCGCTGAGAGCAGGCAGGGAGCTAGTGAGCTCTAGCTGGGGCAGTGGCTGATGCTGGCTTGGACCAGGGCACGCAAAGGAGATGTTGTAAGAAATTATCGTGATTTCATGATAACTCGAATACCTGGTGCTCAAGTGTTTTCCTAAATCTGATGATCTTTTGATCTGGTGTTTGAAAAGAGACAAGGCAGGAATCCCTGGGTGGCTCAGTGGTTTAGCGCCTGCCTTTGGCCCAGGTCGTTATCCTGGAGTCCCGGGATCGAGTCCCACATCAGGCTCCCTGCATGGAGCCTGCTTCTCCCTCTGCCTGTGTCTCTGCCTCTCTCTCTCCTCTGTGTCTTTCATGAATAAATAAATAAAATCTTAAAAAAAAAAAAAAAGAAAAGAAAAGAGGGAAAGCCTGTGACATCATTGCTTTAATGAAATAAGGGGAATGCGTATGATATTTCGCTGTTAAACAAGTTCGTCTCAAAGTACGAAATTTCAGCTTTTCCAATTTCAGACATTGAGTGTAATTGCGTTGAAAATATATCTTCAAGGACAGACCCTTCTTGAGGTTTTTTATGTATTTTATTAGTGCTCTTCACTAAACAATGATATTCGTCTACTATCCTAAGAAAGGACTGTGGCCAAGGGGCTTATACCTAGATTTACACTAAGTTATTGTCTGAGTCTGGTAAAAGACACAGCAGCTTTCACACCAATCCAAAGACAAGTAGGAGGCAATATTATGAAAGAATAGAAAGATTATTCACAAAGCTATATTCCCACTGGATCCGTCGAAAACCATTTGGAACTTTGCAGAGATGATTGGAACACACGGTGGTAGACTGCCACCTAGGGTAGGAGTTTGGCTCTCGAGGAAATTTTTGAAAAGTTAAAAACTGGGGGATCCCTGGGTGGCTCAGTGGTTTAGCGCCGCCTTCAGCCCAAGGTATGATCCTGGAGTCCCGGGATCAAGTCCCATTCGGGCTCCCTGCATGCAGCCTGCTTCTCCTTCTGGCTGTGTCTCTGCCTCTCTCTCTCTCTCTGTGTCTCTCATGAATAAATAAATTAAAAAAAAAAAAGTTAAAAACTAAGGCCTGAAGTAAGTTGAACCCAGTCCAGAGCATTTTATTGAGCATCCCATGGCACTCGAAAATATGGCATGAAACTTTCCTGTATTTGGTATTTATCACTTCAGCAATTGTATTTTCTGGACTAAAGATCAGGTTTCTTATTGATTTCTTCTGAGTGTAGAATGTATTTGTGAGAACAGTTTTCCTGAAGTATATAAAAAAAGGGGGGGCACCTGGGTGGCTCAGTGGTTGAGCATCTGCCTTGGGCTCAGGGCATGACCCTGGGGTCCTGGGGTCGAGTCCCACATCGGGCTTCCGACAGGGAGCCTGCTTCTCTCTCTGCCTGTGTCTCTGCCTCTCTCTCTCTCTCTCTCTCTCTCTCTCTGTGTGTGCCTCATGAATAAATAAATAAAATCTTTAAAAAAAACCCACATTAAATGATGGTCACTAACACATTGCATTTGTCAGAGGCTGCGTTAAGTTAGGGTGTTCTCGAGGACCCAGGGTGTGTGGTCAGTGTTCCAGGCCTCTGCTCCCTGGCTTTCTATTACAGCAGCCTCCGGGCTCTTGAGTCCCAAGCATTGGGGTCCCCTCTCCCACCTGTCAACTGCCATAAGTGAAAAGAAGGAAACCACGGTTCTTTTCTACTTGCTTGAACTACGTTATTTCCTGAGGAATGACCTTGTGGTGAGAGATGGGAGCAAATTTAGATAACCACCGAGACTTCCCTTGTGTGCTAAAGGACAGCCTTCTCTTACTAATGTTGGCACAGATAGATTTTCATTTCAAAGTCAAATGATACTTTTTAAGTTCCATATGAGCTTTGACACATCTCTTTGTTTTGGAATGTTTATCAAATTTTTGGAAATAGCTTTTGACTTGCTTACCTAAGAAGTAAGGTTTGGTACCTCCAAGTGAAAATGAAGGATATTAAATTGAAATACGTTTTCTGGTGTGTGAACTCTAGCTTTCTGTTATCTTTTTCCTCCCAGGCTTTCTTGGGTTTCTAGAGAACTGATTAATTCATGTGCTTTAGTTTTCTAGCTAATTTGGTATAATCCCGTGGCTAAAAGAGAATATCTTGCATTTATATAATTTTCTGTCAATTTCAATGCTCTAATTTGTGGCCACTTATTCGTTGTTTTTTTTTTTTTTTAAGATTTTATTTATTTATTCATGAGAGACACAGAGAGAGGCAGAGACACAGGCAGAGGGAGAAGCAGGCTCCTTGAGGGGAACCCGATGCAGGACTCGATCCCAGGACCGGAACCAAAGGCAGACACTCAACCACTGAGCCACTCAGGCATTCCTGTCACCACCTACTTGTGTTACTATGAACCTTTTGGGCAGAAATGGTTTGTGAGCAGAAGAGAATGGAAGCACAGAGATTTCTCCTCTTCCTAGGAATTTCTTGTCAAGATCTTTATAGCCTCTTCCTGATTTTAATAATTTTTTTCCTCAGTTCTGGAGAGTTCTTTTAGGCAGGGAGGGGCAGAAGGAGAGGAAGAGGGAAAATCTTATGCAGACTTCACATCTAGCACGGAGTTGAACAGGCGTTGGGGGACCTTGATCTCACGACCCTGATGTCATGACCTGAGCTGAAATCGAGAGTCAGATGTTTAACCTACTGAGCCACCCAGGCTGCCCGAGGACTGGAGATTTTTGATTCCTGGAGATTTTTTTATTTAGCAAATTGTGAAAAAAAGGATTTACAAGATGATGTCTATTCCTAATAAGTTATTTATAATGCCTTCCTAATCAGACTCCTCTTTGTCACTTTTCAGCTGTACAAAGAAATTGAAATTTGTCCAAAAGTCACTCAGAACATCCAGATTGAGAAGTCAGATACGGCCAGTGATAATTATGGTACGTTTATTTTCCTTTGATCTTTGGTGTTTTTCAAGATAAAGCGATTCCTGTGTAAACATGCACTTATTTACAATTTAGTAAAATTCTTTTGGGGCCTATTTAAAACCGATAGCACATCTGGCTTCTGTGTGGGGCAGAGCAGCCAATCTCGGGGGAAAAAAGAGATATTTACTGTGGGTATGATGGAGACTTCAGCCTGAATGTCATAACCTTAATCATCGGGGTCCAACTGCCATAAAAAGGAAATGCCTGTATCGGGAATAGATCGTGTCACACCTCTCTCCCTTAAGTATCCTCATTATTCCCCCTTCCCCCTCAAATAATGTTAAAAAAAAAAACAACTCTTTTTGGCAGTGAGTTGGGGGGCCCCAAGACCACCCCTAGATTTGTGGATTCAGTAAGAGGACTCGGCGAATAGTCCTACTCATGACCATGGATGGCTTAGCACAGGGAAACTGTACAGAGTGGCCTAATAAAGGGGGAAGGCACATGGGGTGCAGTCTGAGAAAACAGGCACAGGCTTCCAAGTGTCCTCCCCCAGTCACACGGGGCGTCCTTATTCCTCAGAACCCAGCAACGAGCTGATAATGCGCGGGAGCTGTTGTCTCGTGGGGAAGTTTGTCCGCACCCAGTCCCATAGACCCCCTCGGCCTAGCATGTTCCAAAGTTTCAGACTCCCAGGGGCAAAGCAGGTGTTGAGCACAAACCATGTTATTTGTACAAATTCAAGGCCCAGAGAGCCTCGTTAGGGTTGTTGGGAACCCACCCAACATCCGAGTTCCCAGATGCCAGCCAGGGGCCAAACTTGGAAGCAGGCAGGCCTTTCAGAGGAGAGCAGTCAGGGTTGCTGTGTTGACGCTTTTCCCCTCAGTTGCCTGCATCCTGGCGTAGTTGACTATATAATCCCTTCCATATGTTTAAGCCTACTTAGCCTTACACTGTGGGATTTGAATAGCAGCGGAGTTAAAAGACGTGGGGAAATCCGTACCATGATATTAGTCACGAGTGGCAAGGTTGGCCAGGGGGGCTCAAAGCAGGGAAATGTGCTTCCTGAATTCACCAGGCATCTTCTGTGGGTTGGCCGGGACTCTCTATGTTGTCCTCACTCCCGGACACAGGCCAGCAGCAGCTGCCACCTGGGGCATTGTCCATCTCTTGGCAGAGGGGAAGAGAGACGTTGGGAAGCCAGGTGCTGGTGCCCTCACAGTGTTGTGTTAAAGCAGACCCCAGGGCCCCAGCTCCCAGCGAGGGGCAGAGAGGCGTAGCCCTGCTCTGTGCGCCAAGGAAGAGAACCTAGAAAGACAACCGAGGGAAAGACACTAGCCTATCGTCTGTGCTCATTTACAGTTTCTCTCTGAATTAAGTCACTTGGCTTTTTTAGCATGTGAACATCTTCAGATGCCTTACCGAACAGCCAGGGGAGAGCAGACTAGAAACTTTCTGCGATCGCTCCACAGGCCACCAGTCTTCATCCCCGAATGCTCCCGAGACCATTTGGCCTAATGAAGAGAGCCTAATTTTGAACCCTGGTCACTTGCATTACACCTTCCTGCTGTTTACTTCTTGACCTTAAAACCAAAGACATCATAAACCAAGAGGATGTTTTTGACGGCAAAGGAATTAATGTCTGTGAAGGGCTAATTATGCATCAGAAGTGTGACCTTGGTAATTAAAGCAGTAATTGGTAGCAGGGCTATAAATAAGGGTCTGGCTTCTCTAGAGGAAGATGCACCGTGCTTCTTATTCTTTTCTCTTTAAGCAGCAAGAAGCAAGAGAGGGCTGAATTTAAAGCTCTTGAAATGAATTTTTTTTTTTTAAGATTTATTTATTCATGAGAGAGAGGCAGAGACATAGGCAGAGGGAGAAGCAGGCTCCATGCACGGAACCCCACGCGGGACTCAATCTGGGGATCCAGGATCACGCCCTGAGCCGAAGGCAGACGCTCAGTCACTGAGCCACCCAGGTGTCCCTTGAAATGGAATTCTAAGATGGACTGGTATTTGGACCACGAAACAGAGCACAAAACTGTTTTTATATATTTTTTTATTGACTAGACTGAACCCATTTACTTTTTCACCCTGAAGCTGTTGCAGTCCGTCAGGCATCAACCCAGAAAGTCTTGTCAGCAGTGCTTCTCAAATTATCTGGTAAAGAAGAAGCAGGGTTTTTTGTTTTGTTTTGATTTTCAATCCGGTGTGGACCACCACTGCTTTTGTAAACTGCAAAAGCTTGGAGGTGTGGCAGGGTCACTCGGCTGGTTCTCAGTGCTTAGTTTCAATTTCTGTCCTTACATTACTGTCAGCAGCCAGCTGTGCCTCTTTCCTGGATTTCACTTTCTAGAGCCTGCTGCACGTGGCTGGTAACCTCAGCTCAACCATTTATTCTGAGTGGCTGGTTCATGCTGGCGTAAGGTGTTCCTACAGCGTATTGATTGAGAAGTTCAGGAGTCCCCCAATCTGAAGAGACCTGGTTGCCTCTGACCCCAGAACTACCAAGGATGCTAAATTCAGCGCATCGGTATCTAATGTTGGCACCCACAGAAGTGTGGCTTCCTGCTGTATACTGAGCTCAGTGTATATTGCTAGTAAAAGTTACTAGCATGCACCAACATACAATAGTCTGACTACAAGGGTGCCTGGGTGGCTCAGTGGTTGAGCCTCTGCCTTTGGCTCAGGTCGTGATTCCCGGGTCCTGGGATCCCAAGTCAAAGGGAGCCTGCTTCTCCCTCTACATATATATATATGTCTGTCTCTCTCTTTCTCTCATGAATAAATCAAAAATCTTTAAAAAATAAAATTATTTTTTACTTGAGTGGGGCTTCTTGAAATGTAATCTGAAAGTTACAAGTTGCTATAAGAATGAAATTCAAGATAAGAGAGTAAAATGAAGACCAGAAAGTCCTCGGGGCGTGGCTTGTGTTGTCCCCCTCTGAAGGAGTTATGGTACTGTAGTGGGCGAGGACAGTTGGTAGTTTTGCCTGTGTGTGGGTATCTATTTCCTGGTCCTGTGAACTAAATAGAAAAACACATATTCGTTATGACATGGCCTGAAAAGTCCTGATGACTCCCCGGGCACCAGTCCTGTAATTATTCATTCCATTCTGGTGTTATTTGCATATCTGTTCTTTAAAACAGTGTTTTAAAGAAAAAGACAAGAAAAAACACAAAAACTGTGTTTTTTTCTGCCTTCAGCCGTAAGTAAGTACCTATATTATGGGATTATTTTTCACCCAGACCTGAATCTATGTTAGATCTTTACAACTGTATTTATTCCCATTGCTCTTTTAGGGGTGTTTGCCGAAATCTTTTCCTTAAGGCAAAGGAGCTAGTGGTTGGGACATTCCACTGATGGATGTTTGTTTGTTTTTTAAGTAATCTCTACACCTAGAGTGAGGCTCAAACTCATGCCACTGAGATCAGAGTCAGATGCTTCACTGACTGAGCCAGCCAGGCACCCTGATCAGAAAAGGGTTTTAATGAGACTGTCTAGAAACAGGTGACCAGGGCTTGTAGCCATAGGATCAGGAGCGCCTCAGATCCCCAAACCACCTGGAAGCTCAGGGCCTTGTTCTGCCTTTTTTTTTTTTTTTTCTGAAAGGTATAGCAACCCCAAGTTCAACTAGCTAATGGGCTTTGGGCTCTGGAAGTCTGGACAGGTAATAAGAGAACCTTATGATCACACACTAGCAGAATGTGAAATCAATCCATTTCAATATAAAGTAAGTGAGTTGCTACTTAATCCCTTTTTGCAGAATTTTGTTAAATTAAACTGGTGTCTATACAGCAATACATATGACTGAACACACACTATACAGTTGTTCAGTTGTAAAATATCCCAGGACCAGGATCGGCTGAGAAAAGTCCAGAGGACCCAGGTCCAGTAAGCTAATCATTCTGTTTGTGCTGTGGAGGGGACAGCGAAAAAGATAAAGCGATGGCATTTACCAGCAAGTGAGGTCAAACAAAATAGATTTCTTCCACTTGAGCTGATGGGTAGGTGGTGTGAGGATAGACATCGTACCTGGTAATATTAATTTTTACAAGTAGTGACTTTTTTTTTTTTAGGGTCATCCAAAAATACATTTTTCTGCTTTTTAAAATAATCCAAACAAGGAAAAACCATCGCTCCAAACTGTAACCAAAAACATCAAACATACGTAGTTCACAGCAGGTACTTCCTGTTGTTTGGTAAACATTCAGAAGGTGTGAGCCCTACCATTCTGTCTTTGTGTTTTCTAGGGTTTTCACTTTCCTCTGTGGAAGAAGATGGTGTTCGAAGGCTCTATGTGAATAGTGTAAAGGAAACTGGGTTAGCTTCCAAGAAAGGTAAGTCATTGAGTGTCTTGTCTGTTTGTGCATCCCTCTTAAAATCCCCTTGGAGTTTCTCTGGTTGGTGGATGAGAACAACCAAAGAGTCCACCTGTGAAGATTTTTTGAATGCTGTCTCACTGAAAACCCTTCTAGGGAATATGGATATTATTCTCTAAATACAGGTGTGTATGAAAAGTCACATTCTTGAATTTTAAACCTGATTCTGAGCCCATTTCTTTGGGGCAAGTGGGAAATTCCATTCTAATTTGATATAATTGTCCTTCCCTATCATCTAGGATGGTGTGGGAGTCCTAGGGGTTTTCCTTTAGCAGAGCCTTTAGGAACACCCCTCTGTGCTACAGTGGCCACAGCTGCCTTTGGCTCTCACCTGAGCATGCAAAGTTCCTTCGAAGTGGATGTCATCTTGATCCCATTCCATGGAAAAATCTGTGCAGAAGTTGGGAATCTAGGGATCCAGGATCCACTCTTCTCTACCACAACCTACCTGCATCCCTCACTGGAGTCTGGGTTACTTGTGAAACCCCAACTCTTTCTACTCGGAGAGGATCTTTTTTAACCTACATTTTTTGCTTCCTGTGTTGGTTTCCTAGGGTTACAGTAACAAATTATCACAAGCTGAGTGATTAAAAACAACAGAAATTTACGCTCTTTTAGTTCAGGGAATGGAAAGTTGAGAATCAAGGTATGGGCAGGGTTGTTTCCTTCTGGAGCCTGAGGGAAGAATCTGTTCCCTGCCTCGTCCTACCGTTTGGTGGTTGCTAGTGGTCCTTGACGCTCCTTGGCTGGTGGCTGCATCCTTCCAATCTCTGCCCTGTGGTCAGTGGCCTTCTTCCCTGTGTGTCTCTGTGCCTTTACATGGCCTTCACATGGCCTTCTTAGAAGAATACTGGTCATTGGACTTAGGGTCCATCCTATTCAGAATGATTCTTATCTTCATTACATCTGTAAAGACCCTGTTTCCAGATAAGGTCACATTCTGATATTCTGGGTGGACATGAGTTTTGGAGGACACTCTTCAACCCACCATACTTACCATAAACACATCAGACAGATAGGTAGGGCTCAGAACCTGCCTTCCTTTCATTCTTCTTGCTACGGAATTTTTAGGCAGTGGCAAAATCATACCTGTCGAATGTCAAAGACCAAAACATCGGAGTCAGTTGAACTTAGATGTAATGCCTTGTGTCTGCTCTGTTAGAAGGCTGCTGAGTGGAGCGGCCAAGGAAATGGTGGAGTGCCCTACCTTGTCACCTCCTTCCGTGTCTCGGTACAGCTTAGCTCTGGGTGTTCATGACGTACAAGCTACCTTTGCAGGTTATTTCTCCCAGCCGTGGAGAAGAGCAGCCTGCACTTGACTATGCACAGAGATGGCAAGAGTGTGACAAATGGGAAATAAAGTCAAAGTCGCTGCTCTCATGGAGGAGGATTTTTCTTCTGTACTGTCCAAGGCCAAAGGCAGCCTGGAGGCGTGGAGTCTGACACTATATCGAGGTCTGGAGGCCGAAGTCTAAGCTGTGTCTCAGCTAAGAGCAGAGATAGCAGAGTTTATTCACCTTCAAACCCAAAGACCGATTGTTATCTCTGGCAGCACGATGAGTGTGCCTGTTGGCGTTGGTGTGGAGGTGGGGAAATATGCTGCCTCCACTTCAGTCACTTCCTGTTTTAGTTCTTTGTGTCCAAGAACCCTAGTGTTAGATAAAAACAAGTTGCTGTCTGCAACGCCCTTACCGCATGTAGCACTGTTCTCTCTAGATTTAAGAGTGATCTCCATTTGTCCACCTAGGTCACAAACACCATCCCAATACCCAGCTTATAGAGGACAGTGTCAAGAAAGAGATTTGGTTTTTGTTTTGTTGTTTTGTTTTGTTTTCTGATGTTAAATCTAGTCTCTATGTGCAGATTTCTGGGTAATAGAGAGGTCACTGTGGATCATAAGAACCTTTTCATGGACATCTCTAATCAGGAAACATTCTCCTCCTTTGGCTTCCATTCACTATTTTGCCTCATTCTTTATAGACAGCCTTGGATGTCCATCACGTTATAACTAAGTCTTTGGTTTGTGTTTGTTAGCCACCTTCGCCTTTTGGCTTGCCATGAGCTAATGGTTAATCCCCCTTTAATACCCACCTTCCCCTCAGTTGGATCTCACATCACCTATACTTACAGAATTGACTTTTTTTTTTTAAGGTTTTGTTTATTTATTCATGGGAGACAGAGAGAGAGGCAAGACACAGCAGAGGGAGAAGCAGGCTCCTCACAGGAAGCCTGATGTGGGACTCCATCCCTGGACCTCAGGGTCACAACCTGAGCCGAAGGTGGATGCTTAACCACTGAGCCACCCAGGCGTCCCTGTGGAAGTTCTTTAAAACAAACAAACTCAAGGCACCTGGGTGGTTCAGCTGGTTAAGCGTCCAACTCTTGATTTTGGCTCAGGTTATGATGCTGGGATCATGATATTGAACCCCACATCGATCTCTATGCTGAGTGTGGAGCCTGCTTGAGATTCTCTTTCCCCCTCTCCCTCTCCCCCCCCCCCAAAACACCTTCAATCTCATAGATGTTTAAGTCTTTTTTTTTTCCTTATATTACCTCGTCTAATATCTAAACAAAAAGGTTGTCTCCAAGAGAAGACTTAAAAAAAAAAAAAACTACTTTCACATGGGGAAATTTTATATTTTCAAACTCAAATGCTGTGATGGCAAAATCTTTTACCTAAAAATGGAGTGGTTGGCTTCCCAGAATCCCACCGCTGATACAGAGAGAAACATTCTCATTTCTCTTCCATTGCCTTCCCACTCAAAATGTTTCTTGGAGAGTTTTATGCTAGAAGATTGATGTTGAATAGTTTGGAAACCCGAGTACAGATGGCCAAGGGGTGTGACTCGGTGGAGCTGGGAAGTGAGAATGCCTTTGTGGAAACACTTTTCTGAGGCATCAGAGGTGGGATCCGTGGATACCTGAGGAGTTAAGTGGCTTCTCGTTTCTGCAGTTTATTCCTTACCTCTGCTCTTCACTCACTTGGCTTTTTCAAGTTTGCTTTTCCACACAAGTCTATAAAATAAGAGCTGGACTCTTTTTTTCTTCGTAGCTGAAACAATACTCTATTTCCTTTCACGTTCTCCTCTAACCTCTCCCTTTCTCAACCTGCTGGAATGGTCTTTTAATACCAGGTTGTAATGCCCTAGGGTCAGTCACAACCTCCCGTTCTTTTGGGTTAGGCTGGTTCAGAGCTGCTCCTTTGGGTCCCCAACGTTGGCAGCTCCACTAACATGCTTTGCAAAAGCAGTGGAACCTTCAGGCACCTTCTAAAAGACCTCCACCCCGAGGTCCTGATGCAGTTAAACAAAGGGGGGAGTGCAAAAAATGATCACATTTGCTTCTGGAGATTGTGTTTGGAGTAGAGTGATTTTCTGTGGTCGTAGCCAGAAAGAGCTCGCCGCATTCTGGTTCTATAGCTGGTCCCATAGCAGTGACCCAAGAGGTCACTGTGCCACATGTCTACACTGTAGCATGAGTGTGTACACAACATACTGATCATGGTAATGATAGCATTTCTGCCTTTCCCCCTCAAAACCAAGGGTGACAGCCAGAATTAACATTTATGAGGAGAAACTGGCAGATGCCCAGAGCATACAGATTCGAGAAGGAGTAAATGTGTTTAGTTGGTGTGGAAGACAGATAGGCACGCTGTGTCACATCGAGTCCAGAACCTTCTGAAACCGAGGCCCATGCGGTCACCTGATGATCACGGAGGAAGCTAGAGCCTGTATGCACCAGCACCGGGGCCGTGGGGCCGTGACAAGCGAGCCCCGAGTTCCCTTCACGGCGGGGCTCCTATGCTGTTGTGATCTGACTCGCCACCACCACCACCACTGCTTTTATGTGCGTGTGAAATTAAACATTTTCCACCTTGCGTTGGCAGGCCTGAAGGCGGGAGATGAGATTCTCGAGATCAATAATCGTGCTGCAGGCACCCTGAACTCATCTGTGCTCAAAGATTTCCTCTCGCAGCCTTCCCTGGGCCTCCTGGTGAGGACCTACCCTGAGCCGGAGGGAGGCTTGGAGCTGCTGGACTGCCCGCCCCACCGAGCGGACGGCCCCGTGGACCTCAGCGAGAGCCCCCTGGCCTTTCTCAGCAGCAACCCAGGTATGACTGTGACGTTGACCTTGTGGGGGTGTGGGGGTGTGGGTGTGGGTGGGGGGTTGTGTTCCACTGGACCAGGGCCAGTAGGCATAAGGCGTGTGAGGGAGATGAACTGGTTACTGAATGTGTGTGTCCCGTGCATTTCCAAGGTTCGGGACCATGTGTTCTTGTGGAGTAAGTGTTTGGTCACCAGTCAACCTGTTGCACACAGAGAGCTTCAGTGTGCTGCTGCTGCTGTTTGTCATTGTGGGGAAGGTCGATTGGGTAGAGGCCACTGTCTCTGGGCTGTGGACAGAGATAATAGAGATGGAGAAACACCAGGAACCAGTAGGGCTCCAGGTCCTACCTCCGCCTTCCCCGTCACCAACCCCCAAACCATCCAGCCCTGGCTTTCCCTTCTGCCTGAGAGAGGGCATACATTGCCCAGAGCGCAAATGCACTCAGAGCTCACATTTGGTCAGCTTCTCTTGGGCTCTCCCAAGCTTGAGTGTGAGCATGAGGCTATAGGCAGAAGCAAGCCCTGCCCCATCTGCTGTCCCCCTGCTCACAGCTTTTCTCCCTATCCTTTTGCAACCTTGCGCTCGTCCTAAAAGAAGCAACCAGAATGCTACCTTGACACCTTCCTGGGTGGGACCCAGCAGAGCTAGCTCCCTCCTCTGGGACCCTAGGACCCTGCAGAGACATCTTTCATGTGGGCCCTAGTCATATGACACTCTTCTTACTGGTGTGTCTTCTCTCTGTCCCGTGTTTTTTTCTGGGACTGGGCTTATGCCTTCTTCCTGTTGCTGCACAGCCGCCACCTTCTCATTCAGCGAGAGCCCGTGAATGAGTATACCAGTCAACAGCATTATTGTCACTTATTTCTCCATGACCTGATTCTAAAAATGGGGTTGGTTTCTTTAAAAAAAAAAAAAAAGATTTTTATTTATTTATTCATGAGAGAGGCAGAGACACAGGCAGAGGGAGAAGCAGGCTCCATTCAGGAAGCCTGATGTGGGACTCAAACCCAGGACCCCGGGATCACGCCCTGAGCTGAAGGCAGATGCTCAACTCCTGAGCCACCCAGGTGTCCCTAAATGATGGGGTTGGTTTTATTAGTAAGTTGGCGTTTAAGATTTCGTTTCTTTTTAAAACTTGAGTTAAATTTTTTTTAAAAAGTCTGGTTTCAAACTCTGAGTGTGTAGGTACTTTGAGTCTCCTTGCCCTGCCATCATTTTTCAAATTCCCTTCTGAAGTTTGGCTTGATGAGAGTAGGTCACCCCCAGACCCCTTGTGAGAGTTCGTGCTTTTGCTCAGTGGCTGTCGCAAGGATTTGGCAAGTTGGGGCTTCAGAAAATTGATGGCACTTATTGCTGTTGACTTCCTTGAATCATTATATCATTGCAGTACCCACACCCCAGTCACATTTTTAGAACATGACTCCAGTGAGCTGTGTAACCAGAGTGGAGGGAATGGAAACGATGAAGGCCATTCTTTTGTGTTGCCACAAGATGGCAGCATCAATCCCATAAAACTCAGTTCACACAGAGAGGTTTCTGTAATAAGCCTTTAAAAAAAAAAAAGATTTTTATTTATTTATTCATGAGAGAGGCAGAGACACAGGCAGAGGGAGAAGCAGGCTCCATGCAGGGAGCCCAACGTGGGACTGGATCCCAGGACTCCAGGATCACACTCTGGGCCAAAGGCAGGTGCTAAACCACTGAGCCACCCAGGGATCCCCCTGTAATAAGCCTTTGAAGGAGGCATGTTGTGTTAGCTTATTTAAAGGATTTTTATAAGATCTGGATGTACATACTATGAACAGTGTGCGCACAACTTTTTTAGAATTTTTTTTCTGTCCGAGCCCTTCCTGTGGGTTATGGATATTAAGCAGGAGTTGGTGCAAACTACAACCCGCCAGCCAAATGCAAACCACGGCCTGTTTTTATAAATAAGTTTTATCAGAACACAGCCATGCCCATCATTTGTGTCTTGTCTCTGGCTGCTTTCTCGTTGCAAGGGCAGAGCTGAGTAACCGTGACAGGGACTCATAGTCTGCAGAGCTGGAGATAGTCACTTTCTGGACCATTACAGATAGTTTCCCTATCAGAGAGTATAACTGAAATTGCTCACAATTTGCCCCTTTTAAAGATAATCACTGTTTTGGGGTGTTTGTTCTCTTAAAAAACTGCACAGGTGCGTGTGTGTATGTGTACAGTTTGTGAATTTTTTATTAAAATTGTTTTAGTTAAATATATTTGCATACAGGAATTTTAGCAATATTTGAGTATAGAATATAGAATATACGTTTATATAGTAGGCGTCCCATCTTTTTTTTTTTTTTTGATGGAGTTTTAGACTTAACAGCTGGGATCCCTGGGTGGCGTATCGGTTTGGCGCCTGCCTTTGGCCCAGGGCGCGATCCTGGAGACCCGGGATCGAATCCCACGTCGGGCTCCCAGTGCATGGAGCCTGCTTCTCCCTCTGCCTGTGTCTCTGCTTCTCTCTCTCTCTCTCTGTGACTATCATAAATAAATAAATAAAAATTAAAAAAAAAAAAAAAACTTAACAGCTGACCTTTACATGCTATATATTGCCTCTTTTAGGCCAGTCATTTTTGAAGGCTGAGTACTAAATCCACTGAACCTACAGGTGTTTGAAACACATTAAAATTTCCATTTTGGAATCATTCTTAGAAGATTCACTTATTCCTTGGAACGATACGTTGGAACTGACATTTGTTGAGTCAGGTGCTGAAGAGTCAGCCTTGTGACTGGGCCGTGACTGTGTTCGCAAACTTAAATTTTAGTGAATGTTTCTGTTTTTGCATCGGTTCACCTTTTAATATTTTGCAATGATCGAAAATCCTTCCAAACAAAGTCTTCTCGGTCCAATTCAGATCATCAGACTGGTTCAAGACAAAGCAAGAGAGTCAAGTCGTCGTGTGGGTTTTCTTATTGGGTTCCTAGGTTGTCTTCAAAAGTAGTAAGTTCCAGAAGCATTCTCAGGTGCCCTGGGCAGTGGCAGCCCAACTGGAGTGGCTGGAGGGGGAGCCCAGGCCTCAGCCTCTCTGCCTTCTGGTTGCTGCTGCTTCCTGGTCTTCATTTAACCATGAAAAGCACAAGAGGCAAGTAAACAGGATAAAATAACCTACACGATTGCTCTATAATGAGGCAGAGATAAAGCAGTGTCCACTGACTGCTTCAGTTAAAATAGCAAAGGAAATAACTAGTAAATTGGTACAATGGGGAGGCTGGATTGTAGCCTTTGTCTAAATTTAGAAGTAGCTAAAAATAAGCATCTTGAGAAGCAGGTTTGAGGTCTGATGCAGGGACCATCTTAACGGTGGTCACAGTGGGTGTTTGGCAGCCTTGACAGAGAGCTAGCAGTGTGTCAGAGACACTGGGGTCCAAAAGAGCCCCGGCCAGTGCCTGTCCATGGGAGGCCAGTGCCTGTCCATGGGAGGCTGGCCCAGCTGCTCTGCTGCTCACCCCATCCTACAAGCCCAAGTAGGCAGGCTTGGTCCAGTCCTGCCCTCAATATGGGATTACCATTCAGGGCTGGATTATTTCTGAGCCCCTTTTTCTCATGTAAAGGTTTGTTTCCTCTCTGATTGAGCATCACATCCTAGTGGCTAAGAGTGGGTTCTGGGACCAGGTTTCTTGAGACTAGGTCCCATTTCTGTGTTTATTAGATTTCTGTCTTCGAACAGGTTACAGTTCATCTCATGCCCCAGCATCCTCATGCGTAAGATAGGGATAAAACTATAGTACTATCTCATTAAGTTGTTGTGAGGATGAATTGAGTTATAAAAGTAAAGTGTTTAGGGGTACTTGGGTGGCTCAGATGATTAAGCATCTGCCTTCAGCTCAGGCCATAATCTCAGGGCCCTGGGATCGAGCCCCACATCAGGCTCCCTGCTCAGCGGGGAGGCTACTTCTTCCTCTCCCTCTACTGCCCACCCCACTTGTGCTCTCTCACTCAGTCTTTCAAATAATAAATACATAAAGTCTTTTTTAAAAAAATGAAACAAAAGAGTAATAGGTCTTAGGAAAGTACTGGATAAATGTTACATATGTGAAGCACAATCTCTTATGGGGACGTGAAGATTTTCTGACTTGTAACCAGAGGCTGCTCATTTTTTATCTCATGGGTCTCTACTCCATCTACCTCAATCTGCAACAGGTGAATTGTCTGATAACTAAATTTATGAATACCTTAAGTATTTTCCTTTCTTGGGTAGAAAGAAATGAATTCTGTAATCTAGATGCTGAGATATCTGGGCCCCTTCTCAGAGATCACGATTCACAGGCTGCAGCCTGGGGTGCATTTGTTGTGGTATGATTGCTTAAAACTCGGGATTCTAATGTGCAGCTAGGATTGGGATCCGCTACCATAGGTCACCGACTATCCTTTGGTTGTCGATCCTCTTTTTATTGTCTTGGTGGAATGATAAGGTGATTGAAATATTACAGTCACATGCAAGCCATCTGTAGTGATATGTATCGATATCATAATTGTGGTCTGAGATTTTGGTTTTTTTAAAGATTTCCATATTTATTTAAGTCATCTCGACATCCAACACAAGACTTGAACTCATGACCTGGAAATCAAGAGTTGCATGCTCCATGGCCTGAGCCAGCTGGGCACCCCTGAGATGTTTGTATGAAAATCTGTTAGGTGACGTGGAATGCATCTCCACCCTCCTCTCCCTTTATGGCGAGGCAGTGTGGTGAATGGATTACTGTGTCGGCTTAGAGAACCAGGGACCCCTTCCTAAGTGTTCTCCCTAAGACTCTGTTTCCCACACACAAGTCATGACCATCCATGGGTCCTTGTTGAAATCCTTCTTGAGCTACTTTCATCTTTTTTTTTTTTTTAATATTTGTTTACCGACACAGTGCTAGGAAAATGGAGGAAGGATGTCTAGACAAAAAAGTCCCTTGAGTGACTGTTATTATAGAAAGAACCTTGGGGCAGAAGGGAAGCTGGAGTAGGAAGTTGCAAAACCGTGTGAAGTTTCCAAAAAGCCTCTCAAATGTTCCTGTGTGATTTATTCTGAATACTGATCTCATCTGGAGCTACTAATGTTTTGGGCCGGATAATTCTTTGTTGGGATGTTGTGGGGGTCGGGGGCATCCTGTGCATTGATGTTTACCAGTATTATCACCAACTACTGTAAATCAGTAGTAAGTAGTCCCTTCTCCCAAGTAGCACTGATCCAGTTATCATCAGATATTGCCAGATGTCTCCCACACAGCAAAATCTCTTCCATTTGAAAGCCACCGGCCTGATGTATCAGAGGTAAACCTACCTCACCCTGTTAGGGAAATATTCCAAGTGAACATCAATATGGAAAAGCAAACCTGGATCTTGAAATAACTTTTAAAGATTTTATAAAGCTGAGGGAATTCTTCTTCTTCTTCTTCTTTGTTTTTTTTAAGATTTTATTTATTAATGAGAGATGCAGAGAGAGGCAGAGACATAGGCAGAGAGAGAAGCAGGCTCCCTGTGAGGAGCCTGTTGCAGGACTTGATCCCAGGACCCTGGGATCAGGACCTGACTGGAAGGCAGATGCTCAACCACTGAGCCGCCCACGTGCCCCTCATTGAAGGAATTCTAATGCAGATACCCATTTCTGGCATCTCCCACCCTTTCTCCCCTTCTTTGAGTCAAGGGAAGAGCAGAGAACAAATCGATACTTATTTCGAGGCCTTTCTCCCAAGTGTGAACAAAACTGTTTTGGAGGAAGATTTTTATTTATCACTGAAATTAACTCATGAAACAGGTAATTATGCAAACCCCCCATTGTATGCAAGTTATAAGAATCAGTACAAGTGGCATCCATGGAATCTTTCCAAGGTTTCAAAATTTATCATGTCTTTCATTTTAAATTCTGCCATCGAGGCTCATATCCATTTCATTTTTATGGTGACAGCAGCTCTGCTTTATCTTCCCTAAAATTCCACCTGCCCAGTTGGGTTGAAACCGGTGCCCTCATTTATTAGCTCAGTATTCCAATGAAAACGCTGAGGCTCAGCAAACTGAAGTTGGTCCTTGTTGGGGAAGAAAAAAAAAAAAAAAAAGTTCCAGAAGCTGAGCCGGGCATCAGCAGCTAACTCTGGCCCATACGAGTTAAAGACAATTGGGGCCTTCGTTGGGGTTTGGAGAGCCAGCTTCCCCCTCCCTTGACAGACCTCAGGCACATCTGTCTGATGCCAACTGGGAGATTGGAGTCTGTTTCAAGTACAAATATCCCTCCTGCAGGAAGTAGATTAAGCAGTATTTGTTGTAACAGGAAAAGCTTCTGTGACAGCTGGGAGAGTCGAAGGCATCTTGGTCAGGGAAGGAACGGTTGGGCGCCCAACATGGACAGCTGTTTGATTGGCGGGCAGAGCATGCTTCCCTACAGTGAAGTGGGAGTCTATTTCCGACTGTTGTACCGTGCAGATTGTCTGGGGCTTGATTCTGAAAACAAGACATCAGGCAGCAGGGAGAGGCAACAAAGAAAGAGGAACTGCACAGATTTATCTTCCTGCAAACAAATATGGCCCCATCCTTCGGAGGCTCTAACGTCTCACAGATACCAGTAGCACATGGCCTTCTATTTGTTTGTTGATAAAATTTGGAGCCGGGTGCGTTTTGGAAACTGTCTGGGCTCCATGATTTTGTCACACAGCACCTGGCCTGCTTCCTGAGGCCCTGCTGGGAAGAGCCAAACACTTCTACATCTTGATTTCCAGCTGGATTGGGTTGATGGTGCCTGTAAAATCCTGTGTGGGGCAGGGGGGAGAAATGTTTCAGAATTTAAGAGCCTCCATTTTTATATTTTTATTTTTATTTTCTTATTTTTTTAAAGATTTTATTTATTTATTCATGAGAGACACACAGAGAGAGGCAGAGACACAGGCAGAGGGAGAAGCAGACTCCCTGCAGGGGAACCCGATACAGGACTCGATCCCAGGACGCCGGGGTCACGCCCTGAGCCAAAGGCAGATGCCCATCCACTGAGCCCCCCCAGGCGTGCCCCATTCGTATATTTTTAAAGAACATGAATGAACATGATATTATTTGACTTTCACAACCAATTAACCCAATCAGTAAGGCCTATATCTACAGTTGTGGATTTAAAAATTTTACCTCCAGGGATCCCAAGGTGGCTCTGCAGTTGAGCGCCTGCCTTCGGCCCAGGACGTGACCCTGGAGTCCCGGGATCGAGTCCTACGTCAGGCTCCCTGCATGGAGCCTGCTCCTCCCTCTGCCTGTGTCTCTGCCTCTCTCTGTGTCTCTCATGAATAAATAAATAAAATCTTTTTTTAAAAAAAATTCTCTCCAAAGAGAAACAGACACTGAGATTTTGTGAAATTTGGCTGGAAAGAAGTTGTCTGTTAAGTTAAAGTTGGAGTGATAATACACTTTTTTCATAGCTGGTTTTTTGTTTTCTTTATAATTATTTTTGTTTCTTAGCTTTGTCATGGAGAGGGTGTTTATGCTGATCTTATATTTAAATTGTGAGTGTTTCTATGGAATTCTTATAGGACAGTAAAAAGACTGAAAAGCAAAATAAAATCCCAGCCTAGTGACTAAATTTCAGCCCAGTGTTTTTATTGGCAGTATCTAACCTTTTCTTGCCCCCTTGTCTTCAAATCATTTTTTTTTTCGCACAGAGATTTAAACTCAGGCATTAATCACAGCTTTCAGAAAATCAATGTTATAATTGCTTCCTCTTTGGAAATGTTTGAATTGGAGAATCTGCTTGTTTAATACATATTGTTAATGCATCTCATAAGTGAAAGAGTTTTATCTCCTTTCTTTAAATTTAAGTCCAAAATGGACTTGAATGGAATCAGGCTGAATGTGTCTCAACCAAGAATTAAAGATAACTTTAAATGTCAGCTGACATTGATGTGTCCTTCCTTCCAGTGGTGAGTGGGATGTGCTAGTCGCAAAAGTTTTCTCGGTCCCAAGAACCTGTTTATGACGTGAAAATCATTCTAAAAAGTGAAGAAAGGGTGCCTGGGTGGCTCAGTCAGTTAAGCATCTGCCTTTGGCTCAGGTCATAATCTCAGGGTCCTGGAATCGAGCCCTGCATTGGGTTTCCTGCTCAGCAGGGAATCTGCTTCTCCCTCTCCCCATGCCCCTCCCCACTGCTCATTTTCTCTTTCTCTCTTTCTGTCAAATAAATAAATGGAATTTTAAAAAAGATTTTATTTATTTATTCATGAGAGGCACAGAGAGAGAGAGGGGCAGAGACATAGGCAGAGGGAGAAGCAAGCTCCCTGTGAGGAGTCCGATATGGGACTTGGTCCCAGAACCCCAGGATCATGACCTGAGCCGAAGGCAGATGCTCAACTACTGAGCCACCCAGGTCCCCCAATAAATGCAACCTTCAAAAAAAAAAAAAGTGAAGAAACGATCACACCCATTCACAACAATGCATCTTATTTATGGTGCCTGTGGATCTAGCCGCAGGGCCTGTCCTGCCCAGCCTTAGCCCTGCTCTGTGCTTCCTTATTCTCTGGGGCTGCCCAGCCCCCTGTCGATCCTTTGTCTTTTCAGAGTTGGCCCTGCTTCTCCTCTGTGCTGCCAAGTGGCTGCCGGGCACCTCCTTGATGCCAGATATTGTGCTACCTCTGGGGTTGGAGTGGAGATGAGGCAGCGGTTCCCTTGCTCTGACTGCTTCTTCAGCCATCTCCCAGCCTTGTCTTGGGCTTTGCCATCTCTCTGATGGTTAGTGGGGCCATTGGTCTGTGTGTGCACAGTGGTGAGTAAATGGGGTGGGGGGGTTGCAGTGGCCAGCTATGTCCAGGACAAGGATGAGTTTCCTTCAGTGTCTGTTTTTAGAGGAAAGTGTCTTATAGCGAAGGCATAGGGAGCTGTAGTAGGATGTTACAAAACTGCATTGGGGTTGCCAAAAAACTCAAAAGTGTTTTTCTGTAAACCTCTTAGGCTAGGGGATGTTCAGAGAAGGGCCTCAAAGCATAGAAGCAAGAGTGTGACCTCTTCTGTTTGAAGTTCCTGATCCTGCCTTGCTGATACCTTTCTTCAGCTGTCGGTTCCTGCCTCTCTGGCTTTCTTCAATGGCTAAATACCCCTAGCCTGTTTATTGGTCGTCTTCTGCTACATATCAGACCACCCCAAGGAAGTCCTTTTATTTCCTCATTCTCCTGTGTTTGGCACCTTGGTTTAGGCTCAGCTGGGTGGTTGGTTTAGGCTCAGCTGGGTGGTTGTTCTGTTCTCCTTGCCTGGAGTCACTTATGTGGCAGTGTCATCTGGTGGCTTGACCAGGGCTGGATTAAGATGGCCTCACTTGCATGTCTGGTGATTGGTTGACTGGGTCTCCTTCCACCTTCCACCTCTCATCCTCAAGAGGCTAGCTTGTGGTTTCTTTGTATGGTGAGCTCAGAGATCCTGGAGGCAGAACCAGAGGCTGCAGAGACACTTGAGATCTTAGCTTAAAATTCATGTATCACTATCTATGTCACGTTTTGTTGATGAAAGCATGTCACTTGGCCAGCCCCAATTTATGGGGTGGAGAAAAAGTAACACAAAAATTTGCGCTCAAAGGAATGGATAGAATCATTGCTTTGACAACTGTCTTCCACATGCTGCATTGTTCTTTCTCTTACTTTTATTAATTTTTGTCTTCAGCTAAGGACAGAAGCATGGCTTCTTGGGGTGAAAAATAATACATGTTTAGAATCAGATATACCAAAGATACTGACTCATGGGAGTTCCTTTATAGTCTAGATATTAACTTTTGCCAGTTAGGTGTCGAAGGTAAGTCTTCTCAGTCTATAATGTGTCTTGTTGCTTTTGACAAAGAATTTTAATAAAATCTGATTTTCTATCTCCTATGATTTGTGCTTTTTATATCTTATTGAAGAGATCTTTCTTTTGCCTAAGGTAACAAACATGATCTTCTGTATTTTCTTGCAAAAGATTATATTCTTTGGGCTATTCACATGCTTCTGGTTTATACCTCCCTCATATTGATTTTTGTGAACGGCGTGTGTGAGTCCAAACGTATATTTTTCCATCTGCATAATCTGTTGTCATAACAATGTTTATCAAATATACCATTCCTTTCCCTGGGATCTGCAGTGGCACACGCCTCTGTATGCAGGAAGGCTGTTTCTGGGCTCTCTGTTCTGCTAGCCTGCGTCCTTACTAATTCTCCATTGTTTTATATTACTGCAGCTTTATGAGATATAATATATTTTGATATCTGGTAGGAAAAGTACCATGATCTTATTCTTCTTCTTTAATACTACATTTGGTGGTGTTGGCCTTTTGCTCCTTCGTAATAAACTTAGTTCCCAAAAGATGCTGCTAGTGTGGTCTGTAGCTGAATACAGATTCTTTGGTTCTGTGGACTTATGTTGTGGTCTAACGTGTGGCCTGTTTGCATAAATTGCTGATCCTTGAGGAAAACATACATTCACAGTTTCTTAGGAGTAGGGTTTGAAATATATTCACGGATCAAACTAAATAATGATCAATACGTTTTCATATCATGACTAAACCTATTTGACGTTTGTCAAGCTTTCTTTATGTTGGCCAACTTTATTTTCCCATCCCTTTACTTTTAATCTTCTGTGTCTTTGTGTTTAGGTTTGTCTCTTGCATATTGCTAGTAGGTAAGGCTTTGTTTTACATTGTTTTGTTTGTTCGGTTTGTTTTGTTTTTTTACCTAAACATAAAGTTTAAGTATCAAGTTTAGTTCACTTTGCATGTATTTAGAAGTTCCATGTCTTTTGACTCATTTCTGTCCTTTATTTTGCTGGCTTTGTCTTTGCTGGTTTTTTTTCTTTTCTTTCCTGCCATAATTGCGAATGGATTTCTAAATCCTGCTTTCTCTAATTCTGTTCTTTAGTGGCTGCCCTTAAAATGTAAACATGATTTCTGACATAACAAAGATCAATGTTAGTCTTTACTTCTCCATTCAAGCATAAAAGGCCCATGAAAAGGTTTAAATTTAATCACCCACACCATTGTTTTAGTTGCGTCTCGTATTTTGTAACCTACAATGTCCCTCCCTTTTTTTTGAGCGTGTGGGGTATTGTTTTACTAATAACTAAGACTTGCACATGTACATATCAGCTCTTTATTATCTTCTTGTATATCAGCTTGTGTGTGTGCGTGAGTGTATGTTTGTGTTTCCTCATCTGAAGTATAGGCATATGCTATTTTATTGTGCTTTGCTGTATTGCACTTCATAGATATTGTGTGTTTTACAAATTGAGAATTTGTGGCAACCCTGCATTGAGCAACTCTGTTGGCACCATTTTTCCAACAGCATTTGCTCACTTTGTGTCTCTCTGTTACATTTTGGGAATTCTTGCAATATTTTGAGTCTTCTCATTATTATCATTTGTATGGCGACCAGTGATTATGACTTGCTGAAAGCTCAGATAATTAGTATTTTTTAGCAATAAAGTATTTTTAAAGTAAGATGTGTACTTTTTGGGGCACCTGGCTGGCTTAGTTGGTGGAATGCGCAATTCTCGATCTTAGGGTTGTAAGTTAGCGCTCCATGTTGGGTGTAGAGATTACTTAAAAACAAAATCTTAACAAAAAAAATACAGTACTTTTTTTTAGGCATAATGCTATTTGCACATTTAATAGGCTGCAGTGAAGTATAAACATAACTTTTACATGCTCTGGGAAACCAAAAATTCATTTGACATGCTTTACTGTAATATTCACTGCATTGCAGTAGTCTGGAACCAAACTCTCAGGATTTCCTAAGTATGGCTATACATCTTTAGAGAGTTTTTTTAGGGAGGCTCTGTTTGTAGTGAACTTTCTCATTCTTTGTTTCTCAAACAGAACATTATATTTTTCTTATTGAATAATATCTTAGCTGGAAATACAATTCTATATTGATAGTTTTAGCATTTGTAGATTTCTGTGCTTTAGTGAGGTCATGTCTTCAGATAGATCTTTTATTCTTTCTTGAACTTTTATTCTTATCTATTGGGTGTTTTTTTATTTTTAATTAATTAATTTTTTTTTAAAGATAGATAGTTTATTTACTTATTTATTTGAGAGAGAGAACACGAGCAGGGCAGAGGGGCAGTGGGAGAAGAAGAAGCAGACTCCCCACTAAGTAGGGATCCTGACACAGGGCTTGATCCCAAGACGCTGAGATCATGACCTGAGCTGAAGGCAGATGCCTAACTGACTGAGCCACCCAAGTGCCCCTTGAGTGTGTGTTTTTTTTGTTTTGTTTTTTTGTTTTTTGTTTTTTGTTTTTTGTTTTTTTAATTTGAGAGAGAGAGCATGTATGCATGAGAGGCAGGGAGGGACAGAGGGAGAGGAGGAGAGAGAACCTCAAGCAGACTCCATGCTCAGTGCAGAGCATCTCAATCTCACAGCCGTAAGATCATGACCTGAGCCAAAATCAAGAGTTGGACACTTAATCAACTGAGCCACCCAGACACCCTTCTACTGAGTGTTTTATTTGAGTGATTATAGTTCTCATTTTAAAAAATTCTATTAATTTACCTGATCTTTTTTGAAGTTCTCTCTTGTTCCTTCTTAAAAATTTTTTAAATATACTTGACATTCTGTATCTGATGATTGCAATACATTCCTTGGGAATCTCATTCTGTTGCGTATTCTATCTGCTGCTTCTCACTCATGGGGCCTGGTTTTTCCTGGGTTTTATGATAATGGATTATGGGTTTTTATTTGATCAAGCTTTATCTCTGGGCGTCATGTGATACCATCATTAAGAGTGAATTCCTCCAGAGATATTTTGATTATGTCTTTGCTGGAGCCCTTGGAATACAAATCTACACCAATTTTAAGGCAATTCTTCATCTTGAATGTCATGGATGAAATGTCTGTGTCCTGCCAAAATCCATATACTGAAGCCTTGAGCCCTGAGGTGATTGCTTTTTGGAGTTGGGGCCTTTAGGAAGTAATCAGTCTTAGATAAAGTTGTGAGAGTAGCCCCCCATGATGGAATTAGTGTCTTTGTAAGGAGATGGAGAGAGGAGAGCTCACTCTTCCCTTGCACACACAGGGAAAAAGCCATGTGAACATGTAGCGAGATGGTGGCCTCCCACAAGTCCTCACCAAGAACTGAATCTGTGAGCCCCTAGATCTTGGACTTCCATGCTTCAGAACGAGAGAATAAATGTCTGTTATTTCAGCCATCACATCTGAGGTCTTTTGTTATAGCAGCCCAAGCTGACAAAGACACAGAGTCTCCTGGATACAGTACATGCTATAAATTTGAGTCTCAGACACCCATAGAGCCAGCCTGCAGTTGTCATCTTTGGAGAAAGCTCCTCCTTGCTCCCTCCCAGCTCTTGTGTCCTGGAGTGTAGGCAGAATCAGACAAGCTTCCTTTCCTTTGTTGGTTTGCTTCTCCTTCCCTGCTCCCTTCCCTCCCCTCCCCTTCCGTCCCCCCTTTTCCTATTGCCAGTGGATACTTTTTTCTTTTATCTTTTTGCATCTTTCTAGACTGAGAGTATAGCCATTCAAGGGACCGGTATGAATGTGAGGGATTCAGTTCTCACTTTCCAATTTGTACAGATCTGACACCTGTTTTCAGTATCATGTCTTCACGATTGAAACCAGAGTCTCCAGGGCATTGGTTCCCAAGCTGGGATGATACTGCTTTTGGGAAATGTGTGGGTGTGGTTTTATTGGCACAGAAACTGGGGGGTGCTAATTGTATTTAGTGCCCAGCACTGAGGGAGAGTCAAGTGTCTCTGCCAAGTGTGCAATTTTGCCCCCTCCACCCCAGATTATTCCTTTCCTACCACCAATAGATCTTCCTCCCTCTGTGGGAGAGACTGCACTACGGTTTGGAAACTGATAGATTTACTCAATGTGGCCACAGCTTTCAGACTGGCATACCAGCTTCTTTTACTGTCTTCATTTGGGATTCTGGGTTTTTTTTGGGCTCAGCTCTATGTTTAAAAGGATTTTGTTACATTTTATTTAGCATTCCTAAGTGTTTTGTGGAGGTGGTTTCTTTCCTCTCTTTCCTGCTTGCTTGCTTGCTTTTCAGGAGACCTTGCCCCACAGTATCATTAATAATGAAAATCGTTTCCTTGGGCACCTGGGTGGCTCAGTGGTTGAGCATTTGCCTTTGGCTCAGGTTGTGATCCCTGGGTCCTGGGATCGAGTCCTGCATTGGACTCCTTGCAGGGAGCCTGCTTCTCCCTCTGCCTCTCTGTCTCTCACGAATAAATAAATCAAATCTTTTTAAAAAGAAAAAGAAAATCCTTTCCTTTGTTTTTCCAGTATTTTGTGAGCATCAGCTATACCCTGGGTGTTGTGTTACATGATGAGATATGCAGAGTCACAGCATTTGGTGGTTCAGTCTGGGGGTTGCTGTTGTGCAGATCGCTGTGTGAATGGAGCCCCAGCGTGCTGTGTATACTGGCTGCTCCAGATAGTACAGAGGGAGCCATGGTTTCCATGATTCAAGAGCTTAGTGCTCCTAGCAAAGTGGCCCTATGTAAGCTTAGTGGCTCCTCCACAGTGGGGATCCACTCTTGCCCTTTTCTCTGGCCCCAGCATCTAGGTCATTGCCCCCATAAAAGGGTTTAATCACCTTTTTCCCACGGAGATGACAATACAACAGAGTTGATAACCACCAACTTAACTGAGTATTTCTCTTTGACTGCTACCACCATATGTTAGAGCGAGCAGGTAATTAGAAAATGCTAGAGCCAGGGGCTCCTGGGTGGCACAGTCGGTTGGGCATCCGACTCTTGGTTTCCACTCAGGTCATGATCTCAGGGTCATGAGATTGAGCTCCGTGTGGGCTCTGCACTCAGTGCAGAATCTGCTTGGGATCCTCGCGCTCTCTCCCTCTGTTCCACCCCCCCCCCCCCACCATGCACACACAACACACACTGTCTCTCTTTCTGAAATCAATCAATCAATCAATCAATCAATCTGAAGAAAGTAAATCCTAGAGCCAGAGCAGAAGGGAGGATACAGACAGAAGCTTCCATCTAGGTTGTATTCACCTCACTGGTGCTTTATTTCAGAGGAGGAGAGGGGGACTACAGGTGCAGCCTTGCTGTAGCATTTGCTTAGAGGTCAGCTTTCTCCCTGTTTTGCAGCCAACTTTGAATTTGAACATAAAGTGATGCCAAGTGGATCATGACTGTAATAGCGTGCCACTGGATAAAGCAGCCTCTTTGCAAATGGAGACTTTCATCCAGAGAGTCAGAAAGTGGCTCCTTCACTCTCATTTCCTATCTGGTCCCTTTGTATGAGAGTGCTTCGTCCCCAAACCACTGCCAAACTGGCTTGATTACCACTGTCTCATCAGATTAGCTAGAGGGTTTCAGATGTCTTAGAGCCTTGCTGCTCCAAGGGTGGTCCAAGGACAGTATTGATTGGTGTCACTTTTGGAGCTTGTAAGAAATGCAGAAGTTTAGGTCCAAACCCAAATCTATTGAACCTGCATCTGTAGAGCATGATCCCCTAGGAGCTCAGATATTCTTTAAATTTGACAGGCCTGCCAGAGGAGCGTGATTGTAAGGTTCTTTTCCTTCACCTTTGCATAGAATGTGGTGGGAAGTGTGGAAGTATGGTGTTACGTTTATAGTTCACCAGGGTTTGCAAAAACAGCCATCACACATATTACAGACTGAACGTTTCTGTCCTTGGGTCCCCCTCCAAATAGCAATAGCATCACATGGGAGGTTAGGGCTTCAACATGTAATTATGTGTTATAAAAAGTAAATAATATCTATATGTACTATCATATAAAAACAAGAATAGTCGGGAAGCCTGGGTGGCTCAGTGGTTTAGCGCCGCCTTTGGCCAAGGGCATGATCCTGGAGACCAGGGATTGAGTCCCACGTCAGGCTCCCTGCATGGAGCCTGCTTCTCCCTCTGCCTGTGTCTCTGCCTCTCTCTCTCTCTCTCTCTCTTTCTGTGTCTCTCATGAATAAATAAATAAAAATCTTAAAAAAAACATTAATAGTAGCAATAAACACAATAAATAAAATAGAACACGCCTATTGGATCAAGATCATGGAGCTCCTACATGGAGGGGCTAACAATATAGGTACATGTCAGGAGCCTGACCCTGTGCCCCCCTTGTAGAGGCCTGGCTTTTAGCAATTGCTCTACATGCTGACCCACATTTTCTGCTGATTTCATCTTGCAGGACACAGCCTCTGCAGCGAGCAGGGCAGTAGTGCCGAGACCGCTCCAGAGGAGACCGAGGGGCCCGACTTGGAATCCTCAGATGAAACTGATCACAGCAGCAAGGTGAGAGATTTTCATTTTCACGTCCCACCTGTCGAACCACCGAAGAATCACAGCCGACACGACTGACACAATCACCTTTGCAGTCGTGTATGGTTAGGAGGCCTCTCCACGGGACCAAGTGTTTTTACCTCTGAGATGTCACGAAATAAAATACGAAATCCCAATTACAGCCTTGATAACAATATGTGATACTACACATGAGAATACAGGGCAGAAATCACTTTTAATGAGTTTGCATCTCATTTCACCTGTTTTCCTTCTTTGAAGAAATATCATCCAAAATGTGTGTGTGGCTGGGCCTGTTAGGCTTTCTTGCCATTCATGGTTCCTGTAACAAAATCGTTTTTGCATTGTCTATGTTTGGCTTTTGTGAAAGGTGAACAGAATTTATGTGAAAGGGAAAGAAACAATGTTTTTATTTATTCATAGAGCATGTTCCTCAGTTATTAGAGGGCTGTGAAAACGCCCTTATCCTAACTCTTTGGTAAAAGACTGTGAATTTCTTTTCCATAATTCATCATGCTTTTTTTTTTTTATTTATTTTTAAATTAAAAAAAAGATTTTATTTATTTATTCATGAAAGAGAGAGAGGCAGAGACATAGGCAGAGGGAGAAACAGGTTCCCTGTGGGGAGCCCAATGCGAGACTTAATCCCAGGACCGGATCATGACCTGAGCCAAAGGTAGACGCTCAACCACTGAGCCATCCAGGTGCCCCATCATCATGTTTTTATCCCATCTCTCAAACAGTTCCGTGGATCACCAGCCTGTTCTGAGCACACTCTCCAAAGTACAACAGTTTAAAAACTTGACGTTACCTCTGTCCAAAGGCCCCCCCAGCAAAAGTAATTGTATATGACTCTCTTTCTGTATTTATTCACTTTTTTTTTTGTAGTGTTGTTGACATATTTGTGTAGATCCCTCCACGTACCTTTCTTTCTTTTGTTTGACACTTACCAGTCACTTTCTGATCAAATCATGTCATTTTAAATTATACTCTCTTCTTCCCCTTTTGCAAGGTCAGGGTAATGCTTGCCTTTGCTCAGTGATTGGATGATGGGGGGCGGGGAAGGGTGTTAAATAATATAATTGTAGTCATGGAAATACATTATTCAAATATGAACTATTATTTTAACCTACATTTCTCTGTGTGTGTCTATGTTTCACCATGATTTTTGCCCATGTGTGTCTCTTTGATCATCATAGATAGGATCACCATTCTCAGTGTCCTTTCAAGCTGAGCACAGTATAAAATTTAATGTTGGAAAGTAATTTTATTTTTTTATAAAGATTTTATTTATTTTTGTGAAAGAGACAGAGAGAGGCAGAGACACAGGCAGAGGGAGAAGCAGGCTTCCTTTGGGGTGCCTGATGCAGGACTCGATCCCAGGACCCTGAGATCACAACCTGAGCCAAAGGCAGATAGATGCTCAACCACTGAGGCATCCAGGTGCCCCAAAAGTAATTTTAATACTTACAAAAGGCTTTATGCTGTTGGTTCTTCATTAAAATACAGATGAATAAGTGGAAATGCACACATTTCATTTAAAGCCAAAAAAACCCTCAAAAAACTGCTTCAAATTACTTTTTAGGTGTGTGGCCGTTTTATGCACTTAGGGTAGGGGTGGGAGGGGTCCCTCTCAAGAGAAATGGATATTTCCAAACTGAGGTAAGAGATTTGGAAAGGTATTTATTAAGTTATTTTGTTATTGAACTTAAGAATGTTAATTCTCAGTTTCTAATTTGATTTAGGAATGCAGCTATTTTTCCTATATCTAAAACACTTATTTCTGAATACTTTTTAACTTGGATCATTTTTACCTCACTGTCATAGGCAATGTTCTCATTCCTTGTGGATTTTGAGATTGTTTTCATTCGAAATTTGTGAGTCATGAGGTCCTAAACAGGGTCCTCTGTAATGTTAGGTCTGGCAACGGAGAGGAAGGAAGGGGCCCCAGGGTTTTGTTGGACTGACCCCGATGCCTCTCTGACTTAATGGTTCTTTCTCCAGAGAATAGGTCTGAAACCCACCTGGAATAGATAGGGTCAGAGGCAGGAACAGGCCACCTTGTCCGTGGATTTCACTGTAGAAATGCATGGCGGCTCTCATAACAAGAGAATTTCATCAAAATTACTGATGACAAATTTGGGTGATGATCAGTATTTTTAAAGCTAGTACAGTGACCTTCACTGAAACCATAAGTTCATATTCCTTTTCACTAGGTTGAGGAGCACTGTGTGATTCTATATCTAAAAATACTCTCTAGTTTTGGTTCTATTCACATTTTATCTTCTTTATTTGAGCTGTTTTGTCATGCAGCCCAAGTTAGTTAATTAAATTGGCCTTTAATGAGTTAATTTCTCACTTTTATTTAGAAGCAAAAAACAAATTGAGCAAATGGTTCTTGGAGCCTGGGTCCTACTGTGTATTTCCTTCCTTCCTTCCTTCCTTCCTTCCTTCCTTCCTTCCTTCCTTCCTTTCTTTCTTTCTTTCTTTCTTTCTTTCTTTCTTTCTTCTTTCTTTCCTTTCTTCTTTTAAATTTTGTTTATGGTGGGGGGGAGATGGAGGAGGGAGAGAAGCAGACTCCCCACTGAGCCAAGAGCCCAACCCAGGACATTGGGATCCTGACTTGAGCTGAAGGCAGACGCTTAATGGATGGAGCCACCCAGGCACTCCCTTACTATGTATTCCTGATAGTAAATGGAACTAACACTTACTTAGTATCTTGTATATATTGGGCACCATCTCACCCTCACAGTACCTCTGAGAGAGAAATACTATTATTCCTTCTATTTCATAGGTAATGACATTGGAACAGAGAGGTTAGCAACTCAGTGAAGGTCACACAGCTCTGAGATGGCAAGACAAGGCCTTGTGTTGTCACCTGCTGTGCTACAACTACCTTCTGGCCAGATGTTAAAGTCTGGTGTTAAATTCTAGGTTTCAGAAAAAGAAGGAATTAATTAGTGTGCTGCGCAAGTCAATTAGATATGTACTCATTAACCACTTACATATTTTCTTAATGCTGAACCTTTCTGGGTGTCTTTTTTTTTTTCTTTTATGTTTTAGAGTAAGAGCAAGCACATATCTTGAGTTTCTTGATCAAAATGAAATATTCTTTTGACACATCTCCTAGATCAGTAATTTTTCTTGAGAACAAACTGCACATTAATTTTTAAGTCGCAAGCTGCCTTAGACGTGGAAGGATGATTTAGCCCTACTTTGAAGGTACCAGGCTGGGTGTAGAATGTAAAAACAAATAAATTAGCAAACGGATCAAGAAATGAAATAAAACAAGCAATCCTTTTTTTTTTTTTTTTTTTTATTCTTGCTGAATCTGTAAAGGCTGTTGATTTGCTTTGTTTGTTTAATATTTTTGCTCTTTGTAAATGAATTGCTTTATGAAATAATGGGCAGAGTAAAGACAATGCAGGTTGGAGTGTTATGTGTTTTTTTATTTTTTTATTTTTTAATAGTTGTTGCTCCTCTGGCCTTTTGGAGTTCAGCAAGTAGATAATTGCGGGCTTCCAGAGCATTGGTGGCACTAGAAAGTCAGGTCCCTGGGGGTGGGGGTGGGGCTCTCACACGGGGAGGGGGGAGGGAGTGGGGGTGGGGGGCAGTCTAGCAGCCTTTCTCTTTGTGAGCCACCTCCTTCCTCTTGTGTCTGTGGGTGCTGACCTCAAAGGGGCCTCCTCCACTGGTCACTTGTTTCTGTGCTTCTAATCTAAAACTCATTCTGGCAATGAATGCTAATGAGCCCCCAGCTGTCCTGTTATGTATTCCTGGCCCCCCTGGCAGCTGTGATTCCTGTTTTCCACTTAGCAAATGTATTAGAATGATTTTCAGAACATTTCCATCCTGAAAGCCACCTTTCCTCTTTTTTAATCCAAATTGGGATTGTCTCGGAAATGTCTGCTTTAGGAACAAAGCATGAAGCGGAAAATGTGAAAACATAAACTGGTGAAAAAAAAACTATCTATCTATATAGTTTTTATTCTTTATTTACTTATTTTTCTTTCTTTATTTTTTTAGTGCCTGCCCCCAGACTCAGTGAGGGGTGTCTTCAAAGTTGTTTGAGCCGGCGGGGTTTAATATCCCTGTGCAGTGCATGACGCTGGCCAATCAGCTGATCCTGGTCCGCAGAGCAGAGCGGCTCACATCCTGGGCAGGCTTTTTCTGCTTTGTGCTCTGGTCTCTTTTGGTTCTCTCTTTCTGGAACTTTTGTGGGTTAGCCAGGTGAAATCAAAGCATAAATTCCTGTCCATGCGTTAGCCTTTGACACCATCCCAGAGGCTGCTGTGCTGCTGTCCTATCTGTTGATGCAGCAGTAGGTTTCCTGGGCGAGCCGGCATGGGCTGCCTAGATGAGAGGATGCTCCCTTGGGAACTGGAAGGCGTTGGGCGCTCTCGGGGTATTTTAAGAAACTTCTGTTTCTGTGCGGAACACGTCAGGTGGTAAAATTACCATGAGAATATATTCCTGATGATGTCTGCACTGTGGAAAATAAAGCGCAAGCCCAGGATTGAAAACAATGACAAGTCCGGTGATTCTATATATCGGACACTTCATCTGGTGAGCATGTTTGAATTCTTTCTTGCTAACCTTGTTTATGTTACGACTTTCCAGCTGGATTGCTTTTCAGCCCAAATGACAGTGATTGTGCTTGTCCCGTTTCCCCATCACTGCATCCTTTTACCCTCCGATCTCCCTTGTTGATAAAGAATATATAGTTTAGCACGGCAGGGTCGGGGAGGGGGGGGGAGGTAGTTGGGCATCAGTAGTTGGCGTGGGGTCGAATTGGCCTAGAATCTTCACATTTATCTTTTTTCATTCTTAAATGTCATAAAGATGTATTATATAGTATTTTTTCAAACTGAGTGTCATTGGAATTCTTCTCCTCTCTTTTGGTTGTTGAGATTTTGAGTGTGTTTGTGTTAGGTGTATGGCACATTTCCCTGATCCCCGCCACAGACTGGGTAGCCTGAGTGCTCATCAAGCATTTCTGGAAGAAGGATGTCCACCTTGCCTCCTGTCAAGTTTTAAGTGTTTGGGGCTTTATTTCTGCTTACTTGAGAAGGAGATGGTGATAGAAGTGTTGGCTCAGGGGTTGTGTTGATGGTTTAGCATCAACTGACTTATATTTACTGTATGTCAGTAAATGGTGAGTCCCTAGTGAGAAAGTCCAGCTGGTTAACGACAAGGAATAATGTAACCAAATCAAATTAAGCTTTTTAGTACTTCAGTATTAATATTGAAGTCTGCCCACAATTAGATTTTGTGTCGTTCAATGAAACTTGAAATCTAGCGGTGAGGACACCTGATTTACCCAACTGGAGCTTTCATCCTTCTTGGATGTTTCTTCTTCAACGTTTGTTCAAAAGGAGACAGAGAAGGTGATGGGAAAACTAGAGGGATTACCACTGCATATAGTGGTCGCTGAAATTATAGAGAACATGACTTTGGTGTTTGTCTCCAAAAAACCTTAAGTAAAGGTTTTAAGAATTTAGGCCACTCTGGCCCCTTTTAAATCTGTGGGATGTGTTAAATCGGTCAGACTTAAAGGACAGTTTTAGAACTCTGAACTCATCTAGAGATAGAAATTGCCTTTAGTGGTTGCATAACAGGAAGAGCTTAAACAGCTGGGTAGCTTGAGTCAATAGTGTATACTTAAAAGCCTCCCCCCCCCCCCTCTTTTTGTACTTTCTTTTCATCTTCCACAGGAAGAAAGCGATATTATAAACATTGAGCTTCATGCTGGCCTCAGTAAAGGGGCTCGTTTCCTCCTGCAATTGTGTACTCTTCTCCACACGTTGGTTGGATAATTCTTAGCTCTGACAGTGGAGTGGCTTCACTACCTTGAACAGTTTCAAGCTGGCAGCTCTGAAGTGCCCGAAAGTGCTTTTCTGTCTCCAGGGTGACTGATTGTAGTCCTCTGGTGGGAAGAGGTTTGTCCCTCGCCCAGTACAGAAACCTCCACTGTCTCCTCCTTCTTAGCAGCACTTCACTGTTTGTCCCAGTTCCAGGAAACTTGGCTCTGAGGAGTGTGTGGAGAACCTCCCACGGCAGCCACCTTTCCAGGCATCCCTGGCTGCGGAGCTGGGTGTGGAATAAAGAGGACAGCTAAGGATGCTCAGTGTCGGAGCGGTAGGGGGGAGTTCTGTACCCCCTCCTCTTATGACCCGAGTCACAGCTAAGCTACCCAGAGGAGGTCTCAGTGGATCTCGATGCAAAAAAATCTAGCCACTAGTATAGGGTCAGGGAGACTTAAAAGTTGGGCCACAACGTATAAAATCTCTGCATTAGAGGTATTCTAGAAAAGACCTGCATTTCATACTTCCTAATGAGGATGTTTTTTGGGTAACATTTCAGTAAGACAAAAATTCTCCAGCTTGATGCCATCATTTTGTTTCCAAGTAAAAGTTTCATTAAGAGCCTTGCAAAACGTGCTGTGACAATATGCATTGTAACTTGGAATTCTGTTTTATAAATAGCATGTAATTGGGAATAAAGAGATTATGTCCATGTTAGGAATATGTCCATATCCCTTATGAGAGTTTATACCTCGAATCAGAGAACAGGGTGGTCTGTGTTGAGACTGCTTTGCCCTGTCTCTATGTAAGAGAGCACCTGGCTAAATCTATCCTAAATTTAGGATTGTATTTAATAAGAAAGGGATGCCTAAGGCTTTGAATTGTCAGAAGAGGATTTAAAGGAATTTGGGAGCGTCCCTTGGATGCTCATGATTTTTTCTATAATCCAGAACTTGGCTCAGAGGGGAAGAAAGATGAGCAGGCTGGGTGTTTGGGAATGAGGTTGGGTAGGATATGACTTTAGCTTTATGACATAGATTTAGAGCATGAAGGCCCTAGCCCACAAGCCATTAACCTCAGCTCTTCCCTTGGGCCTGCTTAACATAAGGATGCCTGACCTTAGAAGTGGTGAACTTCACACAAAGTGAGAAACTCAATTTACACTCTTAAAAACGGAAGCCTCAAGGCATTGATGGTGAAACAGTGGGAATGAGAACCTTAGAAAGTCCATCCATACCTTTCACTATTATATGCAGATATAGGTGACAACGGTAGCTGGTCAGTGCGCTGAGAATTAGGAGCACAGAGAGAAGCACCTTCTGGAATTTCCTGCCCTTGATATGTGCCTGAGTCCCCAGGTCATAACTTTGGCCCATCCTGAAAGTATGGAGCACCTTTTGTATACCCTATGAGGACATTGGATCTCCCTGGCAACTTGTCTAAATGATAAAATTGTAGAAAAGCACATTGTGTCTCTGATGGGAATGAAGCGATGGATTTATTTATCATGAGGAGTAGCTTTGATGTTAATCTGCATATAAATGACAGACAGCTGTGGTTACTGTTGGGCCCCTGAGAAACGCATTGTATAAGGGAAGGTGCCAATTATATGTTTGTTGTGTTCGGTTCCTTTGCAGGATGCTGAATCTAGGCAATAAAAGACAGGTGGGAAAAGCTGGAAGGCAGGACTGTTAGTTATCAGTCTTTCTCTTGGTCTGTCCATATGGGATTTTAATTTTTTAATTTTGGTGAGGGTTACCTCTCCCCATCATATCTATGTTATAATGCAGTAGTGACCTATTACAGTTATCCCCGGATTATTTAAAAGCTATGTGAGCGTTTTTTTGTTACAACGGGTCTTTTGTTTTTGTGTAATTTGTAAGACAAAGCTATATTTAGCCAGATGTTTAAGAAAGGAAAGGACGAGGTAGTAAAATACTAACATAGCTAAATAAAAAAACTGTTTAGTTGATTTTTCCAGAAATAAGCTTTAATGAAATTCTTTCTTTTTTAACAGCCTTATTGACACATAATTCACATTTCTTACAATTCAGCACATTTTGGTGAGTTTTTGGTTCGTCCCTGAAGGGAGAATTCTTTGTGGGGATAAATAGTGACTGGAACACTGAATCCATGGAGAGCATTGGACAGTGGCCCCCTGAGAGATGACTGGTACCCTCTGGCACATAAGACTAGGGTCAGTGGTGGCAACAAAATAAGCTATGGTCATTGTAAGATAATTGAAATAGGGGCAACTGGGTGGTACAGTCAGTTGAGCAGCCGACTCTTGGTTTCAGCTCTGGTTGTGATCTCAGGGCCCTGGGATTGAGCCCTACATCAGGCTCTGTGCTGCCTGAGGAGACTCTTTCCCCTCCTCTGCCCCTTCCCCCCAAATAAATAAATAAATCTTTAAAACACACACAGAAATAATAATCATGTAGATTTGGGTCCTGGCTTTTCCTCTTTGCTGTCATGGCATTATCGTGAATGCATCCTTGTTAGGTTCTGACTTCCCCTGTCCTTGTACTGCCTTTATTCTATGCTCCTTTCCCTCTGGGTTATGCCGGTGAGGGGAAGGCGTGCTAATGTTGGCTGCCTTCTTCCTTTGTGTGTAAGGGGTTGCCCCCATGGAGTACCTTTGGTTTTAGCTTCTGTGCTCTGCACCAAATGCCAGCCTTGACTTCCAGCTCTGGGAGGATATTCTTATGTTCTTCCTGGGTGGGTGGGTGAAAGAAGTACTTCTTTATCTGCACCCGTGTTTGCTGGGAATACTCTGTGCCTAGGGATGAATTAGACATTGGAAGCCAGGGAGAGGAGGAGGAGCAGACAGCTTGCCTTCAAGGAGATATCTAGCAAACATTTATAGAGTGGTACATTTGGACAAATATTAATAAACTAGATTTTGTGCTACAAAATAGCTTCTGGAGGCATTCCATCAGGAGCTTTAAACAATACGCTGGCTCATTCCATCTTGGAGGTCCTGATTGAATTGATCTGGAGAGTGCTGGGCATGCTCCCCAGGTGATTGCTATATGCAGCCCAGGTAGCCAAGTACAAATTCCACTCGGTTTTTAGCACCCCGCCTACCACCCATGCTTTGGAGAATTGTTTTGCATAACTTGAAGTTTGAATTTTAGAATCCTAGAACCCTAAACTTCTACCTGAATCATCCTGGACAGAGATTAGGTGGAGGCTGAGCTCCCCCACTGAAGCCTTATTCAGGGCTCCACAGCCTTTATTTCGAAAGAGGAGGTATTTTTCTGCTTGGGGAAGCTGGAGAGACAGAAACTTTTCCCTTTCTTCCCTTAAAATATATGAGTATCCATCATTATCTAGAAAGTTACCTTAGGGCTAATTTTTAACAGAGCCAGAGAGAATCTTAGCTTATAAAATCATCTTCCAGTATTGCAAAGTATAGTTTACTTAAGTGGGGGCTATGATAATTAGCCTTGTCTTTGGAGTGAATTGAGTTTAATTTTTCCATCTCTCGGTCTGCTTATTTGTAAGCTTCTTGCAGAGTAGTTATGAACACAGACTTTGATCCACACTGCCTGGTTCAAATCCCAGCTCTGCCATTTTTGAGCTGTGTAAGAGCTGTGCAATTTCCGATGAGTTACTTAACCTCTCTGGGCCTCCTTTGGGTCCGATGAGTTACTTAACCTCTCTGGGTCTCAGCTGTTTCATAGGAATGCTAATAGCCCTTAACTTACCATGTGGGAGGAATAAATACATCAGACAAGTGCCTGGCATGTAGTGAACACTCAGAATCTGTTAGCAATTGTTGTTATGGTTGTTCTGAGCGTTCAGTGAGCTCTTATATGTGTAGAGCTGTCTGGGGAAAGGAGAGATGTAATTTGTGTGTGTGGCAGTTCATTAACTGGGAAGGACACCTTTAGGCAGAACAGCTGTCAGACAGGTCTCTCTTGTGAGAGGTAACTTCCTCTGCTTTGCCTTTTCAACTGTGCTCCGAAGAGCACGGAACAGGTGGCCGCATTTTGCCGCAGTCTGCATGAGATGAACCCCTCTGACCCAAGCCCACCTCCTCAGGACGCCACCGGGCCTCAGCTGGCCACGATGAGGCAGCTCACGGACGCTGACAAGCTGCGCAAAGTGATCTGTGAGCTCCTGGAGACAGAGCGCACCTACGTGAAAGTACGTCTTGCTGGTCTACCCCCCCCCCCTCCCCGTTCTTGAAGGAGGGGCTTTGTGGGTTTAACACTGTGTTTGGTCTCCTGTGGAATCTGGCCTTTCCTCTGAACATTCAGATCTCCTGCATGTTAAGGAAGCACATCAATTCTTGGGGCAATTCATTGACATTTGTCACTGATCGACAAAGGAGAGGATGGTGAATATTCAGTGAGCCCTCTGACTTTTCTAAGTCTGTTGTTGAGCTAATACTAAAATGGAATTTAGTTTTTAAAAAATTATTTTCAGTATCTAATTTGAGTCTAGACAGAAGGGTATCTGTTTTCTTATTATTCTCACTTGTGTTCATTTAGTTATTCCTGTAACTATGTCATTTATTCCTATATAATTCATAATGTCTATATAGTACATATAACTAATAATACATACATTATACATATATTACAATACACATGTTGTAATGCATTCCTATAACTGTATTAATCATCTATTCCTGTAACTGTATAATTTAGTTATATGTCACAGCAGTGTGATCTGTTATTAATGATCTATTTTAGTCTTTTAACTTAGGGGTCAGCAAAGTATGGCCCTCAGGCCAAATCCAGCCCTCTGCCTGTTTTGACAAAGTTTTATTGGAACACAGCCACACACACTCATTTACGTGTTGTCTGTGCTGCCGTAACTGGAAGCGGCTTTCCTGGTACAGCAATAGATTTAATATGGTTGTGACGGAGGCCACATGGCCTGCAGAGTCTAAAATATTACTGAAAAGATTGGCTTACTCCCGCTTTAAAAAAACTTAATGACCCAAACACTGTAATGTTAGCATCTGGGACATAATCTGTTACTTTTCCCTTTAGCTTCCTTCTAGACTGTTAGATGTGCTAATGAAATATCCTTTCAACCCTTAGGACTTAAACTGTCTCATGGAGAGATACCTAAAACCTCTTCAAAAAGAAACTTTCCTCACCCAAGATGAGGTATGGTGGAAATTGTCTTAACTTTGTGAGGGTCGCAGCTTGACATGGTGAAGAGAAAGAAGTGAGGCACATTTGCAATACTAAAAACATTTTGAATTTGCTTAATTGTAATAAATAAAATGTGTGTTATGCTCTTGGCTTGCAACCAGAGAGTTAAGGAGGGGCCTCCCCCACCATGGTAGGCTCATGATCTTAATTAATGAGTATTGATAGAAAGACTTTGAAATTGGAAGCAAATAAAGTTTCTGAACACTGATGAAATATGGGGTGGCTTAAATTCTTTTCCATTTTCCAGCTTGATGTGCTCTTTGGAAATCTAACCGAAATGGTAGAGTTTCAAGTAGAATTTCTTAAAACTCTAGAAGATGGAGTGAGACTGGTACCTGATTTGGAAAAGCTTGAGAAAGTTGATCAATTCAAGGTAAGTCTCATCCTCAGATGATGTCAGGCTGCCTCCTCGTGTCATGGGCAGGTTACTCTGTAAGTCAGTTGAACCTCTTGATAACACATGGCAGGAGGCATATGCTCTTTTTGGTACATGCTTGTGCTCGTGGAGTTGAGTCTCCATTGGTTGCCTGGTGGGGTCAGTTCCTGAAGGGATGCTTAGAGGGGAGCCTTGTCTGGGTGAGGTGACACAAATGCCATCAACTTGCATGAAACTAATGCCTCTTTTGGCTTCTGCTTGGGAAGATAGACCAACCTTGACCTTCTGTTCTGGTGACGTGGGGCCCTTTAAGACTTGCTATTAGCAAATGAGACTAGCACCCATAGTTTCCCAGTAAACAAATTAATTTATCATGTCCTGAAAACCTTTGCTTAATGGAAATGCTTATTATCCAGGAGGAAGAAAGTCTTACAGCACATAGTGTCCTTATAGCTTTAATGAGGATTTATGACTAGGACCTCAGTGAGGATGCTCACAGCTTCCTCCTCCTCCTCGGTTGGCTCTTCTGTATTACAGACACTTCCTGTGCTGTACCTCCAACTGACAGAGCTCGATTCACGCACAGTGGTGTTGGCTTCCACGTCACTCTTGCATGCTTTAAAACACACACACACACACACAACAGATTAATTCAGATGTAATTGACATACACTACGCCACATCTGGTCACATTGTACAATTGGATGAATCTTGCCGTATGTACACACCTGTGAAACCATCGCCACAATCAGGAGAATGAGCAGAATCAGCAGCTCTAGAATGTTTTTCCCTGCTTTTTTGTGATTCTTCTCTCCCGCCTCTTACTGCCTGTCAGCCACAGGCAAACGAGCTCTTTGATACCACAGGTTAGTTAGATTGGTTTGCATTCTGGAATTTTACATAAGTGGAATCAAGCAGCATATACTTTTTTTTTTTGACATGGCATCCTTTATTTGGTGTAATCACGTTACATTCCATCCACTTGGCTACATATATCCATATGACGCTCAGGGGTGTCCCACTTTATGGGTATAGTACGCTTTGTTGCTCTTTCACCTTTCCTGGGCTCTTGGGCTGTTACCAGTTTGGAGAAATTATGAGTAAAACTGCTATGAAAATTTTTGTGTAAATGCTAGTATGGATGTCTGTTTTCTTTTGGCCAAATACCTGGGAGTGAAAGGGTTGGATCACATGGTTATACCACTGTACATTGTCCTCCTCACCCTTACGAGGAGGTCATGGTCCCTTTTTATAATTGTAGCCATTCTAATAGGTATGTAGTGGCACCTCCTTGTGGTTTTCATTGTCATGTCCCTTATGACGTGACAATGAGCATCTTCTTAAGTACTAATTTGCCTTTAATACATCCTCTTTGATGAAGCGTCTGTTCAGATCATTTGCCCATTGACTTTATTGGTTGGTTGGTTTCTTGCTATGAGACTTAAGAGTTCTTTCTATATTCTGAATAGAAGTCCTTTACCGGAACCAGGACTTGTAAATATTTTCATCTTGTTGTACAATGTCTCTCAAAGATCTAAAATTTTAAATTTTGATAAAGTCCAGTTTTTCAAATCATGTCTTTTTTGGGTCATACCTTTGGTGTCATGTCTGAAACTTTTGCCTAAACCTGGGTCATAGCGATTTTCTCCTGTTAACTCCCAGAAGCTTTATAGTTTGGCCATGGGCATTTCAGTCTTTGATCTGTTGCGAATTAAATTTGGTATGGTGTGATGTAGGAATCAGAGTCTGCTTTCTTCCATATGAATATCTGATTTTTCTAGTGCTGTTTGCTGAAATGCCTATTCTTCTGTCCTCTTCCACTGTATTAAATTTGCAATTGTGTTGAACTAAGGTTCAGTTGTCTATGTATGCGGAGCCCTCACATACTTTGACTTCTTCTAGAGCTTGCAGAAGTCTGGCTGAGTGATGTTAGCATACACATTTAGGGACTGGGATGAAGGCTGCTCTTTATATATATGTTTTTTTGGGTCACTGCCTCTCTGCAACAGGAGGTACTCAGTATATACATAATATTCATACAGTTGGTGTATGAACATGTATTTATATATACTTATATATTTTTATTTGGATATAATTTGAGACTTAGGGAAAGTTTTAAAGAGTAGTCTGAAGAATTTCTGGATATCCTTTACCCAGATTTCCCAAATGTGAACATTTGGCCACCCTTGCTTTATTCTTTATCTTCCTGTCTCTGATGTGTGTGTGTGTGTGGACACATGTGTGTAATTTTTTTTCTTTGAACTATTGAAGAATTTAGTTGCAGGCATAATAGCCCTTTACCCCTAATTACTACATGTAGTTCGCTTTTTGTGTGTTCAAGTGCTGCTTGGATGAGTTAGTTTTTTCCCCTCTTTATCTTCAAGGTGGTTATGCTCTCCATTTGCAATGACAGTTGGTTCGTTTGTGTTCATTCATTTGTATTTTCTGAATTAGTACATTCATTAAGATAGAACTCGTGACAAGGGCCAGTAATTTGTTAGTTGATCAGACTTGCTTCTGATCAACTTAGTGAGGATCATAATAAAAATGGATACAGACATTCCTTAAAACACTTGTTTTGCTTTTTTAAAGATTTTATTCATTTGAAAGAGAGAGAGAGCACGCAGAAGCAGGGGGAGGGGCAGAGGGAGACGTAAGCAGACTCCCTGCTGAGCAAGGAGCCTGAACTTGGGGCTCAATCCCAGGATCATGACCTGAGCTGAAGGCAGATGCTTAACCAACTGAGCCACCCAGGCACCCCCAAAACATTTGATTTAACTCTAAGACATCTAACATTGATTCTAGTCACCTAGCAGTCTCTTGTTGTGGGGCTAGGGTCAGTTAATCACTTGAGGAGAGTTAGATGGACAGGACTATGATGTGGACATGGCTGCATTAGGAGCAGAGTTATTCTAGGAGGGATTGGTGCATGGATTATTTTAGTGAGCTGTTTCTAAACGATTGCTGTTCTAAATTCCATTCAAGTGGGACTCTCTTCCCTGACCTTCACTGTACTGGTTGATGGCAACACCTGACAATCTCCATTCTGTCCATAAGGCAAAACAAATGATAGATACCGAATATTTGTTTTAGCACCTTTCAGTTGGCTTCTGGATTGTCTGCATTTTCTCCCCAAACTATTGCTGTTGGTTGCACCATTGCTCCTTGGCTTAAATCCTGATTGTATATTAGGCCAAAAATATAACAACCTGTTAAAATAGTCAAACTGTGTTGCATAGAACACAGGTCCTAAGGCAGTATTAGAAAAAAAATAGTTCTGAGGTCAGACAAGTTTTGATAAAATATCCCCTTGGAAATTTGCGATGTCCATCAGCCAGTGAAAGGCTCTATGACATCCTCCAGAAGGGCAACTTGGAGGAAATTGAGTCTTTGCATATAAACCACTCGTACTTGTGCACACATTGTGCCCTGAGATCATTTTTTATGTCCGGAAGGATAAATGAATACCTTACTCTTTTATCTGTGGCTGCGTATTGGTAAGCCCTAAGTAGGTAGTAAGCTAAACAAATGAATGACTTCATATGGTTAATGTAAGGGGTTACATTTGTCTCCCACATCTTTTCTTTTTTTTAAAAAATAACATGTCTATCTTTATTTTTTTTTAATTTTTTAAAATTTATTTATGATAGAGAGAGAGAGGCAGAGACATAGGCAGAGGGAGAAGCAGGCTCCCGAGCCTGCTCGGGAGGCATCGAGCCCGATGTGGGATTCGATCCCCGGGTCTCCAGGATTGCGCCCTGGGCCAAAGGCAGGCGCTAAACCACTGCACCACCCAGGGATCCCTCCCACATCTTTTCTTGTTTAATTTTTGAGTGCATCTCAAAGGATAACTGCACCTATGGAGTCCGACTGTCCCTGCTGGGACCTTCTCAGCACAGGTGGTGTGGTTGGGAGAGGGTGTGGGACTTGAAAAGGAGAAGAGGAAAAAGTAGAACGTGCAAAAAACTAATGTAGTCTCTGATTGCCCATTCTGGGTGGTTCAAAATGAACTTTTTGTTGTTACTAGACAGTCTATCAGAATTCTGTGTGTTGTTCATAAATTACACATTGAAATTCAAAAAAAAATTTTTTTTTGCTTGGAACTTCACTTTTAATTCTAAGCCTGAATTAATCAGTCTTTGTCTCTCTGTCTCTTTGAACAAGATTAGATCAACGTGAAGATATTTTTCTGAGACTTGTTACATATATATTTGTGTATATACATATATGTGTGTATATGTATATTTATAGAATATGTATGTTAAATGTATAGGATACAAAATATGCTTAGGCATATCAAATTCTTTTTTTAAAAAAAAATCATTTATTTATTTTAGACAGAGAGCACACATGAGCAGGGGTAGAAGGAGAGGGAGAGAGAGAATCTCAAGTAGACTCTGTACTGAGTGGGGAGCCCAGTGCATGACTTGATCCCAGGACAGGACCCTGAGATCGTGACCTAAGCCAATATCAAGAGTCAGCCACTCAACTGACTGAGCCATCAAAACACCCTCAGTGTACTAAATTCTAATAAGGAAGCCTTTCACCCAGTTTTGATCCTTTTGAGACAGAGAATGTGGCCTAAGATAGGATACCCATCTAACTCCAGAGGGAGGCGTGCTTCTTGCATTCTCACCTGCACCGTGCTAGAAGAGGGAGTGGTATTGGAGAGGGTGGGGTTAGTGACCAGGGATGTGTGTCTATTTTGGGGGTGTATGCATTTCCTGCTTCTATTTGGTGTGTCACTTCTACCTCCCAACAGGAGCTGATGAGAGATTTCAGGAATTTTCTGCCTTTTCCAAAATGCCATCAGTATTTTCTCATTAACATTCACACATCCCAGCTGGGTCATTTAAAGACTCAAGGCTGGAGAAGCAGTGACATCTCCCGAGTAATTAGTGAGAAGGCCAGCTCGGGTACTAGTACATGAACACATAAGCCTTCACCCTTTCCAATAGGCAGTTTCAGGCCATCCATGACAGGTGTGAATGGTGCTGATTTGTGGGGAGGGTCGGGCAGGTGTGAACTCCCTCTGTGTCCTGCTGTTATTTCCAGATGAGAGTGAACATGAACTCACTGAGGTTTTTCTCGTTAAATCCAGAAAGTGCTCTTCTCCCTGGGGGGATCCTTTCTGTATTACGCCGACCGTTTCAAGCTCTACAGTGCCTTCTGCGCCAGCCACACGAAGGTCCCCAAGGTCCTGGTGAAAGGTAGGCACGTGAGGACTGGGTGGCAGGTGGGCATATCCATTGCAGATTCACATTGGTGTGGCTCTCAGTGGTTGGGGGCATTTGGACAGAAATCCAAGAGCTATTGATGTGCTAGGTGGATGTTCCACAAATAAAGGTACTGAGAAGTGAAATGCATGACTGTTTGGTGGATTTGTTTTTTTAAGTGAACTCTATGCCCAACCTGGGGCTCAAACTCACAGCCCCCGAGATCAAGAGTCTTACGTTCTGCTAACTGGGCCAGCCAGATGCCCTGATATCTTGAACTAACCACCTTGTTAGTTTTCTTTCTTTCTTTCTTTCTTTCTTTCTTTCTTTCTTTCTTTCTTTCTTTTTATTTATTTATTTATTTATTTATTTATTTATTTATTTATTTATATTTTTTTATTTACTTACTTATTTGAGAAAGAGTGCACAAACAGGGGGAAGGGCAGAAGGAGAGGGAAAAGGAGACTTCCTCATGGAGCAGGAAGCCTGATGCAGGGCTCCATCCCAAGACCCTGGGATGATGACCTGAGACAAAGGCAGACACCTAACTGACTAAGTGCCCAAGTGCCCCTTGTCAGTCTTCTTCTTCTTTTTTTTAATGTTTTATTTTATTTTTTTAAGATTTTATTTATTTATTCATAGACACACAGAGAGAGAGGGGCAGAGACACAGGCAGAGGGAGAAGCAGGCTCCATACAGGGAGCCCAATGTGGGACTCGATCCCGGGTCTCCAGGATCACACCCCGGGCTGAAGGCGGCGCCAAACCACTGCGCCACCAGGGCTGCCCTGTTAGTCTTCTTTTAACGCCAGTTTTGACTCGGCTATTTGGGGCCAGAATTCAGGGGTCGTTTTGCAGTTATGCAAAACAGAGGGACTTTAGAAATCCCCTGCTTTATTCCTAGTTTTTACTCATTTCCTTATAACACCACACACTTCATATACTTTTTGGTGGCATTCCATCTTTCCCTCACCCATTTTTGTTCCTAGGTGTGTGATGATAGCCAACTCCCAGCACTAATAAAGTTGTTTCAGTTGTTCACGAGGATCACTCAAATTGGAATTATATTTTGCATAGAACAGAGTGAGTGGAGTTTTCATATTGGCAGACTCCTTCTCCCCAGTGTCTTGGGAAGATGATGGATCATTCTGAGAGTCTCCAGAAAGCTGTTTTGCTTCCCTACTTCAGCATGCAGTGTTGGTGATAGGTAAAAGGATTACAGCAAAATCTCCCAGGGGAAAAAAGTATGACCAGTAGAAAGTTCAATTGCAGAGAATCTCTGGAAATCAGACTTCTCCGTCTTAACACTTCCCTGTGACTGTCATGTGCACAGCTGCTGGTCAAGTCCCTGAGTAGGTAAATAATTTACACATGTTATGCTTTCCTGCCAGAGAGAATGAGCTTAATTTAAAACCTATTATAGGAAATATTAGTACAATGCCAGGTCTCTGGATAACAGAAGAGCCTGCCCCAGATAATGACATACTTAATGGCAGAGATAGTTCTCGCAACGGTATCTACCTCGGCGTAGAAATTTCAAGGGCAGCTGGCAATCTCCTTGTCATGTTGTCTGGCCTAGACTTTATTTTCACATGTGCTCTACTGGTCATGCCATTCTGCATCCTATATGTATTTCTCTTTAAACTTTAACTGAATGCTGACTGTTACGAGATTGTTAATGTAACAATTTTAGAGCACTTTGTGCTACTGTAAAATCATATACACTTTACAGTCCTCAGAGCAACTTGTGTTGTTTTCAATCACTCAATTAGATGAAATTCTGCCCCTGTAGGTTTTTCTTAATTCAATGCCATTGCTTTTTTGCACCTGAAAAATATTATCGCATCTTTCGAAACAATCCCTTAAAACATTAGGTAGGTATGACCTACATTTTTCTAATGACCAGATGTGCCGGGATGCCTGGGTGGCTCTGCCTGTATCTCTGCCTCTCTCTCTCTCTGTATCTTTCATGAATAAATAAGTTTTAAAAATCTAAAAAAAAAAAAAAATGACCAGATGTGCCAAGAGGGTGAAGAGAAGCCTTTGAGAGCAGAAACTACTTGTCTTTGACTCTTAACAGGCTCACAGCTCAGCCAGTTGGGAGTGACACTCCTTTAGCTCACAAGGAGCTGAGAACCGTGCCCTGTTTTGTTCTGACATGAAATGCAGCTGATGGATTAAATGCCCATGGCCATATTTTGGGGCTTGCAGATTGTGGAAGGATTTCTGTGCCCCTTGTAGATGTGGGCCTATATTCGGGATATCCCATGGAAGCCAGAGCTTTCACATGTATCAGCTCTGGGCTGCGCCCGGCTTCCCTGACACATCCACCATTCATTCCCGGTGTCCTTTCTCTTCAGATTTGTTCTTTGAAAGGAGAAGAAATGGTGGCTGAAACCCTGGAGTCTGATTTCTCGTAATGGGGCTTAACAGGGATGAAAAGATTGTGGTCTTTCTGAAGCCACTGTCACGTGATTGCTCTTTTAAAGCTAGAATAATCATTTTACAATTCATGATGTCCTTTTACAACATCTTCTAGTCTTAGCTCACGCTGCTCATCCCTGGAGATAGAAGTACATTTTTGGTCAGAAGTGTTTTAGAAAACGTATGCCCACTGTTAAGTCGCTTTGATATGATGTCTTTTTTCCCCCCATTTTTTGCACTGACTCCTTTTTCCCTCTCTACCATTTCTTTGCACCTGGAAGGCATTAATTAGCCATGTCTTCCTAATTATGCACTGGTGGGTACCTCTCTGCTTGTCTGGGGACCCACAGCTCCCCAGGGCTGCTTTTCAGCCCAGCTGGGACACAGATAAAAACCAGGCTGGTGAGGAAAGCATTCCCTGAGTTATATGAGGTCAGATGTACGTTTCCCTCTGAGAGAATGTCCCAGTCCTGGGCAGGAGAGCCTGCCCTACAGATGCTAATAGCAGGTAGCACTGAATTAACATAGAACAGATCTTAAAAGGCATTCACTGTGGGAGACCCAGCCCTGCTCCACTTCTTAGAGCTGCAGAGCTCTGCTGCTTCTGGGTCCCCCCTACCCCCTTTCTCAAAAAGAAAGGCTCTACTGGCAATGAAAGGCTTGAAAGGCTGAGAAAACCAGGGTAAAATGTAGGCTTTCTGATTATTCAGATAGGGCGAAGCCAACAGATCAGAGGACAATTGCCATTGAAAAGATAGTTTGTTACTCACAGTTCCCCAAGAGGAAGTGGCATGAGGAGCCACATGGGGCCACACCAGGTAGTGCCAGGGCCAGTCAGGAAGCAGGAGCCAGGGGGGAATGCGGGCACCTTTATTGGGGTTGCTGCAAGAAGGAGGAGCAAGGCAGGGTAAAGAGAGTTAGGCTTGGGTAATTTCAGTGGATTCTGGGGGTATCAGGGCTGTCCCAGGTTGTCCGGGACCTGGCCTTGAGGCAATTAGGGCGAGGGCATGGTGGCCCAGAGTGAGAGAGCCAAATACAAGAGGGAGGGGCATAGGGGGCTCCAGATTGGTTGGTTTTGGAATGAAAGGTGTGCTCCCAGGTGAGTCCTTTACTACCTCTAGGATTTGGCTGGCCTTGGGAGGGGCTGTCTGCAGGGTCTCTAAGGCCCCAGATGTCAAAATATCAGAATAGAGGAATGCCTGCATGGCTCAGTGGTTGAGCATCTGCCTCTGGCTCAGTTCATGATCCCAGGGTCCTGGGATCAAGTCTCACATCGGGCTCCCTGCTCAGCGGGGAGCCTGCTTCTCCCAGTGCCTATGTCTCTGCCTCTTTCTCTGTGTCTCTCATGAATATAAACCAATTAATCAATCTTTAAAAATAGCAGAATAGAAAGACATTCTTAGTACAGGAGGATAAAGAGCAGTCCCTGAACTGCTGGGGATAGGATTCACAGACCCTGTTATCCCTTTACTCAATCCCTATTTTCACCCCCGAAGAGATAAGACCGGGCCTTCCAGTTGTCTCTCTGGGGCCACCTTCCTTCCTCCTGCCACCCATTCTCCACTCAGACCTGGGGAAAGGCACCTTGGAATAAGCGAGGGAGATTGCAAGGAGGGGGGCCCTAGGGGTCCCACTCTGACAGCCTGTGTTTCTCTCTTCTAGCCAAGACGGACCCGGCTTTCAAGGCGTTCTTGGATGCCCAGAACCCGAAACAGCAGCACTCCGCCACTCTGGAGTCTTACCTCATCAAGCCCATCCAGAGGATCCTCAAGTACCCACTGCTGCTGAAGGAGCTCTTTGCTCTGACAGACGCAGAGAGCGAGGAACACTACCACCTGGATGGTGAGCCCCGGGCCCCGGAACCTGCCCACCCCACCCCCCCACCAGCCCATGTCCCCACAAGGGCCCTGAAATAGCCTTTTTTCATTTCCTGCCTATTTTCTTCCAGTGGCCATCAAGACTATGAACAAGGTTGCAAGTCATATCAACGAAATGCAGAAAATTCATGAAGAATTTGGGGCCGTGTTCGACCAACTCATCGCTGAGCAGACGGGTGAGAAAAAAGAGGTAAGAAAGCCGACTTCTCAGGTCACCCAGCAGCGAACTTGGGTTGGTTTCATTGTTTTGTGAAGATGTCCTTTAAAAGTAAAGTAGTTACGAGACTGTTGCTTCTGTTGGTGGAACTTTTAGCCTGTATCCAAGGCTGCGGGTGAATTTTCTTCCACAGCTGAATTATTTCTTAATATAGAAACTGTTGTTTCTGAGTCTCACCCCTAACCTCTCGGGACTTCTGGTTTTGTTCTGTTAAGTATGAGCATGAACTTCCAAACATAGCCTGGGCGGCTTCTGTAGGTACCATAAAAGGCCAAAGCTATGTCCCTGGAGATTAGAATAATGCTCAGCAGGTAATAGGTGCCCAGTCAATATTTGCTGAATGAATGAGAGTTTCAAATGACTCTAAATCTTTTTTTTTTTTTTTAAAGTCTACCTAAGGGGCACCTGGGTGGCTCAGTGGTTGAGCATCTTCCACTCAGGTAGTGATCCTGGAGTCCTGGGATCGAGTCCTGCTTCAGGCTCCCTGTGAGGAGCCTGCACCTCCCTCTGCCTATGTCTCTGCCTCTGTCTCTGTGTCTCTCATGAATAAATAAAATATTTGGAGGCAAAAAAAATCTACCTAAAAGCTTACTTAGAAGAAACAGTGACGGGAACAGATAACACCTGAGAAAATCTTAGAGCGAACTTGGAGTAGTGCCTGAGTCATTGAGAAGAGCTTATAGGAATAAAAATTCTGATAAGACTGAGATGAATCAGATGGATACGGTATATGTGATAACATTCATCACTGCCTCCGGACACTCAACTGGAATATTCTCCATGGTTTTGCTTTCTGCCTTTTAAAAAAGAAAAAGGAGAAAAGGCAGGAGACAACCAGAAAGAAAATCACTCCTGCCGGGTGAAGGGGAGAGTTAAAGGCAAGTGGGTGAGGGGAACTTGGTTGTTTAGTCTTGCGGAGAGAGAATAGCTTTATCTTCGAGGTATACAGGGTTCCCATCCAGGCTCATTTTTATGTCCTTAGGGAAACAAAACAAGTTTTCAGACTGCCAAAAGGTAATTTTTCAGAAAGAGGTAAACTCTTGGCATCTCCTATACACATAAAAGCAAACACATATTAAGAGGTTTATTTTACTCACATGACAGGAGGGAGCCAGGCAGATGTCAAAACAGATTGTTGGAAAGGTTGTAATAGCACAGGTGTGTGTATACGAAGTGAAGAAATACTGCCATGATTTGTAAGTGGAGGCACACTGGTTTCTCCACAGTGGGAGGAAGACTGTCAGGCGGGTGCCTGACAGGACATTTGCTGCCTACATGTTCCAGAGAGTTGCAGAGGAGCTCAGAGACCGCCTGGAGGGCTGGAGTCTCATGGCCTGGGAGGGTGTGCTCTAGAGGATGCATCATTTTCTGCTAAAATAATATATTTTTCCTACTGGTGTGGCAAGCAGTCTGTGAGCATGTTCTCAGTCGACCTGCCAGATAATTTAATCAGTCAAGAGTATAGGAAAGGTGGACACTGCGACTCTGGATTTAGTTCTCATTTTCTTTTCTTTAAAAAAAAAAAAAATTACACTTGACGGGATGAGCACTGGGTGTTTTTCTGTATGTTGGTAAATTGAACACCAATAAAAATTAATTAAAAATAAAATAAAATAAAATAAATAAATAATAAAAAAAAATTATCCATAAGAGACACAGAGAGAGAGAGAGAGAGAGACAGAGACACAGGCAAAGGAAGAAGCAGGCTCTATGAGGTAGCCTGATGTGGGACTCGGTCCCGAGGCTCCAGGATCACGCCCTGGGCTGAAGGCAGGAGCTAAACTGCTGAGCCACGCAGGGATCCCCTAGTTCTCATTTTCTTATAAAACTTTGGTAAGAAGGGCAGCCCCGGTGGCTCCGAGGTTTAGCACTGCCTTCTGCCCAGGGCATGATCCTGGAGACTCAGGATCGAGTCCTGTGTCAGGCTCCCTGCATGGAGACTGCTTCTCCCTCTGCCTGTTTCTTTCTTTCTCTCTCTCTCTAATAAATTTAAAAAAAGAAAAGAAAAGAAAAGAAAAAAACAACTTTTGTAAGAAGAAAAACGTGGTATGCTTATGAAAGGGCAAAACACAGAAAAAGGCAAGAAGAAAAACCATCCCCAATCTCAAAGCAGAGAACTTATCACTCTTAACCTTTGGGTGTTTATTGTGATTTAAAAAATTAGGTATCTGCCTATGCTTAAACAGTTATATTTTCAAAGTAATTTTATGGCTTGTGTTTTTATATTGGACAAAGAAATGTCATGTTATTTTAAATTATTGTGTAATAGTTCATTGTGTGGCTGAACAATGATTTACCTAATTCCTATCATTGGACAATTCTCCTGGCCTCATTTATTGACTGCTATGAATAGTGCTGCAAGCATGATTTGTCATAACACTTCCCCCTCCGATGTTTTAGTTTGTTTCACTTTGACAGACGTGTATTTTACTGGGTCGTGGAGATGAACGTTTTCATTACATTTCACTCTATTGTTCATTATATGCCAAACTAGTTTCTGGATTTTAATGACCTTGAGAGCAAAGGACCATTATGCTAAAGACTGGAAGATGATGTGGACAATGGATTGCAGAGCATTTAGGGAAAAAAAGATAACAATGATTCAAAAGTCAGGGACTATAAAAGGGAACATGGCTTTGGTGAAACTGCCCGTCCTCTGAAATGAAATTCTGACAATCAAGTGAGAAATCTCTCCAGCAAGGAACAAAGAGACAGAGTGCTGTTCAAAATAGTCTCCTGTGAGCTGAGAATTTGTAAAAAGAGATGCACAAAAGATGGAAGGAGGGACATGGAACTGCGTACCAGTGTTAAAGAGAAGGTAAATCCTATCTCCGTATTCGGGCATCCAAAGTCCAGAAAGAGAAAGGCTTGGAAAAGATGCCAAGGAGAGCAATAAGAGATTGTGTTTTAACGCTATAAGAAGAAAAAGAAAGAAAGGCTCCCAAAGTAGAACAGGGGTATCGTAGCCAAAGATGATTAATCACTCAGGGAGAAGAACTCCCATCTCCATGCAGTCTCCCTTTGATAATGATCTTGCAAGTAGAAAGGATGGAATGGGCTGGATTTCACAAACCCACAACCCAAGGGAGGATGGGACGTGGGGCAATAGTGCGTGGATCAGTTGCAATTCTATCAACTGCTTGCAGCGTACATTGCATCCCTTATGGAAACTTGGAGGCAAACTGTTGGAGGTGTGCAAGGTATGTCCTGGTTCTCACAAAGGTGATCCTTGATCATTTTAGTCCCCCTTTAATGGCAATATCCAGCAAAAACCCAGAATGGATTTATGAACAGTTTGTAAACAGTTACAAATCAGAACATTTAGCAATGTCTGTTGGGAAAGGTAGGTCACAGTTGAAATGGTGACATTCCAGGGATGCGAGGTGGCTGCTCCTGTCATCAGCCAGCTTTCCTGAAGGCAAACACTGTGATGAAGCCAGACCTTCAACCTCCTATTCCATGTTAAACCCTAGGGAGCTGGGCTGGACCACATAGAACATCCCTGTTGCTTGAGTAGGAGGAAGCAAAGGCCAAAGAGGACATTTCCCCTTAGAAGAAGAGCTCAGAAGGTCCTGTGCAGCAGGATGTCCCAGACTTCTAAGTAGAACTTAGTCTTGCAGTTTGGGCAGAAGATTATGAAGGCAACCAGTGGAAGGCCAAGGAAGGTACCGTTGGCCAAAGGGGCAGCCCTGACCAGCGCTTTTTCCATTTGCCATGTGGAAACTTGAACGAAACCACGTGCACTGGGACTGGATCAGTCCACATTTACGATGTTACAAACAACTCAACATCTTATCTTCACACTCAGGTGTGTGGTCTGGCTGAACTTTGGCTTCCCTTGGTGAGCTCCAGCGTAGAAGACTCAGGTGTGCTCTAATTATCTTCCTTTTTGGATCCAGGCTGAAGAAGCAGTGGATGGCTTAGGCATGTCCTTTCCACGGCTGGAAGGGGGCAGCTCAGGAGGGCTGGTGGAAACTCGTTATGCCAACTCCGTGGCCCAGGGCACATGGCCAAGCCCAGAGTCATCAGGGATTTACATGGTCTAGTGGAAGGTGCCAGAAAAATCACATGGCAGAGGTCACAGATACAGAATTATGTTGGAGGGAGGACGAAGTATTTGGACAACCATCTGCCCCAGTGACCTGTAATCACCTTTAAAGACATACCCTCTAAGACTGCGGCCTGGAATGGTAGTTGGGAATTTGATGTCTGTGTATAAGCACTCCCATGTGGGTGCTTGGGGCATGGGTAGGAGACACTATCTAGTTCCCTTAGCTGATACTGTCCTGGAGGTTGGTTGGCTAGTTATTTTATAAGTACAAACAAACTAATATGATCGATGACTTTTTTTTTGCCCTTGGCTATACTAATAGAATCAGTATTAGGTCAGTAATAGAATAATTATTATCATGACAACCCCCCAGCCACCAAAGTGGCAGCAACACCACTGTATTTTGTACAGCTGAAGCCCGTCTCTAGCCTTAGAGTCTGGCTTGGTGACTCAGGAAGAACAATGCCACATGGCACTGTGTTCAGCGGAGGGCTGCTTGGTCGCTGCTGTGTCTAGAAACCCTGTCAGATCCTAAGCAGCAAAATAAACCAGACCTTTGAGTTGTCCTTGAGAAGCTCAACACCAGGTTTTTAAAGATTTGAAATGCTGCCTTGAGCTTGATTTCTGTGGATGCAGAACCTACTGACAGTTGATGGCATTTCTCAATGGGGGGGGGGGGCGGCTGGGGTCTCTGATCGTTACAGAGGCTTGTTCTCTGCTGTTTGCACGGAGAGCAGGTCAGGAGACTAGGTGATCCTCCCACCTGTGAGTAGGCTGCTGGGTGGGTAGGAGGACGAGGTGTGGATGGGCTTGCATGTGGGCACTGGACTCCGGTGAGAAAGGCAGACATGGCTGTCCGGAGACATAAGCCCTGGACCTGCAGAGTCATGTCTGGATGGTTCCACGACCAGAAGAACTCATCTGGGATGAACTAGTGTTTGACCTCCCCAGCCATGCCACTAGACCTCATGATCCTGCGGATCTCAGAGCTCAGCCCACGACACACTTAGCACTCTTCAGACTCTTCAGTCGGCTTCTCTCTTCCTCTTCTAAGGTGGAATGAAATCTTCTTGAGAATGAGTTGGGAAAGGAAAAAATAATTCATTCCACTGCTTCCCGGCAAACCTTGGTCCCAAGGGGATTGAAAGTCACAGATGGAAAATGCCTGGTTTCCTGGGGGTGGATCTCTGTGATTCGTGGCCATTTGTCTGTTTTTGGGAAACTGTCTCTGCTTGAACGCAGAATTTTGCCAATTTTGTAGATCAGTTTTGACAGATTTACTGGGTGTGGATTTGGGGGCTCCCGTGTCTACCTTTTGCCACTGTAGACAGACATGGGATAAAGAGGGGAAAAAAAGTGACCAGATTTTTTTTTAAAGACAATATTTTCATGACGTAAGATTGACATCAGCCTACTAGATTTTAAAACATGAAATTCTCTAAATAAATAGATAATTAAAAAAATAAAAATAAATTTTAAAAAAAAACATGAAATTCTCTATGTTTATACCACCACCCGATAAGTTTTGCCCTGTCCCTGCTTTTCAGGTTGCAGATCTGAGCATGGGGGACCTGCTTTTGCACACCACCGTGATATGGCCAAACCCACCAGCCTCCCTGGGGAAGTGGAAAAAGGAGCCAGAATTGGCGGCCTTTGGTATGTATTGGAACAGGATTGGGGTGCTGGGTAGCTCAGTCCATTGAGCATCTGACTCTTGATTTTTGGCTCAGGTCTTTATTCCAGGGTGAGATCGAGCCCCACATCAGGCTCTGTACTGGGCGTGGAGTCTGCTTAAGATTTTCTCTCTCTTTGCCCCTCTCTGTTCACTCGTATGCATGTGCTCTCTCTTTCTCTCAAAAAAAAAAAAAAAAAAAAAAACACAAAAAACAAAAACAAGAACAGTAGGATTGGTGGCGGAGAGCACAGAGAGCGAAGCTAGGCTTATTTTTCAAAATAAGAATATTTCTATCTCAGCACCCACTTTATTAAAATTAAGTTCATTACAGTTATCTGAATTGGTCTCCCTTCCCTGGCCACCAGCATGTTGCAAATAGTAAATGAAACCCTTCCAGTCCAGCACGGCCAGTGTGACCACCCAGTTACGTGGGAGGGAGGGTATGGCCGTGCTAAGTCTGCCCCATGTATAAACATATAGGCAGAGAAAGATTTTGTTGTCGTTGTCACTCTGAATATCTTTTCAAAATGATGGGGTGAATCATAAGCCAAGGAAAACTAATGTAAAAAATGAAGAAACGCTGTCTTTTTCTGAGACCTCAAGTCTGAGATCGTTCATCGTCTCTCTGACTCTGCCGCTGGGTGTGATGCTGGGATTCAGGGCATCATTCCACAGCTGACCTGTTGTGGCAACTGGGATGCCTTGATCAGTTGTGAGGTGCTTCTCAATCACAGGGAGGTGCTTGTGAATGATTTATTTTTTGATAGATTAGCTCAGAAGATGTAATTCCTGCAGTCAGAGCCCTCATGTGGTTGCATTGCGATAGGCTTTTTGAGAGAGAAAAGTATGTTTTAGCACACTGGGAATTGTGTGTAATTCAGGAAATCTGGCTTGTGGTTGCACGATAAATGCTCGTACAGCATGCAGTGCTGTTCTGAGTGTAAAACAACTAACAGTTCATGCTTTTGTTTTATGTTTTGTCTTTCTTGAACCCCCACTGAAGATTCCTGGGTAGGAACACAATATAAAGGAAATCTAGTATTTCCATTCTCTTACCTTTACCTTGTGTTTCTAGGGGCAAGGGGTGGCTGGTTGCTTATTGCTTCTTTAACAGGACACTTTTTTTTCCCTTTCTCCCACGATGTGAACAGAGTATCCCCAAATGGAGCATCCTAGTGATGTTAAAGCCAGAGTGTTTAACAGAAAGACTATTGATCTTCCTTGCTTAGATCACTCAGCCTTTACTGAAAAACTGAGTGACGTTCCTAACATTTTCAAAGAGCCACTGGAGCTGTTGATGCCATTTCCTTAAAAATAACAAAGATGGATAGAAGTGAGCAAGGAAAATATGTGACCAAATATGACATATAAAAAAGTCCTGGGATATTGTAACATGTTGGTAGTTTGTGATGGGCGGCTGCTTTTGCCAGGGGTAGGGATAATTTTTTCTCCTACCTACAACCCCCCCCCCCCCCCCCCCCAGTATTACCCATTGTGCTGCTTATATTGTAATTTCTTCTTGGAAGGGCTGGGAGCTTTCTGATGCTTCTTGGTAGGTTACTTCTGGGAAATATGATTCTGAATTAAATGATGCAAACCATCTATCTACCAGTTTCTGATTCTGGGCTACAGATGAACCATTCCAGAGTTCTGCATTGGGATTTTTCACAACTATCTCCTGACTTGTACAGATTTCCTGTGGTTAGAAAGAAACAGATTAAAAAAAGAAAAAAGAAAGAAATAAACAGATTTAGGGGCAGCCCGGGTGGCTCAGCAGTTTAGTGCCGCCTTCAGCCCAGGGCCTGATCCTGGAGACCCGGGATTGAGTCCCACGTCGGGCTCCCTGCATGGAGCCTGCTTCTCCCTCTGCCTGTATATCTGCCTCTCTCTCTCTCTCTCTGTCTCTCATGAATGAATAAATTTAAAAAAAAAAAAAAAGGAAAGGAAAATAAATAAACAGATTTAGGGGTGTCTGGGTGGCTTGTTTGGTTAAGCGCCTGCCTTTAGCTCAGGTCATGATCCCGGGGTCCTGGGATCAAGCCTCACATTGGGCTCCCTGCTCAGTGGGGAGCCTGCTTCTCCCTCTCCCTCTGCCTCTTCCCTCTGCTCATGCTCTCTCTTGTCTCTCTCAAATACATACAATCTTAAAAAGAAAAAAAAAAAAAAAAGAAACATTTAAAAGAAGAAAATACTTGGAGTGAGTGAAAGGAGGGGTGGACCAACTTTCTTTGTAAAAGGCCACATAGTAACTGTTTAAGATTTCAAGGGCCAAGAGGCCATGTGTAGCTTTAAAGACAGTCATAGACAATATGTAACCAAGTAGGCATCTGTATTCACAGGCTGTCCTAAGGGGGCAGCTGGCCCCAGTTTGCCAACCAGGGCTTATAAAAGGTCCTGGAAAATGCTGGTATTGAATTTTGGGGCTTTAGCTGCCACTTGCTGCACAGGCTCAGATGGAGGACGGTGCACGTTTCACTCTGTGTCACTCTCTTCCCCTGGGCTGGGGAGAGGGGTGGCTCCCCAGAAGAAGGGAGCCCCCAACACCTGAGCTGGGCAGAAGTAGAAGCTGCACACCCCACCCCATGATTGGTGATCATGCTGCCAGGACATTACCCCGGGGCCATAGTTAGCAAGGTGCGAAGGGCCCGAGGCCCTGTGGGAGGCTTATTATTAAGTCGTCTCCAGAGCAATAGTAAAGAGAAGCGGGATTATGAGTCAAAAGCAAACTATCTTCACCATAATGTGATTATTTATGGATTCCCAGTCCGTAAAAGTGACATGTTTGGCAGTTTGGGTGTGGCTTCAGGTAGCAAGACAGAGCTAGATAGAGCCTTAGACGTGCCTTTCAAAATCAGCAGAGTAATCACCACGGAACAGGCAGCTGTTGGGTTAAAACATGATTATGTCTTGTTTTGGTGTAAATCTCTAATCTCAGGAAACAGTGCAGCTTTCTTCTGAAACCGACACAGATGTGCCGCCAACCTTGCACCTTGATGTTTTACTCACAGGACAGCTCATCTGTGCTGAATGTTGATGACCATCAACCTTAAAAAAGAAGAGAGTGTGTCTAGGCTTCCAGGTTGCTGGGTGTTAGATGATCCCCTTCGGGGGTGTGGAGGGAGTGCTTGGGGCCAGCAGGGGATGCTGGGAGTTTCAATTGAAGGTGCGTCCAAGAGATTGGGCAGCACCGCAGTCAGCTGAGGGCGACTAGCCCCAAGGAGTCAGGGAGGGTTTAAGGCAGAGGTGGTCATAGCCCCGGCTGAGGCCCACTCTGGCACCACCACTGTGATCCAAGATGGTGGAGGTCCAGGTAAACCGAGGCAGGCCAAGGAGCCTTTAGAGAACCGTGGCAACCACCCCATTGGGCTGTGGTCCCAGTGACATGGTGGGTCTTCTGAGACTAAGGTCATTGGACACCCCCTCCTGGGGTGGAGCTCCCTCACTCTTTAAAGGGATCTGTTGTCTTGGCCACTGTGAGGTCTGAAGGCTTCACGGTGAGCATGTAGGGCCTCTTCGGGCATTACCCAAGCTGGTGTGGCCTCCTTGGCCACTGGGAACTTTGGAGAGGGAACCTCTCTGTGGCTCCTCTGGGATTCTTAAGGGGTTGGATGTTGTGAGTTGTTTGAAGGGCCAGGGGCAATCCAGACCCAAAGACCAGAGTTGATTTCTTTATACCCTCAGTTCTTTTTGCAGTGGAGGTTAGGGCCATCCTCCACAAAGAGGAGGCTTGACTCATCGTAAATAGGATGGAAAATGAACCAGATACTTTGGGCTGGTTGCTACAGGGCCTGGGAGCCTGCCTCCCTCCCCAGCCCCCGCCTGGAGACTTTTCTGAATATCCATTCCCTTTGTAATTCGGGGTCTGGTATACCAGGCGTGGCCCTTCCCGCTGCCCTGGTACTGACTAGGACCTGGCTCCGCCTTGGGGCCAGGACATGCGGGGGGGACGGAGTCCCTGCCAGCCAGAGCCAAGGATGGGCTCACTCACCTTCCGGTCCTCTGGGCGCCTTGTTCTTCCTTCCCTGGAGGAGGAGTCCGAGTCGCTGCGTGGTCACCATGCTTGGCATTGTTTAAGGAATTCTATGGACTGTGCATAACTATTGTGTCTCCTCCACCCCTCAACGACTGTAAGAATAAACCGGCCCACTCCCTGTTTCTAGATACTTCCTGTGATTCAGCCTGTTTGGAAGAAGTGCAATTGCATTCTGCTTCATAAACTAATTTCCATTCCTTCAGGTCAGAAAGATGAATTCTGGGTCCCAAATTATGAACACTCTGTGTTGTGTGTGTGTAATATTAGGTTGGTTGACATAAATCACTGTAAGCAATATTATTATTATTATTATTATTATTATTATTATTATTATTAATGTTTGTATCATTCTCCAGCTCCCGAACCAGTGCATTTTTGTTAAAATGTGTGTTGCTGGAATTTTAAACTTGAAATGACCCCATAATTAAACTATATGTGACCCAAAAGTTTCCAGTGGGGCAGGGAGGGCTTATTTCTGTTTATTTCGGCTTTCTGTGTTTTATTATGGAACCTGGAAAGTCTCACCAGGCTTGGTGAATGGGCGGAAGGTGAAGTCGCTGCCTCCTTCTGAGCTGTCGTGCTGATAACCACAAGTTAGCGGGGTTCAGGGGAAAGCCCCACACATTATGCGCTGTAACCGCCTGTCTTATTTTTTTCCAGTCTTCAAAACTGCCGTGGTCCTTGTATATAAAGATGGCTCCAAACAGAAGAAGAAACTTGTAAGACTTCTTACTTCACCCCTGGGTTGAAAGGATCTCCTTTTCTATCTGCTTCTCCTTTTTAATCTGCATAATTGTCATTCTGTCCCTTTGTCAGGCACCAGGCTCTTATGATTTCCTTGTCTTTATTTATTTATTTTTTTTGGGGGTACTTTTTACATACACTTGAAGTGTTGCTCAGGAATGGAGGAAATTGCCCATCTTGCCTTCTCTCTGGCAGGCCGACACTGAGAGCATGAAAGTGAATAGCTATTGAACCTGCCATGGCCAGAACCTTCCTGACTCTTGTTTCCTTTCTCAGCTGTCCTTCCGGGGCTCCCTCTTCTCCTCCTTCTCATGTCCCTCTTTTACCTGGATTTGGGTAGCAAACCAGTTTGCACACCCCGTGCCTATGTATCACATGGCCTCTCTCTTTCTGCTGGACAAACCAAAGTGCCATCCAGACAAGCACGGGGGTCCCAGCCTCACTGATCTTCTGTAAGGGGGTGGGGATCCGGTCTAGCCTAGAGCACACTGTTCTTAGGCACCTGGTTCCTTCTCTTCCTGCAGGTAGGATCTCACAGGCTTTCAATTTATGAGGACTGGGACCCCTTCCGATTTCGGCACATGATCCCTACCGAAGCTCTGCAGGTTCGAGCTTTGGCAAGTGCAGGTAAACTCTGAAATGTGCTTGGGTGTGTGTTTCCGACATGTGTGTGAATTGTTGCTCTGAAGCGATGCTCTTGGTTGAACCACCCTACCATCCTTTTTGCTCCTATATTTAACTCCCTCTTCCCTGTCTCTCCCTTGCCTCTTGTTTAACACCCAGCCATTTATTAACTATTTGAATGAATAAATGAATGAATGAATGAACGACCTGAATGAATGGATGCAGTATCCTCAATCTCATTCCAAGGAATTCTAGTCATTCTGTTGTATGTATTAATATTACAGTGACTAATGTCTGAGTAGCAATGAGTCTTGAACTTCTGGACAGAATCTTTGAGACCATGAGCAGATAAAGCCCATGTACAATAACTCACTTGCTTTTTAACCAGGAGACCAGAAAAGACCACCAAAAGCACAAAAAAGCCATTAAATGCATACTTGTGTGTATGTGGAACATTATAAATCTTTGTATTAGGGTGGAGGAGGCCTTTGAAATGTCAGGTGTTAGGATGCCTGGGTGCCTCAGTGGTTGAGCGTCTGCCTTCGGCTCAGGTTGTGATCCTGGGGTCTTATATCGGGCTCCCCACAGGGATCCTGCTTCTCCTTCTATCTTTCTCTCTGTGTCTCAAGAATAAATAAATAAAATCTTTAAAAAAAAAAGAGAGAAATGTCTTTTTCTATGATCCAAATAGCAGTGAAGCGAGTTGTGGAAGAGCAAGGAATATACTTATTAATATAAATGAGATGATGCTTGAAGCTCAAGAGAGGAGCAGTGAATCCCAGCAGAGTATTGACCAAGGAAAGGAATATTTCTGTGATTCGGAGGCCCCATCCAAGGCTTTATTTGAGGCCATTCTAGGGAGGAGCTGTCAGCAGTGGCTCTCCTGAGCACACCCCAGAGGGAGCACCTTTGGGAGTCAGGTAGAAACTCTCAGCCCACACCTATTCCCTGTCCCAGTTGGACAGCAGGGACAGCCATCTGGCTGCAAAGCGAGGCCAGGAGAGGGATCTCCACACATACACAGTAGATCCGTTCTTCTATATCCTCTTCTGGCATCAGGTGTGTCCGCTGTGTGTTGCTCATTGTTTGCCCACTTGTACTTCTCACCTCCACGAGCAACAAAATTGGCTCTGCTCCTCATAAAACCAAGTCCCTCTAGTCCAATGTCCTGTGGTATTTAGGAAACCTTCAATTACTCACGCAAATTAAACTAGGTGTAGCTTCTTTCATCGCGGTGATCCCTTGTAGTCAAAAAGGCAAATGCAAAACCCACATCGGACAAATGTACTCAGGATGATCATGTGCCTTGCAAAGGTGACTTCCTGATCCTCCAGCACAGAGGTTTACTCCGGTGCCTTTTTACTTAGGATTTAATTTTCGAGACCCTCAAAAGGTAGGTTGTAGGTGTAACACAGCTGTCGTAGCGTTCGGAGGCCTGGCTACCTCAGCACTGTTCTCGTCTTCCTCCTGCAGTCTTAGGTTGCAGGTTATCTAGTTTGTAGGACTTCCTTGTGCCTGGTTTATAAAACGGAAAGCTTATGTTTATAGCAAACTGCAGGCTTCTCAGCCAGACATTTTCCCTTCTTTGAGGACTACATACATAAAGAATTTAAGTTTTGAAAACAAAGCCGTCTTTGTGATATGCCCTTCCATTCTCACTGGTGTTCATTCAAATCAAGTTTAAAGCAATCAAGATAAAAGCTTATTTTAACGCAGTTATAAAGACTAGCCAACACGTTTCTCATTATGAGATACGTGCCAGTGGATCGGGAAAACCCGAATGTGCAATTGTTTGATTTTTATCTTCATTGGGGAAGATTTGTGAAAATTTTGGCAGACGAGTCCTGCTTGGGGTTAAATAACGTGGGTACAATGAGGGCTTGTGACCAGGGCTGTGACCTGCCGGGGAAGGCCGAGACCTCACCATGTGCAGTCTTGATGTTTGCAGTGATTGTTCCTTTCACAAACACTCTATTCAGGACTTTAAAAAAAAAAAAAAAGTGGTACTGTGGGCGTTGTAAGGCTTAGAAATTAAAGTCTAACTGTTCCTCACCTTCTCAGCATCCCATTTTTGCTCCCCTCAGAGTGGGTAGCCTGGGGGCGCTGAGAAAGAGGAGTCCCATTTGTTTCCAGGACCTGCTTGTCCAGGGCACCGGCCTGGTCACTCACAGGGAGGGCTCCCAGCATGGACACGAGGACCTGCCTCTGTGGCACCGGCCTGTTGGCATCTGCCTACAGCTACTCAATTGAAAGAGTTCAGCCAAACAGTCCATGTGTCTAAAAGGCCAGTTCTTGAATCAGTATGATTGACTGATTGCCCTTTTAAACCATCGAGCAAGACATTTTAGCAACTGGAAATGTTCCAGGTGTTCTTTTTCCTTCACACCCATTAAGCTTTCACTTTGTCTCTTTGAGATGACAGGGATGGTGGCGAGGCACCTCTGGTCTTAGGAGGTTCTGCACTCTTGAATCTTACACCCAGGTGTAGGGAATGCTTTTGTAAAAATGCAAATGAATCTCTTTGAGACGTGCCCTAATCCCTCCTCGTCTTAATTTATCTAGATGCAGAAGCAAATGCTGTGTGTGAAATTGTCCATGTGAAATCTGAGTCCGAAGGGAGGCCCGAGAGAGTTTTCCATCTGTGCTGCAGGTAAGCCTGGGGCCGTGAGGGGGTGAGCGTGGAGGCCACACGGGAGGGGTGTGGCCACTTGGGGTCCCCGTACCCGCTCTGGGGTCCGCATACCAGCCGTGCATCCCCAGACACCGCGTGCTTTTCCTTGTACGTTTCAGAAACGTGCTAACGCTTCTTAAAGAACATGAATTGGACAAGTTAAAGTGATTTTAGCAGAATATAGACAATAACCTCATTAACTTTCTAAAAGGAGGTAGGGGGATGCCTGGGTGGCTCAGTGGTTGACTGTCTGCCTTCGGCTCCGGGCATGATCCTGGGGTCCTGGGATCGAGTCCCACATCGGGCTCCACCAGGGAGCCTGCTTCTCCCTCTGCCTGTGTCTCTGTCTTTCTCTGTGTCTCTCATGAATAAATAAATAAAATAAAAATCTTAAAAAAGAAATTCAGAATGAAAGGCTTTGCCAGAGCTATCAATGAGAGCAGAATCTGGCAACTTCTGGATGCAGGGTCAGTCTCTTCATTCATGGGCCATCTCTCCCACATTACCTGCAGATGAATCACAAAATGTAAAGGAAAAGAAGTACGTGTTCTCTAGCACCAGCGATGAAAATGTGGCTCAGTGCAGCAATCGGAGTTGTGGCCTCTGTCTTTAAACTTTGATCCTCAGGGATGTGTGTCGGGCTGCATCTGACAAAATTAAAAGCTCCCCATGTGTTAAATACTTTCCCCCTGACATGTGTAAATCTTCTCTCTTTTCATAGCTCTCCAGAGAGCCGGAAAGATTTCCTGAAGGCCGTGCATTCAATCCTGCGCGATAAGCACAGAAGACAGCTCCTCAAAACCGAAAGCCTTCCCTCATCCCAGCAATATGTACCTTTTGGAGGAAAAAGGTTGTGCGCGCTCAAAGGGGCCAGGCCAGCCATGAGCAGGGCAGGTACTGTGGGAATTCAGACGTTCAAGATCCCCGTCACCCCCACTCCACTGTAGGACTCCAGCGAGCTTGGCATTTTTGTTGAGCAAGAATCAGATGTGGCCCTATGGGGGCTCACGTTGGAGTACAGCTCTTCCCTGGTGTGAGGTTCCTTGCCCTTGCCTCCTTCCCAGCAGCTCCCGGGGGATCCACCCTTCATTTATGCCTCTTGCCCTCCTTCCAGCTTCCCTTCGCTGCCCTCCTCCCTTTGGCTGGGGCCTCCTTTCTCACTCTCCAAGCCAGGAAGGGAGCGCATTCTCTTTCTGGAGGGGCTCTCTCAGCCTGCTTGTGGAATGAGGAGTCGCTGCTTTGCATGACAGCCAGCTTTGTCTAGCAAAAAGCAGTGTGTCACGTCTCAGCAGGGGCACAGCCCACCATTCTGAGAACATGGTGGCCTTGTAATCCAGAAGCACGGCAATGCCGCCTGCCTCAATAAGGATTCCATGTTTGGTAGACCAGATGACACATCAGATTTTTTACCCTTGCCTTATGCTTGCAACTTAATTTTTAGCTTCCGTGTTAGGTTGGGGAAGCCTTGAGCTGCTATTGGTAGAGAGGAATGTAGGGTTTAAATGATCCCAGAGCAAATAGTCTTTTAGGACTGGAATCTCACTGTGGAGCAGGGAGGAAGGAAGACCTCTACTACCATCTATACACAGCAGTAAAATATATCTAGGAAGAAAGAGATTTTCATAATGTAGGTATTAATGACATTAAGATATTAACACTTTTATCACTCCTTTCTTAAGACGCAGCCCCGAATTTGGCAGGGAAGATTCCAATAAAAGAGGCTTCCCTTGCATTTGCCAAGAAGGTTCTGGCCTTTGTCTTGATGACATTTCTGCCTTTTCTCAATTTTGGTGATGAGGCACGGATAGAATTGTGAATGGTTGAAGGTTTTGGTAGACACAGCCTACGTTGCTTGACATGGGATATTATATTCCTAAGCACTTATGTTTAACTCATGTTGGAGGTTGGTTATCTTGAATCTATTCTCCAATCAGTTGATAACTTTATTGAAAATCTACTGCAGTGAACACCCAGTATTCTATTGGGTTCTCCAAGGTATCTTAAGAGTCTCACATACCTCTCTACCTACAATTTCTCTGGAGTCCTCATGTGAAGAAAGCTTTGCAGATCCCTTTATAGCTCACAATAGAGCATTTCTCCTTAGAATTGTCTCACATAATCCCTTTACTTGCCTGGGGATGCTTAGATTAGGACTGAGAATACGTGTCCCAAACTCAGGAAACCTGCCTGTCATTGGCCAGGTTTTAACTGTTAATCAAGAGACCTAAATTCAAAGCTGCATTTACTTTGGAACTAAGCCATTTTAGTCTGTAGGACACGCAGAAGTTTTCCTGCTGAGACGCCTGTGGAAAGAAAACAAAACCAACCCACACATTATACCATCATGAAAACCAAGAGAAACCTTCCATGTCAGCCCATTGGCCTTGGCTTGATTGGAAGATTTTCTGCCTCATGGCTCATTTGAAGCTGAAGAAAGTCTTTACTCTTCTGCTTTTGAAACTCCTCAATATCATCAGGATCTTCACATTAGGTGATTTAAAGGTGGTGCTTGAGTGGGTCAGCTAGCACTAGCTTGTCAGTGTAAACAATGCTCTGGAAATACTCATCAGAGATTGTCTCTCTGAACCTCAAAAGGCTGGCCAGGTTTTTAGGTGTCCATTTAATAAAGAATAAATACTTTCATTATGCATTGTCATGAATACCCAGGTAGTTTATTTCTCTCTTCTATTTGAAAGGGACAGTAAAGCCAAATATCTTGCCACCATACTTAGTCCAAAAGTACTATATGTCTGCCAATAACCCAATTAAAAATTTTTTTGCTTTAAGATTTTCTTATGATAATTTTCAGACATATGAGAACAGCTGAAAGAATTATACAGAACCTACCATCTACTCTATAATTGATATTTTTCTGTGTCTTCCCCATCACGTATCTATCCATCTGTCATTCATCACTCATCGTATTTTTGACACATTTCAAAAATACAGACATTAACCCATTTTACCCCTAAATACTTTAGCATGCATGTAAATCATTGGCAGAAATTTCCAATAGCCCAGTTTTGAGTTGAGGTAGTTCTAATATTCTAATATAGTGATTGGAGGGAGCCGGGCTCCACTACGGTGGTGTTGGGATTAAAACTGAAAGGGAACTTATGCTTTTTCCTAGTGGAGTAGAAACAGTGGGGTTTTTACTCTTTTTTTTTTTTTTTTTCTATTTTTTCCTGGAAACCTTTTTTCAGTTGCCCTCCTTGATCAAGAGGGAAGTCCATTTGTTCCATATTTTAAGAGGGTAGAGCACCCTGGAACCATGATGGGAACACGAAGCTCTGAGGCGGGAATGGGAGCCAACTCCCTGACCTGATGATACCTGCTGCGTTTGAAGTCATGGCTAGGTTTGGTAGTCATTGGGAATAACCCTCTTAGTTCTAGCAACACTGAAGCAATTTAATGGTTTTTAGGGCTTAGGTTTCAGGATCGCTGCTCCTGATTGGTGCCTAAGCTCTTGCCCTCCATTGGAAACCCCATGGTGCACTTCACCTTCTTGGTTCTAATGCAACCACCACTCGACTAGCGAGGGAGAGGCAACAGCGTTTCCCATTGTATATGTCCTGTGTGTGTGTGTGTGTGTGTGTGGTGAGAATGTTCGTTTGCTTGACTGGGTGGCGTCTTGTGTGTTTGTCTTGAATAATTCTGGCTTCCTAGAGGGCACTAGGGTGAACAAATGAATTCTGAGATTTGTTTTTTTCTTAATTGTTAGTCACTTCATATGGCATTTTGAGAGTCAACGGCACGGGTGACATAGATTATTTATTTCTCATTCGACTCCAGCACCGATATTTTAATTGCTCCATAGAAGAGACATCGGTGATACACAGAATGTTATCAGGAGGGACTAAAGCTCACGTTTGCTTAGCTTCACAGTACGTGTGGGGCTTTGTCAGCAAGAGGGCAGGGCAGTAACTGGAGACTTGACATCTCCGAGAGCTACTCTTCTGTAGGCGTGAGGGCTGCCGAGCCCTTAATTAACTGCAGAGCCTCCAGAAATGTGCCATTTGGTTTCCCAGAAAGCAGTATAACTTGGACCAGTGCCTCTGCCTCCTTGACACATCACGGTGATTTCTACAAAGACAGTGGAACTCTAGAAGCATCCCTTACCCTTACTAAAAACCCATTCTGGCTAAGTGACCCCGGGACAGCCCCTGGGGACCCCCAGAGCACTGCGCCATGGAACACTCTCAGGGTTGAGGCCACTAACTCATCCCGAGGTCAGTGGTCCTCTTGAATGCAGCACAGGGTAGAGAAATGGATTGTTTCAGAGGGAGGTGAATCCTCTTTACCCCATAACCAACACGTCCTTCCCCTGTGTCCCTCTGTTCCCCCCACCCCTTGCCCTTCGGTCAGTTGCTATGACATCCTCCAAGTCCAGACATCCGTGTGAACTAACGACTCTAAGACTGGTGAAATCTGGACTTTAAGCCCCGAACGACATCAAGGCACTAAATAACTACCATGTAGCTTTTGTTTTTTCTTTTCTTTTGCTGTCTGGCTTTTCATCGCATGTAAAGCATGTGGGGGTTTTATTTTTATATTTTTGTGTGTGTGTGCAGTGTCCGCCCCAAGCAAGTCTCTTGGGAGAAGGAGGCGGCGCCTGGCTCGAAACAGGTTTACCATTGACTCTGATGCCATCTCTGCCAGCAGCCCGGAGAAAGAGTCCCAGCAGCCCCCCGGTGGCGGGGACACTGACCGGTGGGTAGAAGAGCAGTTTGATCTTGCTCAGTACGAGGAGCAGGATGACATCAAGGAGACGGACATCCTCAGTGACGAGGACGAGTTCTGCGAATCGGTGAGGGGCGCCGCAGTGGACACCGAGCTCCGGGAGCAGCTTCAGGCCGTGTCGATCGGTCAGCGGGAGAGAGGCCGTCGTGCCCTGGATAGTCACGCGTCCCGCATGACACAGCTCAAGAAGCAGGCCGCCCTGTCGGGCATCAACGGAGGCCTGGAGAGCCCAGGCGACGAAGTCATTTGGGTTAGGCGCGAAGACTTCGCCCCCTCCAGGAAACTGAACACTGAGATCTGACTGTCACTTTCCCCCCCTAGAGAGCGTGTGTAGATACTTACCCCCCACCTCGTCCCCGACCCCCTCCCACTCTGTCCCCGCGAGGAGGAGAATGTTCCCTTTGGTCGCACTCTTGCACACACGGTCTTGGCGGCTGACCTGGTTCCGAAGCCACGTGGCCACCCAACTTCATCATTTCTCACGACGTCCGAGAGAATTGTTCAGAATCCCAAATAAGCTCGAGTCCTATCTTCTGTATATTTCCAAGGGCTTTTATTTATTCTCGACGCATCAGGGCTGGAAGCAATTAAAAAACTAAGACAAAGATTCGACTGCGCTGGAAAGCGAGTGATACCCCCCCACCCCCCCAACCATCAGGAGTCTAAAGTCCGTACAGCAGGTTAGTCAAAAGGATAGCACAAAAAAAAAAAAAAAAAAAAAAGGAATAAGAATAAGAATAATAAAAGTCACTGCACCTGAAATCAGCCCAGGAGCTATCTCTTAGTTGGGGAAACCACCTTCAAACACGAAACGCAACAAAGCAACTTGTACAGCTTACAGTGTTCTTACTCCTTTCCCTCTTTGGTGTCTGAGAATATCTGTGTATTTTGAGAATGTGTGAGGAGACGGTGGAGACGTATGTTTCGATGAGCTGTTTTTGTTTTGTTTTTTTGTTTTTTTCCTCTCTCTCTTCTGTTTTAGTCTATGGCTGGTCTTACTCGATGTCAGTGTTCCGAAGTTCTAGTTTTGCATAGAATTATAAAGATGCCAAACTCTTTGAGAAGAGATCCAAATTTATCACTTGAGAAAAAAAAAACACTATTTTTTGTATTTTACCTGAGATACAGGGGCACAAACAGATGAGAATTTTACAGTGTTAGTGTAACTGAGTCTAAAAAAAAAAAAATGAGAATTTTACCTTTTACAGAGAGAGTGAGGCATGGTGATTTATATTTATATACGAAAGGCCAAGGAGATGCTTAGGAGAAACTTTTTTTTTCCAAGAAGAAGATTCCTTTTTGGGTTTTTTTGTTTTGTTTTGTTTCGTTTTGTTTTAATGTTTGAATCTCTATTTGAGATGGGAGCTTGGCTGGATTAAACATGACACCCGAATGGGCGTGTGTGTGTCTGTTGCACGTGGCGGGGGAGGGGAGACTCCTTCTCAAGGGGTTGCCATGGTGATCATTGGTTTTTTCCCATCAAAGCTGCATCTTCATCCATAGATTACCTATCCCTTCCCTGACAGTCCATACCAAACCTCTTAACGAAACAGCCTCTTCAAAAGCATACCTTGTGTTTAATACTTTCTACAGGCCAACAAAACAGGGTAAACATGCTAAAAAAAAATCTAATGTTCTAAACAGATTTCCAAATAGAAAGAACAAAAACAAGTTAAAGCACTTTCGATTTTTTTTACACGGTTTATAGCTTTTTTTTTTTTCTCCCATTTCACAGATGTCCACTTCCTAAGAAGGGTTTAAATAATATGAAAACTTTCTTTTTGGGGAAAAATATCTATTTGGTGTTTGACACATCAGTAGGTACTTTAAAGACCTGAATTTTATAGTAGCTTTAGGAATTATATTTTATAAAAATCAGTTATGACTTTATATTTCCAGACAATAGAGAGTTCAGAACATCATGCTCCTGTGCCCCTGCTTGCTTTACCCGCTTTTCCACCTTATATATCCCTCCCCTTTCGGGTTTCCAGGGCTTTGAGCTTGATCTTTTGAAAGTTTTATTCTATTAAATTTTTGCTATATCTTCTGATTTTCTTAAAAAGCTTTAGAATGGTTTCTATACCCTTTGTACCACTGCATTGTTCCATATCACCTCCAGTTTGATTGTGTCCGGATGGAAAACTGAAGCAGAGGCTTCTGATAGTCATACTTACTAATCCCAGTGCAACAGTTCTGTCTGAAAATGCTGGAAAGTCTGGTGCTTGGAGAGGGTGCCATTGTCTCTTGTACATAAGGTCATGACGTGTCTATGTCAAAAGTTCTTATATATTTCTTTTATAAGCTGAAAGAAGGTCTATTTTTATGTTTTTAGGTCTACGAATGGAGCGTTGTAAATGCCTGTCAAACAATAAAAATACTGAAAAGTACCTGGGAAGTCCTGTGCCTTTTTTGGACGGGAGGATGGAAGTGGACTTTGGCGGGAAGGAGTCTGTGCGAGGAAATTCTTGGGAATGCCTGTTTTTTTCTCTCTCTAAATAATTAGCATCAAGGGAAAGCTCACTTGGTAGAGCTTTAAAGGTTTTTTGTGGGGTTTTTTATAAAGTTATTTTTTCAAATCAAGGCATAATTGACCTACAGTATTTGTTTCAGGTACACAACATAATGATCTGTACGTGTGTCTATTGCAGAATGACCAGCACAGTAATCCAGTGAACATCGGTCATCACGCATAGTTATAATTTTTTTTTTCTTGTGATAAGAACCTTCAAAATCCACTCTCCTAGCTACTTGCAAATATGCAATATGGCGTTTTAACTGTGGTCACCATGATGTGAATTACTTCCCTGGGACTTTTCATTTTCTAACTGGAAATGGGTACCTTTTGACCCCTTTGACCCATTGCGTCCACCCCCCATTGCCCATCTCTGGCAACCACCAGTCTGTTCTCTGTGACCATGAGTTTGTTTTTGGTTTGGAGGAGTTTTTAGATTCTACATTTAAGTGAGATCATAGGATATTTATCTTTTTTTTAGCCATAGAACTTGAAGCTTAAAAGCATTGCTGAGCATCTTGGTCTTTTTTTTTTTTTTAAGATTTTATTTATTCATGAGGGACACAGAGAGAGAGAGAGGCAGAGACACAGGCAGAGGGAGAAGCAGGCCCCATGCAGGGAGCCCGACATGGGACTTGATCCTAGGTCTCCAGGATCATGTCCAGGACTGAAGGCAGCACTAAACCGCTGAGCCACCCGGGCTGCCCGGTCTTTTTTTTTTTTTTTTTTAAGATTTATATATTTTTAGAGAGAAAGAGTGAGAAAGTGAAGATCTCAACCAGACTCCCCACTGGGTATGGAGCCCAACATGGGGCTCAGTCCCACAACCCTGAGACCATGACCTGAATTGAAATCAAGAGTCAGATACTTAACCAACTGAGCCACCCAGGTGCTCTGGCATCTTGGTCTATTGGTTTAGAGGCACAATTATGTATCTATATCTATATTGAACACTTGTCCAGTCTCTTGCCCCCCTCCTGATGGGAGCAGACTGGTGAGGGGGATCCCTGGGGAAGTATTGGGGTGACCTGTAGAGCTCAGACTGACCTGGGGGAGGTGAGCTCTTGAGCCTGTGATCTGCCACCACAGGCTTTTGTCCCCGGGGGTCTTGCTGTCTGGGTCTTCCTCAGAATCACAAGAAAGGTAAATTTGGTCTTGGGCATCCCCTTACCTTTCAGAGTCCTCATGCACCTTCCCCAAAGATTACCCCACCGACACCTGCCCTCCAGGTGAAGGGGTTTTCTCCTGCCTGCTTTGTGCAAACCAGACCACTTCCTCTCCACAGCAGCAGGTGAGCACTGTGCTTGGCACCCGCTCTGCAGAGTGGCTCGTGGACCAGCTGCATCAGCATCGAACCATGGGAGCTTGGGCGGACGTGCAGAAACCACCCCAGCCAGACCTACAGAACCAGAACTTGCCTTTTAACAAGATCCCCAGGCGATCCATGTGCACGTTTAAGTCTGACAAGTGTTGGTTTGGCTATATCCAAACATTCTGATGTCGAACAATGGTGTGAAGCACATCATACTTCTTAAGATGCATTCCGGCTCTGCTGTGTCCCTCTATTTTTGAAAGTTGGTATTACACCACATGGCTTTCTCGAAAGATTGACATTTGTACCTGATTTCATTAACCGAAAGATTTCATTTTTATGAAAAAAGACAAAAAGGAAAACAGCATTCCACCTTGGTTTTGCAGTGAACCCTGAGAGAGGCAGCACACACCCCAGAGAGTGGCGCCGCCACCTCCTTGCCCACGAAACCACACTCGGCGTCTCTGCATCAAGCCTCCAGAGCTTTGAACTGCGCGAGCGCTGTGCTTTGTCTCGATTTATTTTGTGCATCTGTTAGCAAGATGCATCCTATGGATGATCAGAAAGACTCGAACCTTTCTCCCGTATAAATGAATGGTAACTGCTTCTCTGCTTTCTGACATTTCGGCTTATGAAAGCTTTCACAGGAACACTCTGCTTTGAGATAGCAGGGGAAAACTGCATATACGTTTTAAGACACAGAAACTTATATTTTTTAAAGATTTTATTTATTTATTAGAAAAATGACAAAGACCACAGGCTGGATGGAGAGAGAGGGAGAAGCAGGCTCCCCACTGAGCAGAGAGCCTGATGCAGGGCTTGAACCAAGGACCCTGAGGTTGTGACCTGAGCCAAAGGCAGACACTTAACCGACTGAGCCACCCAGGCACCCTAGAAACATTTCTGTACCTGTTGTATTCCTTTTAGGAGATGAATGAGGCCAGCTTGGTGCTTGGTGAAATATTCCAACAGTTTGCACTTGGTGTTAGTGAGACTGGAGTCTGGGCTGCTCTCCTGTGCAATCTCAGTCCCTCCAGGTGGAGCCATTGAGTGCTCCAGGTCAAATACACAGAAATAGCCTTGCCTTTTTCACCGTTAGTTTCTTTCTCAGGCTCATCATAGCCCTCTGGGGCTGGTGGAAAACACCCTCGGTTCCTGCTCCCTATAGTCCCTTCAGTTACAGAGGTGACAATGGCCGTGACCACTGTCCTTGCCCCTGAGCTCTTTCAGGCTTGGTGGCGGACTTTAGTGTTTCCATTAGCCCAGCTCTGGTTCCCCACCCAGGGCACCTCTGTGAGTAATTTGTGTCCTGCTGGGATGTTGCCAGGATGCCTTGCCCCAATTCTTGCCCCTTCCATCCCTCGTCTCTCCCTCTCTCTCTCTCTCTCTCTCTTTTCTCCCTCGAATCCCCAGGCAGTGGATATGCCTTATCTGGGTGTATGCCTGGGGTTATGAGGGATGGACGCTGTGGGGCCATGGGGGCCTATGTGTGTATGTGGGTGAGGCTATGTGTGCGGGGCTGTGGAGTGGGGGGGGGGCTATATGTGAGGGTGGGGGCAGTGTGTGGGGCTGTGTAGGAGACAGGGTGGGGGTCTATGCGTGGGAATGTGTGTGGGTGTGGGGCTGTGGGGGGTGCTGTGTGTATGGATAAAGGGCTATATGTATGGTGGTGGATGTGGGGGGTGGGTGTGGGAGGTGTGGGAATGTGTGTGTATGTGTTAGGGCTATGGGAGGTGGAATATGCATGGGAATGGGTGTGGGGCTGTAGGGGGTGCTGTGTGTATGAATGAGGGTCTATATGTATGGCGATGGGTGTGGGGGGTGTTAGGGCTATGGGAGGTGGTGTGGGAGTGTGGAGCTATGGTGGGGGTTCATGTGAGAGTCCATGTGATTGTGAGAGGGTGTGGGACTGAGGATGGGGACTAAGAGGGGCCGTGGGGGGGGGCCTGTGTGTATGGGTGGCGAGGTTATGTATATGGTTATGGGGGTCAGGGAACAGTGTAGACAAGCCCTTAGTTTTTTTCCCAGACTCTGTTGATGCCCAAGTTTTACCTGAGTCTTATAGGCAATTTCTGCTTTCCATCTCGACGCAAGCCTATCCTGGAGGAGGGAATCCCTGTAACAATCCCTTAGAAGAGAGGTATTGGGCAGGTGGGGAAGAGGGAGGAATGAAAATACAGGCGGAAAAAATTTTTTTTAAATACTCAAAACATTCAGCCACCAATTCATAGAGTAAGTGGGATCAGAATTGTGGCATCATTGGCTTTTCTAAAAGAAGTCAATGTTTGAAGAAAGAAGAGAGTATTCAAAACACAAATCATGGGGCACCTGGGTGGCTTAGTCTGTTAAGCATCTGCCTTTGTCTCAGGTCATGATCCAGGGGTCCTGGGATCGAGCCCCTCCATTGGGCTCCCTGCTTGGCGGGGAGCCTGCTTCTCCCTCTCCCTCTGCTGCTCCCCTTGCTTATGCTGTCTCTCTCTCTCTCTCTCTCTCTCTCTCAAATGAATGAATAAAACCTATAAAAGAACCACACACACAAATCATGAATGTGTAGGGTTTCATAAAGAATATGGTGCTGTCGGGAAGGGACCATAGTTGGTTGACTGATGCAAAGACCCCCCCCCCCCCCCAAGACACATCCATCTCCGGGATCTCTTTGTTCACATTGTCCCCCCACTGTGATCACCTCCCTGCCCCTAATATGCATAGAACACACTATGTATTAAACCTCCTACATGTACGATGGATTATTCTGGTCTACTCTGTCCTTCCTACAGTATGAAGCAAATGAATTGCCCTCTCTCAGTAAGGCAGTGCCTGTCATCACCCAGGTCCACCCCCTCAACCATGTGCTGAGTGAAAGGTGATGAATCTGCCAAACCTGCAAATCCTCATGTCCTTGCTTTTAAGGGCAGACTCTTCCTACGGCTTACTCTTACTACTTGTGGGCTGTAGTCTGGAGCCGGGAATATTGCCCACATGCACACCAAGCAGTGTCTGCAGAGCCCACTGCTCTCAGATCAAGGAGGCATGATACTTTTTAAAGAACCTAAACCCAGGTCCTAAATATTTTCAAGATCAGGATCCACTCTAGGACATAATCCATTAGAAAAGAATTCCATTTTCCATGTTTTTTCGACATGCTCCACATCCAGGTCACAGCAAAGTCGGATTTTCACCCATGGGACCCTCCCAGCGTTGGCTGCCATCTGCGTGAGCCCCATCCTCTCAGGCTTCAGGACTTAGCCCATTTTCCTGGAAGCCACCCTGGGGCTCCCTGAGCTGTTTCCAAGTTCTGAGTCTTTACCTTAAACAGAACATCCTGTGTTGTCCTCAACCTGTGCTTGTGGATTGTGCCTGTTGTCATTGCCTAGTGCTTTAGACATTAATGCTTGGCTGATTATAACCCCTTCACTTTTTTTTTTTAAAAGATTTATTTATTTATTTATTTATTTATTTATTTATTTATTTATTTGAAAGAGAATGAGAGAATGGGAACAGGGGGAGAAGCAGACAGAGGGAGAGAGAATCCACAAGCAGATTCCTTGCTGAGTGTGGAGCCCTACATGGGGCTCAATCCCAGGACCCTGAAATCATAACCAAGAGTTAGACGCTTAACGATTGAGCCACCCAGGCCACCCCTGGTGTCCTCACTTTGCCACAGAAATGCCTGTGGCCTTGCCATGGAGCCTGGCATTTTCACCTACATTTTTACTGAGATTCTTGGGCCGGATATGCCAGGTAAGCTGGGCCTTCTCTCAGTCCTGCCCTCCTTCCATTCCACACTCGGCTTTGCTGGAGCGTTTGGCCATTAGACTCAGGATTTGGGTTCTTAATGTGCCTTAGGCTGAACATCCTTGCACAGTCTCCCTTTCAAAACTCCAGGGATTTTTAAATAACCTCACTCCTTACGTGCTGCTTCTTATTTCATTTCCAGATTTAAATGAGGGATGAGCTTTTACAGTAGTGATAAAATCAATTTCAAATCACAGGCATGCTTGGGTAATCCATTCTTCTTCCCAATGTCCTCTTATATCTAATGAATAAAATGGCCTTTTGAAACAAAAATAAGGGTTGATGGGGTGCCTGGGTGGCTCAGTGGGTTAAATATCTGCCTTTGGCTCAGGTCATGATCCTGGAGTCCGGAGATCAAGCCCCACATGGAGCTCCCTACTGAGTAGCAGGGAGCCTGCTTCTCCCTCTTCCTTTGCTGGTCACTCCCCCTGCTTGTTTTCTCTCTCTCTCTCAAATAAATAAAATTATTAAAAAATAAGCGTTTATAGATTTTCCTCTTTTTTTTTTGCAAAAATATCAGAGAAAGTCAAGGTGGGGATAAGTGGCTGGGATGAAATTTATGTTTGAAACAAATCTTGATGTCTTTTACTAAAATTCGTTAGGAAAAAGAAAGATTTGTAGAACAGAGAAAGGGACAATGACTGCTGGATTTTCAAAAAACTTTTTAAGTATTTATTTATTTAAAAGATTTATTTATCCATTCAGAGAGAGTGAGAGAGAGAGGCTGAGACACAGGCAGAGGGAGAAGCAGGCTCCATGCAGAGAGCCCGATGTGGGACTTGATCCCAGGTCTCCAGGATCACAACCCAGGCTGCAGGCAGTGCTAAACCTCTGCGCCCCCAGGGCTGCCCCTAAGTATTTATTTATTTGAGAGAGACAGTAAGAGCAGGAGCAGGAGGGTAAGGTTGGTGGGGGGACGGGGCAGAGGGAGAAGGAGACTCCCACTGAGCAGGGAGCCTGACTCAGGGCTCAATCCCAGGACCCTGGGATCATGACCTGAGCCAAAGACAGATGCTTAACCAACTGAGCCACCCAGGTGCCCCTTCAGTAAATTCTTTAAGTCTCAGGGAGTTTCTCACCACTAGCAAAAGGAAGATGAACCAGACTCAACAGAATGACAATCCTTGAGCCAAAATGCGACTTTGCAGGGGGCTCAAGATGCAGATAGTTTAAGCGGAATCCATTTCCAAATTTCTTTCCTCACCTTTGTCTGCCTAGGAGCATGCTTGTGAGGGAAGTATACATTTTCTCCCACCCTTCTTGGAATTCTCTCCCTCTTTATGGAAGAGAGACAGACTCTTCTCATACTTTGCAGAGCACTCCCAGGAGCATGAACCTCTGGGACATCAAATAGACCCAGAAAAATAGTGTGCTGAGAAAGCAAATGACTCTACCTACCAGGAAGCTAATCCTTTTGTAAGTCTGGTGGTTTCAAATTTGCTTTCAGTCACTTTGAAGGACGACTGAGTCAAGTTGTCAGGTGATAAATCATCGCCAATAATTATCGATGATATTGATGATTTCTGGCATGTAATTTAAGAGGTCAAGGAATTGAGTGGCCCTGCCACAATAGAACTATTCTCACTCTCATACATTCTTCAAACAAGGTTTCTCTGTGCTTGCATCTGTAAACATGCGAAATAGAAATAGAATTGGTGCTGAAGTCTCTGAGTAATTAAAACTAGGATCCCTTCTGGATACATGAACTAATTGAGAAAAATATCCAAGCAAAGCCAGATTATTAAGAGATCATTTCCAGAGAAATGTTACCTTTTACATCTAATAACTTTTTTTATGGATATAGTTTTTCATATTGATCAATTGTACCAATAACAATTTTAATCCTAACTCAATCCAAAAGTTACTTTTTAAAAAGATTTTATTTATTTATTTGAGAGAGAGAGAGAGAGAGAGAGAGAGACAGAGACAGAGATACAGAGAGAGAGCACAAGCAGAGACGAGAGGGAGAAGCAGGTTCCCCACTAAGCAAGAGCCTTATTTGCGCTCAATCCCAATATCCTGGGATCATGACCTGAGCCATCTAGGAGCCCCCCTAAAAGTGATTTTTAAATAAATAGTTGGAACCTTATGATCATAGAAATGCCAAAACATTTAACAAATATATTTATACAGGTATTTTTATTGTAAAGCAGTATATTAGGGTAATAGGGGATTAGAAAAATAAATTCAAAGGGAAAAACTGATATGCATTTTTTGAGTTTTAAAATGTGTTTTTAGGGCAGCCCAGGTGGCTCAGCAGTTTAGCGCTACCTTCGGCCCAGGGAGTGATCCTGGAGACCCAGGATCGAGTCCCACTTCGGGCTCCCTGTATGGAGCCTGTTTCTCCTTCTGCCTGTGTCTCTGCATCTCTCTCTTTCTCTCTCTGTCATGAATAAATAAATAAAATCTTTTAAAAAATGTATTTTTAGGGGCGCCTGGGTGGTTCAGTTGGTTAAGTGTTTGCCTTGGGCTCAGGTCATGATCCTGGGGTCCTCCCATTGAGCCCCCACATCGGGCTCCCTGCTTAGCGGGGAGCCTACTCTCTCTCCCTCTGCCCCTCCTCCTACTCATGCATGCATGCACACACACGTGGATGCACTCTCTCAAATAATCCTTAAAAAATGTATTTTTAAAAGGGATGATGGGCATCATATTGGTACAGTATTTAAACTGTGTTAGGTACACTGAAAGTGACATAATAATTTTAAAATATGAACTTTTATAATATGTGTGTATCAGTTGCTATGTAACAAGTCACTGTAAAGCTTGGTGGCTCCATACATCAACATTTACAATGTTTGTGATTCTGTGGGTCAGCTGGAAATTCTTCTGGTCTTTGCTGGGTTGGCCAATCTCTTAGGTCAGTTGACAGCTAGCTCACCTGGGGTCGGGTGGTCTCCCTCAGGTCTTGTGGCCTCAGGCACATGTCTGTCAGGTGGGAGGCTATTTGGTCTAATGGGCCTCAGCGGGGATAGCTTGTCTGCTTCATGTGGTCTCCCTTCCCCCAGTAGGCTAGCACAGCCTCCTTTCCATGGTGTCTGAGTCAGTTGGGGCTGTTGTAACAAAATGCCATAGGCTGGGTGGCTTCTTTTTTTTTTTTTTTTAAGATGTTTTATTTATTTATTCATGAGAGACACAGAGAGAGAGGCAGAGACACAGGCAGAGGAAGAAGCAGGCTCCCTGCAAGGAGCCTGACGCAGGACTTGATCCCTGATCCCAGCATCATGCCCTGAGCTGAAGGCAGACGCTCAACCACTGAGCCACCCAGGTGTCCCAGGCCGAGTGGCTTAAACAACAGAATTCATGAGCCACAGTGCTGGAGGCTGGGAAGTCCAAGGTAAAGGTGGTAGTGGGATGAGTGCTTGGTGAGAGCCCACTTCCCGGCTAGTAGATGGCCTTCTGGCTGTGTCTTCTCACCTGGCCTTTCCTTGGCACCTGTGGGTAGAGATGTCTAAAGACATTAATCTCATTAAGAGGGTATCACACACATGAACTAATCTAAACCTCTCAAAGGCTTCACCTCCTGACATTTTCTGCTTCTACCCACCCCTGACCCAAGACTGGGAGGTAGCAGGGCCTCAACCTCATGGCTCTCTCAACTTACCCATGTCCTGAGGTGGTGACATGGTGCCAACTTTGCAATGGGAACGTCTGGCTCTGCTTTGGACCAATCTTTGCAGAGAAGCTAAAAAATGCTTTATTTTTATTAGGAATTTTCATTTACTTGTAAAGTTGTTCATCACCCTGTTAAATATATTTAAAAATATATAAAATATATAAAAATAACATATATTTAAAGGTAATAGTAAAGTTATTCATCATCCTGTTAAATACCTAAAAATATTTTAAAAAGTCTATATTATAGACTTCATAGTGATACAAGTGATTAAAATAAAAGTTTTTATATAGAACTTTAGGGGCACCTGGCTGGCTCAGTCAGGAAGAGCATGTGACTCTTGATCTTGGGGTTGTGAGTTCAAGTCCCACATTGGGTGCAGAGGTTACTTAAAAATAAGATCTTTAAAAAAATGGTTTTTATATAGAACTTTAACAAAATGGAAAAGTTACCTTGAAAGTACAGGAGTACATTTAATTTATGTGCTGGATTTTTAAAACAAACATGGAAGCTTTAATCAAAATACCAATTTGTAGATGTGTCCCATCTACACACCACATTACTCACCACATTACTCAATGTAAATAACTCAGTTGAGTCTGAAGCATCCCAATTTTGGAATGAAAAATGTATTAAAATCCATTGTACAATCCAGGTCTTAGCTAAGACAGGAAACATCTACTAACATCTTTTTTTCTGCTTGAACTTTATATTACTCATATAACTCGACACACATGAAAAATGTAAGTCACAAATATGCATAGAATTCCATCAACTGTTTTTCATTGTTTCCTTCTCTTCTTTAATAAATCTTGTCCAGGGCACATGCAATGTTTCTTAAGTTATATTATTGCGTCAATTTTTATAAGGCACACATTTGAGAATTCTACGATAGTCTTATTGATAATCCCCTTCCTCATTATTTTTGTAAGAATCTTCAAGAGGGGGACACCTGGGTGGGGGGGACGCCTGGGTGGCTCAGCGGTTGGCCCAGGGCGTGATCCTGGAGGCTCGGGATCGAGTCCTACATCAGGCTCCCTGCATGGAGCCTGCTTCTCCCTCTGCCTGTGTCTCTGCCTCTGTGTGTGTGTGTGTGTGTGTGTGTGTGTGTGTGTCTCATGAATGAATAAATAAAATCTTAAAAAAAAAATCTTCAAGAGGTTGGTACTTCCTGAAATTTTTTAAAAAGATTTTATTTATTTGAGAGTGAGAGAGAGACAGAAAGCATGAGCAAGGGGAGAGGGAGAAGCAGACTCCCCGCTGAGCAGGGAGCCCGACATGGGACTTGATCCCAGGACCCTGAGATCATGACTTGAGCTGAAAGTAGCCTTTAACAGACTGAACCATCCAGGTGCCCCAGTTCCTGAAATTTTTTAAAGGTGCTATTTAAGTTTTAAAAATTGCAATGGATTTATTTCCTTCTCATTTTTCTTTGATGATTTAGAAAAGCTGGTGTGGTTTTTATTTATAAAGAGCTGTCTTGGGATCCCTGGGTGGCGCAGCGGTTTGGCGCCTGCCTTTGGCCCAGGGCACGATCCTGGAGACCCGGGATCGAATCCCATGTCGGGCTCCTGGTGCATGGAGCCTGCTTCTCCCTCTGCCTGTGTCTCTGCTTCTCTCTCTCTCTCTGTCTATCATAAATAAATAAATAAATCTTAAAAAAAAAAAAAAAAGAGCTATCTTATGAAGACAACCGGTCCAAGAGAATGTCTCATGTTTCCATCTACACGTTCTAGTAATATCACCAATCCTGGGAGCGAGATCACGAGACCACCACATTCATGTAGTGGAGACGGGGTGGGGTGAGCACGTTCTCTGCCCTAGATCTTGTTTTTATAGGTGACTAAACGGTAACAGCTTTCTTCAAGGAAATGTGTCTCTCATGAATAAATGAATAAAATCTTAAAACAAAACAAAACAAAAAAACCCCATGGGATGGCTGGGTGACTCAGTGGTTGGCCATCTGCCTTTGGCTCAGGTCATGATCCTGGGATCTGGGAGACGGGATCAAGTCCTGCATGAGGCTCCTTGTGGGAAGCCTGCTTCTCCCTCTGCCTGTGTCTCTGCCTCTCTCTCTCTCTCTCTCTCTCTCTGTCTCTCTCTGTCTCTCATGAATACATAAATAAAATCTTTAAAAAACAAAACAGAAAACCCCCAAAGATTTCATTTGAGTGGACACATTGTAGGCCCCCTTGCTGACACACCAGTCTCAAATTTGAGAAATTTGGATGTTTGGATTATTTATGTTTTCGGCTAATGGTAAATAAAACACTGCAAAGCGACCCCTCACCTCTCCCCCTCACCTGGCCTTTGCAGCCATTGTACACCTGGCGAAGCACGGTGTTACACGCATTGTCTCACCCTCATAAGAGCCCATGAGATGGAGTGCAGTGATAATCCCAATCTCCACAGTAGAGGTGAGAAAAGAAGGCTCAAAGAAAGTGTCATTTGCGCCTTGGCAGCTTTTCTGTTAGGTGTTAATGACCAGGATTAGACCCCACACAGAGAGACAGCCTGGGGAATCCCAGCATTTCCAGCTAGAAAATTCATTGATTGACTATAATGACTGATTGCTAGAATTACAAGGATCAAGACCCTGTCCCTGCTTCTTTGAAAAAGAACACACCCAACAGCCTAGCTTCTACAAGTTTCCGAAGGTATTTTCTTTCTGGGTTTATGCTATGGATAAGGATGATAGGAGAACCCCTCTGCCTTCCCCACAACCCTACAGTTTTTTTGCAGGAGCTGCTTTGAAGGCACCACGTGACCACCAGTGGCACTAGTGCCCCCCTGCTGGACACTTGTCGGATGGTCTCAGGCTTTTCTTTCTCAGGGTTGACACAGCAGCAGGGAGCTGAGTTTGCAGGAGTGAGGTGGGGGGAGGTGAACGGGAAGCAGGAATCTGTCCCCAACTCTTAGCCCAAGGGAGAGCTGAGGCATCTATCTCCCTTTGCTCTGCACTGGGGTCGGCATCTTTAGAAGCACGCAGGGGATTTTATTTTTTATTTATTTATTTTTAAATATTTTATTTATTTATGCATGAGAGACACAGAGAGAGAGGCAGAGACACAGGCAGAGGGAGAAGCAGGCTCCATGCAGGGATCCTGATGTAGGACTCGATCCTAAGACCCCAGGATCATGCCCTGGGCTGAAGGCAGGTGCTTAACCACTGAGCCACCCAGGGGATTTTAATGAGCTGTGAGCTACAGGTCTGTATCAATCATGGGCAAGAAAACCCTTTTCTTCCCGCCTGTCTTATAACTGGACTGAAAATTATTGGATCTAATTTGCTTTGAAAAAATCATACATCGGTCTCCAAGCCTGGCAGTGAAGAGCAGCAGTAGGATGCCTTTTACCTTAATAAAGTGAAGAGTCTAAAGATATGGGAAGTTGGCTGCTGCTTATCGTTTTTCTCAGACCTAAGGATGTGCTGGGGTAAGGAGGATTTGGAAGGCTTCTGGGTCCACCTGGGGAGCCCCCTGCTGTCCCAGGAGAAGGCGTCTCTCTGGTGCCCCCTGCTGGTGGATCGGTAAAGTGCCGCGTCCCGGGGCGCGATGGGCCCTTAGAGACCTCTTTTCTAAGCCTCAGCTTGGACAGATGAGGAACTAAAACTAGACTCATCACTTCCACTCCTACTTTTTCTTCCTCCATCGTGTCTCATCTCAGTCACCGGTTTCACGTTTTACTGGGTTGGGCCAGCTGGACAACCAGTCATCTCTGTCATCTACATCCAATCCATCACCGAGCCTTTCTCCTGCATCCTTGCCCACTGCCAATGCTTCCTCTTGCCTTTAGACTGGAAAAGCTTTGGCAGTGGACACCTGCCAGCCATGGCTGCAGGATCATTTGACCATTCTTTTTGCATCTAGATAGCGTCTCATGGTGGCAGTCTTGTCCTGGCTTCTCAAGGTAGAATTTGGTACCCTTCCTTCCCCAAGACCTTGTCCACCCACCTCTCTTCCAACTGGAATGCAGATGCATGTCCCAGATTTCGCCAATCCAGTGCAAACAGCAGGTTGCAACACCAAAGTGAGCAATGCAACAGGGACTGAGGGTGGAGCTGGCTGTTCATCAAAGTTTGAGCATCCTGCAGGACATGATGGGAAGATTTGGGAGGCAGAGGGATCAGGGGGTACAGAAGGAACATGAAGAGAGTGGAGATGTTGGATGATTTAGGGGAACTTAAATTCGGGGCCATGACTAGGGTGACCCAGATGTGATGCACTGTGATAAATTACTCAGGTTGTCTTTTGCTGATTTGTAAACATAGTTGCTTTTTGTAGAATGAGTGGGGACTCCAAGTAGAACTGATGAACTAGCAAAGCTGGCACAGAAGTTTGGGAAGGTGGGTGCTGAAGACCTGGGCAGGAGCAGAGTCTGGTTGGAAGCAGATCCTCATGTGTAAGACACTGAAGCAGATGCAGGAAGTGGTAATAAAGTAGGTAAAATGGTTATTTTCTTTCACCCCAAAACAAGGTATCCCCAACGTGGACATAGTGGACAAATCGGACAAGAAGAAATAGATAAGCTGGGCTTCATCAACATTAAATACTTTTGTGTATCAAAAGACACTTGAGAAAGTGAAAAGACAACCCACAGAATGGGGGAGAATATTTGCAAATCATATATTTGTTAAGTATTTAATATCTAGAATATAAAAAAAAAATCCCAACGCTTCACAACAAAAAGACAAGCCAATTAAAAAGATGGGCAAAGGGCTTGAGCAGACATTTCTCCAAAAAAAGATATACAGATGGCTAATTAGCACATGAAAAGATGCTCAACATATTTAGTCATTAGGGAAATGCAAGTCAAAACGGTAAGGAAATACTCCTGGTTAGGATGGTGATGATAGAAAAAAAGAAAAACCAAGAAAATAACAAGTGTTGGTGAGGATATAAATACATTGGAACACTTGTACAATGAGCATTGGAATGTAAAATGGTGAGGATGCTCTGGGAACAAACTGGGCAGTTCCTTAGAAGATTAAACATAGAATTACGAGCTGAGCCAGCAATGCCTCTGCTAGGAAGAACTGAAAACAGACTCAAAGAGATACTTACCATTGTTGGTATTGTTCACAGCAGCATTATTCACAGTAGTTGAAAGGTGGAAGCAACCCAACTGTGCGTCAAAAGATGGGTAGGTAAGTGAAATGCAAGTACACACAGTGGAATATTACTCAGCCGTAAAAAGGAAAACCAGCTTTGACATATGCAGCAACACGTATGAGCCCTGAACACAGTATGCTAAGTGAAATAAGCCAGCTGCAAAAGGACAAACGCCGTATGATTCCACTTACGTGAAAAATCCAGAATCGGTAAATTCGTAAAGAGAAAAGGTAGAGGTTATTAGGGTTGGCAGGGTTGAAGGGTGGAGAGAAGAAGGGGAATGAGGAACTATTGTTTAATGGGTATGAAGTCTTTGTTTGAGGTGATGAAAATATTTTGGAACTATATAGTGATGGTTGCACAAAATCCCGAATGTATTAACTCATTTAAACGTGGCTACAACGGTTTATGTTATGCATATTTTACCACAATAAAAAGGTATAAAAGAAATATCTCCAGCTTTTTTAAAAAGAGATATGAAAATGGAAGAGCTAATATGCAAATGTTGGATGTACAATTTAACTAATGGTCTCTGTACTGTGCTCAGTGATAACCATCCCACGCAGACTCCTTGGAAAAACCCTAAGAGTGGCTGTTCCCCTGCTCACTTTATAATTGAGAAAACAGACCAATGCTTGGTCTTGGCTCAAAGTTACCCACTTACATAAACTCAGCTTTCAAATCAAGTCTCTCCTGCTCCTAGTGGAGCCCCGGTGGGGCGCTGTGACCTCACAGTGACCTCACAGGTCTTGCCATTTCCTGTTACTTTAGAATAGTGAGTGTAGTCTTTGCTCCTGAATTATATTTTGGAGAAGTTGCTTCACCGTAAGAGGATAAATTTGAGCTGATTTACTTAATTTAACTGGAGAAGGAGATCAGAGCGAGGTCATGATCCAAGTGTAATTTCTCACTGAGTTGCTGGAACTCGTCACCCTCGGGACACTGACGGTGAGTTGAGTTTGCTAGTTTTTGGGGTTCATTTTAGAGCCCAGTGGCAGATTTATTAAGCTCTGAATGCAGTTCTTTTTCAACGTAGAAATGCATCCATCTTTGAAGTTCAGCGGATTTTGGGGAGAAAGAGAAGTTCCTGCCTTACCTTCATATGAGCAGTAGAGGCCGCTCTTTCACTACGAATATTTTTAAGGCTCTACAGCAAGTTCCAGAATATTGCTCTGATCAAAAGTTAGCCTTCTTTCATTCTCTCTCTTTTTTTTCTGCTTCTGTTCCTCCCTCCGCTTCTCTCTCTCTCTCTCTCTCTTTTTAATTTCTCCCCTCTTTATTCCAATCAGCATAACATATGGCAACAGGGGAGTGATGTTTCTGCTTAGCACATTCTGACAACATTGATTCATGGCTTGTCTGCTGAATAGGAACCCCCCCCTCCCCCATGAGAAACTCCCAGAGTACATGGACCAAATGGCAAAGATATTTAAACTTCCTCTTACCAGATGGATGTGTGTAGATAAAGAATGGCCACATAGCTGGGGATTCTGTGTTTCTTTCCCCAACTATTCATTTTCTGACTCTTACCTGTCCTGACCCCGGGGATGGCAACAGGATTTGTTCAGAAAAATCCATTGTCACATATGGGGAGCACTGAGATTTCGACATTTGATAGTTAAACTCATTTTCTGCACAGAGACTATAGAGCTTTCCCGAAGTTCTCTCATTAAGCCATTGACAGGAACTTTAAGGTTTTATTATTTTCTTAAGATCACTAATAAGTTATTTCAGAAAAAGTATTTCTTTATAGTGTTTTCAACCAGGTTTTCACCTTCTCTGTCCCATATCTTCACATGTGGTATCTGAGAGAGATATCTACATTAGGCTTTTTTAAAAAAATTTATTTATTTATTCATAGAGACACAGAGAGAGAGAGAGGGGAGCAGAGGAACAGGCAGAGGAAGAAGCAGGTTCCATGCAGGGAGCCGGATGTGGGACTCGATCCAGGGTCCCCAGGATCACACCCCAGGCTGCAGGCAGCGCTAAACCGCTGCGCCACCAGGGCTGCCCTACATTAGGCTTTTATATCAAAATCAGATTTCACCATTTAGCAAAAAAAAAATTGATCAAATATTTTAAACAGAGAACACTGTAGCCTGAGAGACAATGGAAACAGGTGTGTGTGTGTGTGTGTGTGTGTGTGTGTGTGTATGTGTGTGTTGAGGGGTGGGAAAGGTGTGTTATAAACACAGATGTCTTCTCTATTTTAAATTACTTTGGTGTGGATAGAATTCATTAAGTGTGGGGTGATTTAGGACTCCAAAGAAATGGTGCCGGTTGGTAGAAGTGCCTCATCCCACAGCTTGGTTAACGAGAAGTTCAACAGAGCTTCGTATTTGTGTGTTGGCTCTACCAACTAAGTCAACCAGGTGCGCCACGACTCTGATTTATTATTCCAGTTGTATTGGTCAGGGTTCTCTAGAGAAACAGAACTAACAGGATGTGTGTCTCTGTGTATATATATATATATATGTTTATATATATTAAATCTGAAGAGATTTATTGCAAGGAATTGGCTCACATGATGAAGGAGGCTGGGAAGTCCTATGAGCTGCTGTCTGCAGGCTAGAGATCCCAGAAAGCCGGTGGTGTAATTTAGTCCAAGTCTGGAGGCTTGAGAACCAGGAGTGCTTGTGTCCAACGTCAGGAGGAGATGGATGTCCAGCCCAGGCAGAGGGAGTGAACATGCCCTTCCTTCCTCCTTTGTGTTCAGTACAAACCCTCGGAGAACAGAATGATGCCCACCTATGTTGGGGAGGGCCATCAGCTTTACTCAGGTCACTAGTACACATGTTAATCACTTCTAGAAATACCCTCAGACACATCCAGAAAGAGTGTTTTACCAGCTGTCTCTGGGCGTCCCTCACCTACTCAAGTTGACACATAGAATTAGCCAGCATATCAAGCAACGGTCTCACATCACAGTAAAGGCAGAGATAGTCAATAATTATAATGTTTGTATTTGTTTTTCTCCTGATTCTGAGAAGCCTTTGGACACTGCTCCATGCCTTTATTTGGCCAGGAGTAGGAAAAAGGGGTAGTGAATCAACAGAATGAAGGATGAAGAACGAGACCTTTGGGGCCCACCTCCCTGGGCTTCATTCCCAACTCTTCCACTTACTAAGTGGGCAAGCTTTTGAAATGCTTTCTTTTTTTTTTTTTTTTGAAATGCTTTCTGTCACCATTTTGTCATCTCAAAAACTGAGATAAAAATAGTACCTGGCTTGTGGGATTGTTGAGATGAGCAAATTATTTAAATGCGTATGTTTGTGTTTAATAAATGGCAGCTATCACCATAATAATTATTGCTCCTGCCAGCTTATGTTTTCTAAGATGTCAGTTTCATCCCTTTCCTACTTGGGACCCGCCAACCAATTTGAGGGGCACTGATTTTTGTGAAAAACACTGTCCTGGCCCAAGTTCCTGCCATCCTAGTATTTGCCATCAAGTTGAAGGGTAAATCCAACATATCAGTAAAATCTAAATTGATAGCTGGAGAGGAGGCTGTCGGAGGAAGGTGCTTCAGAGGTCATAGGTCACATTTTGGGGTCTCCTCTGGTGGCTGTTTTGACAACACTCCTTCAGAGAGCAAGAACTGTCATGTTGGTGTAAAGAAGAGCTGGGATATAGAATATGCCTGGTATTATAGGCTGAAAACCACATGCCAAGATGGGAAAGGATAATTATAATATATATACAATATAATTATAATAGATATCATAATATATTAAAGAATATATAATTATAATAGATATTATAAAGATATATATGATGAAGGATTATTATGTGTGATTTACAAATCAGTAAGAGGAAAAACTCAAGACAGAAAAAGGACAAAATTTCGAACCGGTAATTCACAAAGGATGAAAGTTAAATGTGTAGTAACCAGGAAACGTCACTAGGAATCAGAGGTATACAAATTAACACCACAGAGAGATGATGTTTTGCACCATCAGTTGAGTGAAAAAGGAAGACTAGTAACATCAGGCATTGACAAGGGTCAGGAGAAATGGGAATTATGAGTCATGACTGGGAGGATTGTGTCAATATAGTTACCTCAGAGAGAAATTTGTCACCATTTGGCAAAGCTAAAGATCCTCATGCTCTTGACCCAGTAATTCCACTGTTAGGCGGGAATGATATTTGACTATTTAATATCCCACAGGGGGGATCCCTGGGTGGCGCAGCGGTTTGGCGCCTGCCTTTGGCCCAGGGCGCGATCCTGGAGACCCGGGATCGAATCCCACGTCAGGTTCCCGGCGCATGGAGCCTGCTTCTCCCTCTGCCTGTGTCTCTGCCTCTCTCTCTCTCTCTGTATGACTATCATAAAAAAAAAAAAAAGTTTAATATCCCACAGGGCAAGCCACCCACCAGTCAGAACCCACCCCTTCTCCAGCCAGAGTGGACGCTTCTTGCACCCAACAGGTGCATGTGTGTTGCTGAATATCAGCTCTGACAATATTCCCTAGAATATTCCTTAAAAACTTTACAGATTGGATAGGCAGGGGGAGAAGTGCATAAGAATGTTTATTACAACATTGTAAAAAAAAAAAGGTAATAACAAAGCAAACTAACTTCAGAAAAAAGTGGATAAATACATTTTGGTTTATTATCTAACAGAACAACATACAGTGAAAAGGGATGAAATTGAACCACATGTATCAAGTGGATACATCTTAGAAACCTAAAGTTCAGGGAAACAGCAACGGCAAAGGATGTGTACTATAATATGCCATTTATATATTTATGTTTTTTAAAGATTCTATTTATTTATTCATGAGAGACACAAGAGAGAGGCAGAGACACAGGCAGAGGGAGGAGCCCTCTGTGGGGAGCCCGATGTGAGACTCCATCCCAGGACCCGGGATCATGACCTGAGCCAAAGGCAGATGCTCAACCACTGGGCCACCCACGTGCCCCGTAAGTATGTTTTGTTTATTTATTTTCTAAAGATTTTATTTATTTATTTGACAAAGAGAGAGGGAGAGAGAGTTTAAGCAGGGGGAGTGGCGGAGGGAGAGGGAGAGGCAGGTTCCCCACAGGAAGGTGTTCTGGGGCTCAATCCTAGGATCCCAGGATCATGACCTGAGCAAAGGCAGACACTTAACTGCCTGAGCCATCCAGGCACCTTCTTTCCTTCTCTCTTTCTTTCTTTCTTTCTTTCTTTCTTTCTTTCTTTCTTCTTTTTTCTTTCTTTCTGATTTTATTTATTCATGATAGAGAGAGAGAGAGAGAGGGAGTGGGGCAGAGACACAGGCAGAGGGAGAAGCAGGCTCCGTGCAGGGAGCCCAATGTGGGACTCGATCCTGGAGGATTAGGCCCGGGGCTGAACATGGCACTAAACTGTTGGGCCACCCAGGGATCCCTATATGTATTTTTTAAAAGTAATCTCTATACCCAAGGTGGGACTCAAAGTCACAGCTCCCAGATTAAGCATCCCCTGCTCTCCTGGCTGAGCCTGCCTGACACCCCTAGAAGATGCCATTTAAATAAAATTTGAAAACAAAGCAATACGATGTTTACATGTAATAATTGTGGGACGCATTGGTGGGAATGACCATCAACATCCTGTATATTGGTTATTTCTGAGAAAAGGAAGAAGGAAGGAGGATGGAGGGGGCTTCAACCCTACTGCTTATTTCTTAAAAAAGATGAGGAGTAAGCCTGGAAGACTATTAGGGTTTGATGGCCTGGTAGTGGGTCCTTGTTGTTCAGTGAATCATTTTTCTATATGACGTAAATATTTTACAACACAAATCAAAAGTCAACAAGAGGGATGCCTGAGTGGCTCAGTGGTTGAGCATCTACCTTCAGCTCAGGGCGTGATCCCAGGGTCCTGGGATCAAGTCCCACATCGGGGCTCCCTGCAGGGAGCCTGCTTATCCCTCTGCCTGTGTCTCTGCCTCTCTCTGCCTCTCATGAATAAATATATAAATAAATAAATCTTTAAAAAAAGTCAACATGAGATTATGAGCTGAGGGTCAGTTTTCATTGGCTTGTGGGCATTTGGCTGCTGCAATGCTGACTTCTTTCGCGCTTTTAACACCTTTCCCCGGGGCCCTTTGGGAAAGGTTTTTCCCCTTCTCCCCTCACTTCACTGCCTCTCAGAGCAGAGCCCCCTTCCCTTTGCTGGGGCCCCTGGAGGGTGAGGTCAGAACACCATTCTGTGGCTCTTCTCTCTCGGAAGTGTGCCTCTCTGTCTCTCCCATCCTACTCAGAGACACCCCTGTGATCAGATGGCCCTGTGCCTGAACTCGAGACATCATTACAGAAGCCTCCAGAATCTTGCTTATCCTGGCATTCTTCATTAACCTGAGGTGTCTGTCTCCCTCTCCTCCTCAGCCAGACTTTGCAAACCTGCCCTGAAAGCAAAAGATGCCTTTCCTTGGCAGCTCACCTGCGGCCTCTGCAATGCCCGTGGGCTGACTCCGCTTGATGGGCATCGCCCAGGTAAGATTTACGACTCCACTTTAAAGCCTGCGGCTCTGGAGGACGCGACTGGGCACAGGTGCTTCGGTGAGAAAGTCAATTACATCTGAACGAGGCCCATTCAGCAGCTCTACGATGTTGCTTAAACACACTCATTTCTTCCAGAGATAACCCTTTCCACCCTACTTCTAGACTGTCAATCTGTTCTGTTCCTTCTTTTTTTTATTTTTTTAAAGATTTTGTTTATTTATTCATGAGAGACACACAGAGAGAGGCAGAGACACAGGCAGAAGGAGAAGCAATCTCCCTGCACGGAGCCCGATGCGGACTCGATCCCAGGACCCTGGGATCACCATCGGAGCTGAAGGCAGATGCTCAACCACTGAGCCACCCAGGCACCCCTATCCCTTCCTTTGAATCGGGTCAGACTTAGCTGTGCTCCCGGACAAACAGCAAAGACCAACTGGAGTTCATTTGTTGAATTACTATAATTTAGGAATTGTAGCTTCTGGGTGATTGGGGACCTATCAGTCTCAGAATTTTTGACTGGAGGTGGCAAATTGGAAGAGCTGACGTTCTCTTTTTGTCTATTAATTCTCAGTTAATAATTGAGAATTCTCTGGACCCCTTCCCAAGCTCCTGGGGTGAAGGAGAAGGAGCTGCATGTGTGTTTGGGGCAATATGGTCCGGCACACCAAACTCGGGCTCTGCAGTTAATCAGACCTGGTTCTGGAGCTCATTATGGGAACTTGGGGAATGTATTTTACCTCCCAGAGCTTTGCTTTCCTCAATAACAAAGTCAGGGAAGGGATGCCAGCCACTAAGGAGTTGGGGCAACATACTCACCATACCCAAAAGATAATGAGTAAGGCAGCTCAAGCGGTACAGGGCACCTGGTTCACTCTCTCCTTTTCCCCATGTACACAAACACCCCAAATTCTCTGTGTCCTGCAGCTTTTCTCTTAGAGAGGGAGAGGGGCAGAAAGAGAAGGAGAATTTTTTTTTTTTTGAAGATTTTATTTACTTATTCATGAGAGACACGCAGGGAAACAGGCAGAGGGAGAAGCAGGCTCCCTGTAGGAGGTTGATGTGGGATCGCAACCTGAACCAAAGGCAGATGCTCAACCACGGGCACCCCAGGGAGAGAGAATCTTAAACTGAGTGCGGAGCCTGATGCAGGGCTCAATCTCACAACTCTGCGATCATGATCTGAGGCTAAAATGAGGAGTTGGATGCTCCACGGACCAAACCCCTCAGGTGCCCATGTGTCCTGCAGCTTTTATTCCTTTCATCACATCCAAATCTGCTCCCAGGAAGGTTTTAATTTGAAGGCAGATGGGCAGAGACATAAGGGAGGAGTGAAGCAAGAGGCCGCTGGGAACCAGTGTGGGAGGTAGGTTTGGAAACAGGTTGTCAGGTTTTTTCACAGTAATAGTGAATTCCTGCTTAATGTTACTCTTTCCAGGGCTCTCTTGCTGCAGTTTTTGGATTGGTGAGATTTGGCGTGGGAGGGGGTCCTGGGGGTTGAGGGCTTTCCCAGCTCTGGAGTCACACCATAGATTTGCTTCCCTCCCCACCCACACCTGTAGTCAACCACATCCTAAAAGAAAAGCCTCCCCAGGCTTTTTGTTAAACCACCTGGGAGACAGCTGAGGGGATGCAACGCTTCATATTCTTCTATGGAGGCAAAAGCAGCAATTTGCAGAGTCACCAGACTGTTGCAATGTAGTGGGTCCTGGTTTTAGAGCCACTGGCTGTTCGACTTAGGACAAGTCTCTGGATTTCCCCGAGCCTCAGTTTACTCATCTGTAACAGGCAATGTTTCATTCTGTTCTGGCCTACCATTGGGGATATTAAGTACAAATGTAGAAGAGAAAGCACTTTTTTGGGGGGTGGGGGGTGGGGGGAAGCACTTTATATACCATAAAGTGCTGTCCAAATCTCAAATGTCATTGAGATGTCAATGTCATTTGCCAGCAGCCTGGACAGATGCTGCCTTCAGGTAAGAGGAGTATAAATTGGCTATTGTTTCCAGCAGGAAAACAGGACATGAAGCAATATCCTTACCTAGTTAACCTGATTTTCAGTACATTCTGCTCCTGTTTTTTAGGTTTTTTTCCATATCAACAAAGCTATTTTTTTTTAGCTTTATTGAGAAATAACTGACATATAACACTGTTTAGGGTTAATACACACAACATCATGGTTTGAATTGCATATTTTGTAAAATGATCACCTCAACAGGTTTATCTCATGCCCATCTTGTCATATCGATACAATAAAAGAAGAAAAAAGTAAAGGAAAAAAAATTCTTGTGATGAGAACTCTTAAGATTTACTCTCTTAACACCTTTCCTATAGGTGATACAGCAGAGTGAACTACAGTCCTCATGTTGTATATTGCATCCCTCGTGCTTATTTATCTTATTACTGCAAGTTTGTATCTTTTGACCACATTGGTCTAATCATCCGTCCTTCCACCTCTGCTTCTGGTACTCTTTTTCTAGGAATTTTTTTTTTTAAGGTTCCCCAGGTAAATGAGATCATACAGTACTTGTCTTTGCCTTATTTCACTTGACATAATACCTTCAAAGTCTATCCATTATCACAAGTGGTAGGATTTCCTTGCTTTTTATGGCTGAGTGACATTCCATTGTGTAAATATACCCCAACTTCTTTATCCATTTGTCAATGCCGAGGTTGTTTCCAAGTCTTGGCTATTGTAAATAATGCTGTTGTGAACACAGAAGTACAGATATTTTTTTCTTCGAGGTAGTATTTTTTGTGATGTATTATTAGAAGTGGAATTGCTGGATCATATGGTAATTCTCTTTTTGATTCTGTGAGGATCCTCTGTACTGTTTTCGATAGTACCAATTTACAATGCCACCAACGGTGCATAAGAATTCCCTTTCTTCACATCCTGGCCAATATTTTTTTCTCCCTTGTCTTTTTGATGATGGCCCTTCTAACAGATGTGAGATAATATCTCACTGTGGTTTTGATTTGCATTTCCCTAATGACTAGTGATTTTGAGCATCTTTTCACATACCTTTTGGCTTTTTGTATATCTTCTGTGGAGAAATGTCTATTCAGGTCCTTTGTCCATTTTTTAATTGGGCTTTTTAAAAATTTTTGCTTTTGAGTTGTAGGAATTCTTTGTATGCTTTGGATATTAACTCCTTATCAGATAGATGGTTTGCAAATATTTTTTTCCCTTTCTGTAAGTTGTGTTTTCACTTTGTTGATAATTTCTTTTTGCATGTAGATTTTTAGTTTGATGGAGCCACACTTGTTTTTATTTTATTTTATTTTATTTTATTTTATTTTATTTTATTTTATTGCTTGTGCTTTAGGATCATATAAAAAAAATTACCAAGACTCATGTCAAGGAGCACTGTTCCTGTGTTTCCTTCTAGGAGTTCCATGGTTTCAGGTCTTACATTTTCAAGTCTTTAACCTATTTCAGGTTAACTTTTGTGAGTGGTCTACAATAGGGATCCAAGATCATTCTTTTATATGTACATATGCAATTATTCTAGCACCATTTGTTGAAGTGACTGGCTTTTCCTCATTGAGTATTTTTGGTCCCTTATCAAATAGAGTTAACTGTTTATGCATGGGCTTATTTCTAGGCTTTTGAATCTGTTCCACTGGTCTATTTGTCTGTTTTTATGTCAGTACCATACAGTTTTTTTAAAAAAAGATTGATTTTGGGGCAGCCTGGGTGGCTCAGCGGTTTAGTGCCTCCTTCAGCCCAGGGCATGATCCTGGAGACCCAGGATCGAGTCCCGTGTAGGGATCCCGGCATGAAGCCTGCTTCTCCCTCTGCCTGTGTCTCTGTCTCTCTTTCTCTCTCTCTCATTCTCTCTCTCTCTCATGAATAAAAAAATAAATAAAAAAGATTGATTTTTAAAAAAGATTGATGTATTATATATATATATATTATACAATATATAATAGACAAGAGAAAGAGAGAGAGAAAGATTGAGAGAGAGAAGGGAGGGGCAGAGGGAGAGGGAGAGAAGAGAAGCAGACCCCCTGATGAACATGGAGCCTGACACAGGGCTTAATTTCATGACCCTGAGATCATGATCTGAGCTAAAATCAAGAGTTGAATGCTCAGCCAACTGAGCTACCCAGGTGCCCCAAGTACTATACTCTTTTGACGACTATAGTATTATAGTAGAGTTTGAAATCAAGAAGTGTAATACTTCCTGCTTTGTTTTCTTTCTTACAATTTCTTTGGCTATTCAGGGTCTTTTGTAGTTTCATGTAAATCTTAGGGGTATTTTTCTATTTTTGTAAAAAAAATACCTTTGGAATCTTTATGGGCTTTGCATTAAGTCTATAGATGACCGTTAGTAGTATTGACATTTTAACAATATTAATTCTTCCAATCCATGAACATGGGATACCTTTCTGTTTATCTGTATCATCTTTGGTTTCTTTCATCAATATGTTGTAGTTTTCAGGGTTGAAGCAAAGCTTTTAGCCTTTCACCATTGAATATGAAGTTAGCTGTGGACTTATCATATATGGCCTTTGTTATGTTGATATATGTTCCTTCTATCCCTAATTTGTTAAGGGTTTATATCATAAACTGATGTTGAATTTTGTCAAATATTTTTTCTATGTCCATGATCATAGGATTCTTTTCTTTCATTTTATTAATGTGATGGATCACATTGATTGATGGGTATATGTTGAATATTCTTGCATCCCAGGGATAATCCCACTGTCATGGTGAATGATCTTGTTAATGTCCTGCTGCATTCAATTTTCCCATATTCTCCTGAGAACTTCAGCATCTGTGTTCATCAGGGATTTGGCCTGTAGTTTTATTTTCTCATGGTGTATTTTTCTGGTCTTGGTATCAGGATAATGCTGGCCTTACAGAGTTTGAGAGTGTTCCTTCCTCTTCAATTTTTTGTAAGAATTTGAGAAGGATTAGTGTTAATTCTACTGTAAGTATTTGGTAAAATTCACCAGTGAAGCCATTTGGTCCTGGGCTTTTCTTTGTGGTGAAATTTTTGATCACTGATTCAATTCCTTACTAGTAATTGGTCTATTCAGATTTTCTATTTATTCCCAATTCAATCTCAGTAAGGTTCTAAGAATCTTTCTGTTTTTTTTTTTCTAGGTGGTCCAGTTTGTTGGAATATAATTGTTCAGAGTAGCCTCTTATGATCTTTTGAATTTATGTGGTATTAGTTGCAATATCTTTTTATTAATAGTTTTATTGATTTGGGTTCTTTGACTTTTTTTCTTGATTAACCTAGCTAAGGACTTGTCAATTTTATTTATCTTTTCAAAGAACCAATTCTTTGTTTGGTTAATGTTTTCTATTGTTTTTTATTCTCTATTTAATTTACTTCTGCTCTATCCTTTCTTCTGCTAGCTTTGAGCTCAGTTTGTTCTTGTTTTTTCTAGTTACTTAAAAGTTGTTTATTTGGGGTCTTTCTTGCTTCCTCGTGTAGACATTTGTTGCTATGAACTTCCTTCTTAGAACTGCTTTTGCTGCATTCTGTAAATTCTGGTATGTGTGTTTTCATTTTCATTTGTCTCAAGAGACTTTTTAATTGTCCCTTAATTTTTTCTTTGGTCCACTGGTTGCTCAGGAGAGTGTTGTTTAATTTTCAAGTATTTGTGAATTTCCCAGTTTTTCTCTTGTTACTGATTTCTAGTTTCATGCCATTGTGGTCAGAGAAGATGCTTGGTATGATTGCAGTCTTCTTGAACTTGCTAAGACTTGTTTTGTGGCCTAACATATGGTCTAACCTAGAAAATGTTCCATGTGCACTTGAGGGGAATGTGAATTCTACTGTTGTTGGATAGAATGTTCTATATATATTTGTTAGGTCCATTTGGTCTACTGTGTTGTTCAAATCCTCTGTGTCTTTATTGATTCTCTGTCTGGGTGATCTATCCATTGTTGAGAGTAAGGTATTAAAGTCTTCAAATATTATTGTATTACTGTTTATTTTTCCTTTTAGCTCTGTTAGTTTTCACTTTATATAGGTTTTTATTTAGGTGCTCCAATGAATAAAGTTATTATTTTGTATAGCATTTCCCTGAAGGTTGAAAGAATGGTTTAGAGATACTGATAGGAGGCAAGATTTAATCACCAACTCTGAGCTGAAAAGATGGGATAACACAGTGTTTTAGTAGTCAGAACTGAGGCAAAGTCATAGAAAACTGTACCAAGTAAAATGAATGTATTTTTTGATTTGTTCTTTCATTCTTCTCTTGGTCTGATTTTAAAACCACAAAATGATAGGAATTATTGCTCTAATGAATATTGGCTTTCAGTTATTCTCATGGAAAATCTCAGTTATCATTTATGTTCTTAGGGTCTGCAGTGTTTTGAGTTCAGAATTTGTTGGCTGTAAGTGAAAGAAAGTTAACTCAAATTAATTAATTTAAGAAGAGATTTTGTTTATTTATTTATGAGAGACACACAGAGAGAGGCAGAGACATACACAGAGGGAGAAGCAGGCTTCTTGCAGGGAGCCCAATGTGGGACTCTATCCTGGGATTTGGGATCATGACCTGAGCCACCCCAGCATTCCAACTCAAATTAATAATAATAAAAAAAAGACATCTTTAGCTCACTTAACTGAGAAGCTCAGGGGTAGATTAGCTAGATTCAGGGCCTCCAAGAATGTTTCAGGACTTGACACTCTCCTCTTTACCCTCAGTTCTGCTCTTTTCTGCACTGCTTTGTCTCCGCCTGATGTCCACCTGTGGTTCCAAGATGGCTTTCCGATGGCTTTCACCTGTCTAGGGGCTCCTGGCTGGCTCAGTTGGTAGATAATGTGACTATTGATCTCTGGATTGTGAATTCAAGCCCCACATTGGGTATAGAGATCACTTAAAAAATAAAATCTTTATATATATATATATATAAAAAAGCCCTAACTAGTCACTCACGGTATTGAAAAGCTAACAGTTGCTTAAGATACCACCTTAGGCCATTCCTTATAACTCTGCCTCACAAATTGACTGACTGACAATAAGAAACCATGTGTGATAACTCTTTAGGGTCTCCTGGAAACTTAGGATCCTGTAAAAGTGCGAAGCTCAGGGGGCCTGTGTGGCCTGTTGGGACTCCAACTCTTGATTTTGGCTCAAGTTCTGGTCTCAAGGCTGTGAAATCAAGCCCTGTGCTGGGCTCCATTCTCAGTGGAGAATCTGCTTGTCCCTCTTCCTCTGTACTCATGCTCTCTCTGAAATAAATATATGAATTTAAAAAATAAATATATGAATTAATAAATGAAATAAATATATGAAATAAATATATGAATAATAAATATATTAATTTTAAAAAGTCTTTTTAAAAAGTGCAAAGTTCAGGGCAGCCCTGGTGGCACAGTGGTTTAGCGCTGCCTGCAGCCTGGGGTGTGATCCTGGGGACTCTGGATCGAGTCCCACGTCGGGCTCCCTTCATGGAGCCTGCTTCGCCCTCTGCCTGTGCCTCTATCCCTTTCTCTCTCTCTCTCTATGAATAAATAAATAAAGTCTTTAAAAAAATAAAAAGTGCAAAGTTCATAAACTTCCTATTCCTATAAATTTGCATGTCAAATTCCCTGTCTAATTTATAATAAATTTTATTTTCTCACATGCCAGGCTGGTTACCATTCCTGAGAGTTGCTAATGTCACTGGATGAAAAGATAATCCACCAGCTCATATGTTTACATGTGGGGGCGGGGGGAAGGGGACGTAGTGCCACATTACTGAAGAGCAGGTCACCTGCATTTTATTTTGATTCAGCCACTTGTGCTGGGTTCAACTGCACTCTGGTTATGGCTATGATTACTGTTGTTGCTTCTCCTAGCACCCTGTAGTCTGTAGTTATTAGCAAGAGCACATGGAAAGTTCTAGGAACTCCTTGAAAACTGAAATGCCCGGGAGTATAACTCTGTGACTAGAAAGAAGGAGTGGAAAATAACCCTGACCCCTCATAGTTCTTCCATCTTTGGGAATTAGCCCCTTAGATACAGTGAATTGAAAGTTTCACATTTGTCTGAAGCATTTGGGTGAGTGACGTGCCATGGCAAGGGCTTTGCAGAGTTGTATGTATGCACAGTCTTCTCAGAAAGGTGAATGAGGGATTAGGTTCCTCTCAGTGGCATTGGTCCATTTGTCCACTCCCCGAAAAACCTTGGGTCATTGTTCACTCCTCCTGCCATCTTGTTGTCTACTTTCAAGTTATCAAGTTATATTATCCGGTTTCAAGCCAGTGCCACTGCTTGTTTCATGTGAAAGACAGAAGTCTGATACTTTTCCCTTCTCTTGGCCTCTGCCTCTCTTCACACCATCCATAGGATTATCTTCTAAAAATATGTACACATGTTTCCTCAGTGGATATCCTTCCCTGTGGGCCTCAATGCCACTGAATAATGGCCTAACCCTACAGCCTAGCTCTAAAGACCTTCCTGGGTTTGGAAGTTACTGACCTCTTAAAAATATCTTTTTCTTTTCTCTTTAATGAATTCTCTATTCTTCCACATGTGCAGGCTCTTTGAATGACCTTTTCCAAACTGTGTGTCAGCTTCATTAGTTGGGTAAAAGAGTAATAATACTTCACTCTCCCAGACAGCACAGTAGATTAAATGAAATATTTCCTAGATAGAGTCTGAAACATTTATGTGATCACAAAATGGTGGTTCCTATTATTAAAATCTTTCCTTCATGGCTTAGCCTGAGAGCTGTTTCTTTTCTGATGTCCTTGGCCTTGGCCTGGGGGACTTTTTCTTCCCCTGGACTCCTAAAGCACTCAGTCCCCTTATCATAATTTGGTATTCTATAAAAATTATTATGTACTCAGGGTTTGTATCAAGTCCAACTTTATGTGCCTTTCTGATTTGCTAATCTTCAGATTCCCTTGTATTAGACCTTTTCTTCCTCAGTGAAAGGGCTCTCTGGACACCTGCTAACCAGCCTCATGGCCTCAGGTTTACCTCCTCCACATCACAAAGCATGGGAGACTATGACAATGCAGTGTGGCTGTTGTGACCACCACTGTGCTCATGGAAGGAAGAGCCACAGAAGATCCAGAGCTTAAGGGATGCAAAGCCCTGGCCCTGTAGTCAAGAAGGGACAAGGTAGAGGTACATCCTAATTTCCCTGGGGATAAGTTGTCTTAGTTTACTGAAGTCCTCAGTGCAGTCCCCAAAGAGTGAGGTCTGGAGGGTTTGAGGCCCCAAGCCCCCACCAGGGTCTGTCCTGCAAAGGTGGTCCTAGAGACAGGAGGTCAATTGGATTTGGGTTTGGAGCTGACCAAGACTCACAGGACTCTGGCCTTTCACTGCTTTAGAATTGAGTTAAAGGGCCATGCCTAAGGTATGAGATCTGGCTTCCCAGTGGCTTCCTGGGGGTACCAGGTGATACAACTTCGGTGAACTCGGACCAGTGGAAGCCAGAGACAGGAATGAGCCCACAGAGAAATATGTCTCCTTTCTTCCAGGATCCAGTTTAGTTTTTAGTTTCATCTGGAAATGGTCCATGCAAATGGGCAGAATGTACTTTATGCTGAAGGTGTAGGCAACGGGGTAGGAGTCCACCTTCAATTTGCTATGTTTTCTACTCTACTATCCTTTCCTCCTTTCTTTGGCTTTTGATACATTGTACTTCCCAAGAAAACAGTGAACAAGCTTCACCTACATTTCTGTTTCCTAGGAAATCCTGCCAAGAAAATCTTAATCTACATCTCTGTCTCCTCTCTGGGCTCTCCTCTGCTCTCCTCTCTCTATTTTGTTCTAAGCAAAATCATAGCAGAATTTCTGTGGAGGATTCCCAACATTTCTTCATCATTGAGGCTAATGCCTTATGAAACCATGGGGCAGTAGGCTTTCTGAGTGGGATTCAGGAGGCTAAGCTTCAGAAAAAAATGTGGGTGTACTCTAATTTTAAGTAATCCCTTGTATGAAAATTCTTATTTACTCAAAAGATTAATTGGAAAAGTGATTATTTTCTTTACAAAAGAGTTTCTTTGCATAAGCTTCTATCACATATAAATAATAATTTGATTAATACATTTTCAATTGTCAATGAACTTCTCAATTGTAACCCAAGTGTAAGAGGCGATGAAGAAGCTGGCTATTGCTTAGGACTGCTGCCCAGAAGACAAGGCACATACCCACACTTCCCTGGAAGATTTGCCTTTGCTTTTTTCACTGCCTCTGTGGTGGGAACAATGCTAAATACTCCAAAAACCCTCCACCTCAGGCTCTTCATAAGTGTCTGACACAGCTACAGAGCTATTGTGTGTTTGTGTGTGTGTGTGTGTGTGTGTGTGTGTGTGTGCAGGGGGGGAGTAGTAGGTAGAATAATGGCCTCCCCAAATGCCCATATCCTAGTCCCCCAAACCTGCAGTTATGTTACCTTTCATGGCAAAAGGGACTTTGCATATGTGATTAAGTTATGATCTTGTGATGGGAAGATTATCTTGAATCACTCAGGTGGTTCCTAATGTAATCACAACTATCTGAAGCAGGACTATTTGAGTCACAGAAATTTGAAAATGCTGCCTTGCTTTTTTTTTTTTTTTTTAAGATTTTATTTATTTATTCATGAGAGAGAGGCAGAGACACAAGCAGTGGGAGAAGCAGGCTCCATGCAGGGAGCCTGATGTGGGACTTGATCTTGAGATTCCAATCATGCCCTGGGCTGAAGGCAGATGCTAAACTGCTGAGCCACCCAGCCCTGCCCTACTGGTTTTGAAGATGGTAGCTTAAGGGGCCATGAGCCAACAAACATAAGGCACCTTTAGGAACTAGGAAAGACAAGGAAATGGATTCTCCCTCTGAGCCTTCAGAATGAAGATAGCCCTCCTGTCATCATGATTTTAACTCGATAAGGTTTTGACTAATAGAACTATAAAATAATAAATTTGTGTCGTTTTAAGCCACTAAGTGACAATTTGTTACGAGAGCCATAGGAGACTAATATAGGGGATAAAATATTAATTTTTGAGTTACTCATAACCAATCATTTAAATAATTTTTAAGCTTATCCTTGTTGTTAGGTATACTGGTCAATAACTTAGTCATGGCCCCTTTCTTCTTAGAGCTTCCAGTCTGGTATGGCAACTACACTAGCATCCACTATGTTCATAACTTTATCAAAGTGCATGTTGTATTTGTTGGTTAGGATGTTTCTCTTTTACCATGTGATTTTTTTTTTTTTTCATTAAGAAGTCATTTCTAATTTAAAACATCAAACATTTCACATTTACTACATAGGAGGCATAGTAAGGATGCTAGGGAGATAAAGATTCTTTTTAAGAAATTTCTAACCCATTTGTAAAACTGGAAAAAGCCCAAAATATACAACTAACTGTATAAGGCAGTATATGAGTTTTAGTAGAAGATTCTCTTGAATTTTGATTCAACTTGATTCTCCCTCCTGTTGGCAACTCTGTACTAGACAGCTACCATATTGTACTTGGCCTTGCAGAAGAGGAACTCCTATTGCCTATGGACCTAGTTTCTTTGGAGATCCCAACCCTGCTTGCTAATCTGGGCTACTCCCAGAACTCCCCATGTCTCCTTTCAATGTAGGGTTATCTAGAGGCAGATCAAGGTTGTGCCAATTGCTAATATTGACCTGGTAATTTTTATCACATATAAGGAAAGGAACTTCTTTTAAAAACAGACCATTCACCTCATCTTCCTCCATCTAAACATCTCCCTCCTCGGCTCTATCAGCAGTGTAGCCCAGTTGTGTGTCACTGTTTTATTGTATCCTTGGACTTTGTCAGATCTAAATGGGAGGAGAAGAGCCTTGGGCTCTCCCAGAAGTCAGAATATGTATGGTGCCTCAAGAGACTCCTGGAATTTTGGGGCATGAATGGACCTCAGGGGAGGAATGCATTAGGAGGTCAGGGGGTCTCAGACTCTTTCATGGAGGGAACAATGTGTGCCTCAAAGGACAGGGGTGATTAAATAGAACAGAGAGGAGGGGTTGTTGTCTAGCCAGGAGCCTAGAGTGGACGAAGCAGAAGAGTGAGACTCTATAGTGTTTAGGGTCCAGATCCTACACTATTTTGACCTGACTTTGTAAATGCAATTTTAGTTGTCTGATTTGAGTCTTTCTCAAAATATGGCTCATATTTATAGGATAGTGCTGCAGCTGAGATTCTTAGATGGAGTAACGTGATTATGGTCAGAAATTGGGAAAGCTTAGGACATGGATTTGTTCTTAATCCATTTTAATTGGAAGCCCCTGAGGAAACAGCTGTCTCCAGCCCTATATTCACCTGCAGATTAAAGGAAACAGAAATTACTTGATAACTTCTCTTGTCCTTGGTTAAAAAGCCTATTTCAGAGAAGAATGTAATGAATAGTCAACAAGATGGCTAGGATTGTTGTAGTTTCATACAATTGTACTATTAATGTGCAAAGAACAGGCCAGCAACATGAGATAATGCAGATGAATTTCAATCCCATGAATTTACTCTAGAGTTGTCTGCAGTAAAACCTGCTCCAAGTAGTGAAAAGGATAGGTGATATCATTTTTTAAAAAATAGATTTTTCAAAAAAAATAGATTTTTTTAAAAAAAATTTAAATTAAACTCCAATAAATATGAGTGTGGAAGTAAACAAGCATAAATTGTCATGGTCTTAGGTACAACATTCAACAACTGGTTAACTAAGAATCTCTCAGAGATATTCTCTAAGTATAAGGTTCCATAAATTATAGAAATATTCTAGAGTAGAGGGTCCTGGATGACACTGTTTAGATAACAGTAATTGTTTTAGATTGTTCTAGAACCATCTATATTTCTATTCTATTTATTTATTCTATATTTCTATTTCTAGAAACCTGTTCTAGAACAATCTATCATAAATATGTTACTTTTACTTTATTCTACTTAGCATATATGTGATTTCATTATTGGAATCTCACTCCTATGTGTCTGCAATGTTTTCTAGTTTTCTTGGGTTTCCTACTGAATTAAAATTTCTTTCAGTAGATGATACAATTTGAGATATTGTCAGTTATGACCATTTTAGATGGAATTAGTTACTTATAGCAAATTGGTCGTGCAAGAGCACATCCTGCAAATATAGACATCTGGGAGAGAAGGAGCCCTGAAGCCCAGTGTTACAATTTGCCAAGGGCAACTTGGCTTATCATTTCAGGTATTTTGGTTGCTATCAACAGAAACTGACTCTAGCTAATAAAGGGGGATGAAATAAAGAAATACATGGAACTGAAGGAATAGATGAATAAATGAGATAAGAAGCACAAGAATCTGGGCAGAGCTGGAGAAATAATGAGCTCAATGGGCTTGATAAGCTTTATTCCACAACACTGAGATCATGACCTGAGCCAAAATCAAGAGTCAGATGCTTAACTGACAGAGCCACCCAGGTGCCCCAGGGGAGGGTGTCATGAATGACAGATAGCTCTATCAAAAGCATAAACCAAAAACCAAAAAACACCAAAACCAAAACAAAAAGGGGTGGGTGGTTCTATGCAGGAAAGGCAAGGGTTTGTTTCCAAATCAAGTGAGTTGGGTTTCAGGTCCTGAACAACAGTAGACATCATCTCCAGACAGCTAGAAAGTTCTCTCATGTTTTCAAAGTGGGAAGACAGTTTTTCCTCTATCCACCTTCATTATAAACTTCAGGGTTTCCAAACAAGTTTGTTAAGGCTTAAATACAAAGGTGCTTGTCAACTAGGTACTAAACATTAGAGCAGACAGACAATTGGTAGAGGCTGCAATAACCTAGAAGTCTCCCTTCTGAGATTCATGATTTTATTTTCATTCTGAAGCATAAAAAGGTAATATCTCATACACCTTAGTTCCAAGTTTTTAAAGGAAATTTCCATAATATTGTAGGTAGCATCAATGTAATACGGTGCAAAAAGTTTGGATACTGAGTTGGTGGTGTTTGTAAACTTGAGTTTTGCATTTAGGTTTTGGCAATTCTTTTTTTTTTTTTTTGTAGTCGAGAACTAGCAATATCTATCTCATAGGGTAGTTGCAAGGTATGTCAAGCTCTTGGTATATATTAAACTATTAATAAATGTTAGTTTCCCTCTTCCTATTGTGTGTTTGTGTATACATTTTGCTTTTTACATGAATCATGTGCTAATGTAGCTTACTTTTCCCTGTAATAAGCTGAAAACCAATTCTCCTTCCTTCAATTTTATTTTTCTGCTTTGGAGCTGATGTTGGTAACTAGAGCAAATAGCAGATAGGTCTGTCTCTATTCCGAGGTCCATTTTACAAAAATATAATCATCTTTCCCTTAATTGCAGATGGGGTAATTTATATACCTGGTTGTCTTAAACATCTCATACAGCAATAGTCAGCTATAGTTTAAAGGCAAAATGAAATCCTCTGTGGATCTGAATCATAGCTTGAAGCAAAATCATCTAGTTATGAGTGCTTGGTTGAGCAAAGTAAAAGGAATATCTTACAACACCTAAATTGCAATGGATGGTGGTAGTATGTCATTCATTGCAATTTAAGTATTCTAAAATATTTCTTTTTCGCTGCTCAGCCAATTTGTCTTATTGAAGTACTTTAATGGGGTGAGTCTTCCTAATTTTTAAATGGGGCTGAAAATAGAAACTGGCATAAGAATAAACAAGAAGTTGCTTGACAGAGGCTTCTAGAGGGACAAGAAGATGGGTCTCCGAACACATAGAAGAAGGAACAAATAGTCTTGGAAAATACACAGGATTCCCAACCATATCAAAAGTTTTGCTTTCTGCGGTTTCAGTGACCTTCAAGTAACTGAGGAAAGATGACCCTTCTCCTGACTGATTTTCAGAAGGTCAATAGTAGCTGACTGCTGTGTCACAGCGCCTGCATCACTCACCTCACCTCATCACGTGGGCATTTTATCACCTCACATCATCACAAGAAGGGTGAGGACAGTACAATGAAATGTTTTGAGATGGAGAGAGAGAGGGAGACCATATTCATATAACTTTTGTTCCAGTTTATTATTATAACTGTTCAATTTTATTGTTAATTATTGTTAATCTCTCCCTGTGCCTTATTTATAAATTATCTTTATCAAAGATATGTATGGATATGAAAAAACATAGTGTGTGTGTATATATATATATATATACACATATATATATATATATGGTTCAGTACTATCCAGGATTTCAGATGTCTGCTAGGGGCCTTGGGTCATATCCCTTGTGGATAAGAGGGTCTACTGTAGTAGACAAAATCCACCACTCTCACTCTGGAACATGGAGAATGGGCTTCACTGTCAACCAGAATAGGTTAGAATTCCAGCCCTGCTCCTGCCTAGGAGCTGATTGACTTTGGAATCATTCTCAGTCTCTGATTTCATTGTTCTAAACACTGTCCCCATGTAAAATGATCCTAAATAATGACTCTGTTAGCAGGGTTACTGTGAGCGTAAAATGATAATACAAAGCACATTGGAGTGATTGGAACATCCAAAACATTCCATACATGTTATCATGTTACTGGTTTAATATATTTAATAAAACACAAGTTCTAAACTGTATATTAAAATATGCATTTATTGGGAACATACCTGAAAATTATGGTTGACAGTCTCATTAATTCTCACATCCTAATACTGAAGTGTGATATGATATAGTGTAAAAGAAAATAACACAGACTCTGGGGTCACATGGATTTTGGCCTCTTCTGCTGGGGAGCTGAGATGTTTGGACAAGTCACTCTACCTTGCTGACTCTTGGTGTTTTTGACCACACAATGGAGATGATAAACTTTACCTCTTGGAGTTTCGGGAGCATTATAAAACAACCAATGAAAATTGCAAACACTAAACCACAAACACTAGTTCTATTCCCCTGTGGTATTATTCTGAGGCTATCATAATCCTATTATACCTCATGGTTGCTTCAGAATATGGGCAGAATAGAGTCTCAGAATCTCACAAATGGTATATATTATAATAGAATCATAGAATATAAAATTTGAAAGCAAACCTCATGCAAATGAAGTTTAAATATTGGTAATAGATGTGCTAGTGCCTTTTGAAGTCTTCCTGGTAATTAAGTTGCCAATTAATTTCTGTTAACTGGTGCCTCACTCCCTTAGAATAGAGAGGCCATTCTATTTAGAGGCAGCTTTAACTTTGTCAGAAAGTTCTCTATGTTGAACCAAAGCCCCCTCCTGGCAATTTTCCCTCATGGTCATAGTTCCAGATCCTGACAATTTTTCTATCACAGCCCTTTGTTAATTTTGAGTGTGCTGGGAACCCTGTGTGGCACAGCGGTTTAGCGCCTGCCTTTGGCCCAGGGCGTGATCCTGGAGACCCGGGATTGAACCCCACGTCAGGCTCCCAGTGCATGGAGCCTGCTTCTCCCTCTGCCTATGTCTCTGCCTCTCTCTCTCTCTCTCTGTGTGTGTGACTATCATAAATAAATAAAAATTAAAAAATATATATATAAATTTCCCTGTCAGAACTGTTTAAAAAAAATTTTTTTTTGAGTGTGCTCTCATAGAAGAGCACCTGGCCTGTAGTGGGCCCACACCAAATATTTCCTAAATGAATGAAGGAATGAGTGAACGACTGGGACAAGAATAAGAACCATTTAACATTACGTGCTTTTCTGTTTGTGCCGAGAATGCTAGCACATTTTCATCTGTGTTACATTATAATGTATCACTCACAGTATAAGAGGAAAAGCAAAATCATTATGGGTTTTATAGAATAAGATTTATTATAGGATCGAGGCCTTCCACAATTATGGAAGAAACTGGAAAAGTAGGGATTTGAAAGGAGTTGCAGGATCAGGGAAGCATCACTAAGCAACTCTTCTGAAGCACTCATGCAAGTGGATGAAGAATATGGGAAGGCAGGGACATTACTTTAGGGGTGGGACTGGGAAGGAAATGTGGTGGAGGGGTTCTAAGGAAGGCGATGGCCTCTCCATCTGGTTGTAGGCCTGGAATGGCTATTGGTCAGTGTGTTCATCAGGGTTCTCCAAAGAAATAGAACCAAAGGGATCTATAAATCTATCTATCTATCTACCTATCTATCTATATCTATCTATCATCTATCATCTATCTGTCATCTATCAATTATCTATCATCTATCAATTATCTATCTCTATTATCTATCCATCAATTATCTATCTGTCATCTATCAATTTATCTATTATCTATCAATTATCTATCATCCATCTATGAGTCACCTACCTATCATCTATCCATCTATCAATCATTTATCCATAAATCACCTATCAATTATCTATCTATCTATCTATCTATCTATCTATCTATCTATCTATCATCTATCTATCTATTGTCTATCTGTCTATTATCTATGGAATTTACTTACATGATTATGGAGGTTGGGAAGCCTGAAATCTCCAGCCTGGGCCAGCAGGCTCAGGACCGGGATTGCTGATGGCACAGTTCCAAGACTGCTGGAGAATTTTCTCTTGCTGTAGGAGGCCATGGCCTCCGTGTTTAAGCCTTCAACTGATCCGATGAGGCCTGCCTACATTATGGAGGGCAATCTGCTTTACCCAGTGTTTGCCAATTTAAATGTTAATTGCATTTAGAAAACACCATCTATGTTGACACATAAAATTCACCATCACAGTTAGCAAGGCTGGCAGTCAAGGAGGGAAGAGCAAGGATGATAGCTGGAATCTTCTGGCACTCCCTGGCTCTATCCCTCATTATCCAGCCATGATACTCTTCAAAGAATAAGCACTACTGTTCACTTCCACTTGCCAAATTTTACTCAAATTTCCCAGAAGTGGGTTCTGGGACTCACAGTGCCAGTAGATGGGCTGACGTAGTATATAACACTAGGGCATTCCGCTCATCACCTGGCATCAATATGCACCTTCCTTATCCATATTTAACTTTCTAACATGATGCAACCATCAGCCAAATAGCCTAAAACATGATTACTTTCTCTTCCAAAGTATACAAAGTCTCATTTGTCATTTAAACTCATCCCCAGGGGTTGTTATTGCTCTTCAAATTGCATCATATTCTTCCTTTGATGTCTTGTAACTTAAATACTGAGATATAAGGCTAACCAAGTATTAAATCATCTGATAATAGGGTAATGGGAGGAGGGGAAGAAAAGAAATATAATAGACTAATATGTACACAAATTTTCTTTATCTCTATAGGAGAGGAAATGTCCCAACATGAAAAATGGTGGACTTGGAATGTGACTTCACAGCTCATGTACTCACCAGTGTTTCCCCTGGACTGTGAGGTCAGCTCCATCCAACTTGTGTAGTCTGTGAAAGTTATCCAAGATGTTGGCAAAACTGTCATATTCACATTTGTGTTAGTTTGCTCAAGCTGCCGTAATAAAACAACCACAGACTGAAAGGAAAGAGATTTGTTTTCTCACAGTTCTGGAGACTGGGAGTCCAGGATCAAGGTGTTGACAGATTTGGTTTCCCCTGAGGACTCTCTCCTTGGCTTTTGATGGCTTCCTTCTTGCTATTCTCACCTGGTCTTTCCTCATGCATGTGTATCCTTGTTGTGTTTCTGTATGTCTAAATTTGTTCTTCTTTTTTATCAAAGGTATATTTATTTATTTTAGAGAGCATGAGCAGGAAGGGCAGAGGGAGAGGGAACTGGAAGCAGACTCTGCTCTGAGCACGGAGTCCAACATGGGGCTCAGTCTCACAACCCTGAGATCAAGAGCTGAGCTAAAACCACGAGTCAGATGCTTGACTGACTGAGCCACCCAGGTGCCCCTAAATTTCTTCTTCTTGTAAGGGCTTTAGTCAGATTGGGTAAAAGCCTACCTGAGCAGCTTCACCAAACTTACTTTTTTAAAGGCCCAATCTCCAAATATTGTCACATTTTGAGGTACTAAAGAATAGGGCTTCAACATAGGAATTTTAGACAGTTCAGTCTGTAACCATGTTCCTACTGCCAGAGTTGGGCAGCGGGTTGTGTAAGACCCAGTTTGGAAGGCACAGTGAAACCCAAAGAAAATAATAAATTCTCTCTGTCCCCGTCCTTAAACGTTTTTAAACACAGGGAAATCTGATGAAAAGTGACAAACAGGGAAGGGTTGAAAGAGGAGTAAATGTCATCTGATAGAGCCACTTTCTCTTCTCTTCCACCCTCTGCTGCCTCTCTGAGATGCCTGCTTATTGATCCCTCATTCATTCTTTTATTCAAATACCATTTATCAGATCCCTTACTCTGTGCTGAGGCACTGTACTAGGCATGGAAGATACAGGTCAACGTAGTATTGTCTCTGTTTGCATGGGGCTTGCCCTTCTGTGGGGGACAGAAGGTAATGAACAAAATGATTATACCCAGGCACTATGTAGGCACAAACGACTATAACAGGTGGGTGCAGGAGGTGTTTGAAGTCGAATGATTGGTGATGGTTTGAGGTTGGGTGATTGGTGGTGATATGTAGGCAGAAACCTGAGCAATGAGGAAAAGCAACCTCATGAAAAGTTGAAGGAACAGGTTTCCAAACAGGAAGACTTTTTGCAAGTGCAAAGTCTTTCAGCAGGGGAGGAATTTCTAGAAACTGAGAAGAGACCAGGGAGGCTAGAGCAGAATAAGGTGGAGAGGAAAGCAGGACAGCATCCAGAAACTGATGGCTGTGCAAGAGAATCCCAAACTGGGGACTATGACCCTTTTATAAAACCCATGCAAGAAGGTGAGCTTCAGGCAGAGCTGGCACATTCTAAGGCAGATTAGACCATGTGTAGCAAGGTTTGGAGGAAAACCTGGGGGTGAGTGTGTCCTCACCAGAAATTCTCTCACAATCCTGAGCATCTGTCTGTAGAGCCTGTCATTCTATTACTAAAGAATCCTCTATCTTTCAAGTACCTTTGCTTTGCCTGGGAGGAGATGCCTGTTTAAGGGCAAATAGCCCTGGCTGCAGAGCGCATTAAACCCATCAACAGCCTGACACCTGGAGGTGAGCAGCTCGT